>NW_026781365.1:0-365913 GCF_030144855.1 Hypanus sabinus
TGTCACTATCCGGGAGAAAATCACGGAATATCAATACCTCATAAAAAGAAAACACATCTGCACTGGGACCATCCGCACTATCAGAGGACGAATGAAGAATAAACTGATCAGATACTTGCTCGACAAAGCTTGTTCTCGATGAAGCCGCTCCATTCTCGCTAGAAAATATCTGTAGATGCTGGAAATCCGAGCAACACACACACAAAATGCTGGAGAGGTCAGCAAATCAGGCAACATCTATACAAAATAAAATTACTTGACGTTCCGGGCCAAAACCCTTCGGCAGGACTGCAGAAGAAAAGTTGAGGGGTAGATTTGATTGGTGCGGAGAAGGGAGAGAGAGACGCCAGGCGATAGGTGAAACTCGGATGAAGCAAAGAGCTGGGATTTGATTGGTGAAAGGGACAGAAGACCATGGAAAAAATAAAAGAAAAAGATGGGTGAACGAGGAGCACGAGAGGGAGTGAATGGGTGGTCAAGGAGATAACATAAGTGAGGGGCAAGGGCATGGAAAATGGTGAAGTGGGAGTTTGAAAAATCGACACTCAGCTCGGAGGCTACAAACCCAGAATATAAGATGTTGTTCCTCCAGCCGAAGTGTGACGTAATCCCGGCAGTTGAGGAGACTATGGATCGACAGATCGGACTAGGAATGAGAAGTAGAATTCATTTGGGTGATCCCGCTGGATCCGGCGGACAGATCATAGGTGCTCGGTGAACTGGTCTCGCCGTTTTACAGGAGGTCACACCGGGAGCACCGTACAGAGTGTCGCCTGATCTGAAAGGACAGTTTGGGGCCCTAATTGGTAGGGCTAGCTGTAGCACTTGTTTTGCTTACAATGATAAGTGCCGGGAGGGAGATCAGTGCTGCAGAAAAACCTCACAAGAACGTGAGAGCAGCTTTAATCTTAATCACCCTCACGGTCCCGGGAGTAGCCTCCTCTCTGAGTCCCAATTCAAATGTTCAGTTGAACAATAGCTGATAGCTCTCGAAAGTTCCGTTCGTAAACGCACTCACAGGCCTCTGAATTGCCTCCTGTCTCGCTCCCGATTTGATTGGGCCATCGGAAAAGTAAACACGCATATATAACTCCATAGGAATCATGTCGGCCTCATGGAAACATCGTTGTGACAAAACCTCTGAGATCAGAGCAGTTCATTTATTAAGGGTGGGAAATTGAACTGGACAGAAATTTAGTGGCTGCAGCTGGAATTTAATTTCCTGTCCTCGCCATTTCTAAATCCTGGTACAGGAAGAGTATTTACGAAAAGGTAACAATGAAGAATCCCCGGCAATTTTTTTAATGCTCACCAGTACCCGTGAAGACTTTGGGGACGATACAAATCTGACGGCGAGAGGCTGCGGGAGAGAGAGACGGGACAGAAAGACGAGACGTGTAGGAGGGAGAGGCACTAGGGAAGCATGAAGCGAAGACGGTGAGAGATCGAGTTGGAGAGAATAGAAGAAGAGTAGGACAATGGGCTGAGAGGGACGGGGAGAGAGAGATGCTGGAGACCGCGGCAGGGTCAATGAGAATGAGAGACGTGAGGAAGACGGGGAATGAAACTGGAAGAAAGAGACAGGGGAGAGAGAGAGACGGGTAGAGATATCGAGGAGAGTAGGAGGGAGAGAGACTAAGGGAGCATGAATGGCAGATTGAGAGATCGAAGGGGAGAGAATGGAATAGAGTGGGATAATGGGCTGAGAGGGACGGTGAGAGAGCGATGCTGTAGAGAGTGGTCGGGAGAATGAGGATCCAGGAGAGAGACGTGAGGAAGACGGGGAATGAAACTGGAAGAGAAGAGACACGGGAGAGAGAGACGGGGAGAGCGAGATTGTGGTGAGTGGAAATGGGGGAAGAGACTCTGAGCACAACGAGAGAGACGGGCGAGAGTGAGAGAGACTGGGGAGAGAGAGAGGGAAAGGGACAGAGATTTTGAGCAGACAGGGAGACCAGGGGGAGAGATAATGGAGTAAAACTGAGAGAAAGAGAGAGTAGGAACGAAGAGAGTCTGTGTGGAGAGCGATCCAGAGGGGAGGGTGTAAGGGGCAGAGAACTTTGGGAGTGAGAGACCGTGGTTGGGGTCCCGGAAGATTGACTGTGGAAGAGAGGGAAAGGGAGATTGTTTTAGAGATTGGCGCTATCCTCCAGCTCACTGTGTGTGTGCTGACCATGATGACAAATTGTTACTGCATGTTTGCCTGAATGTGTGTCGGTCGCCTCATTGACTAAATCCCCGAAGGTTTTAACCGCCTTACTGCTCTTTGACCTAAAGTCTCCTCCTCCTTGTATCCACGCGTATGAGAATATCGACATACCAACTTCCTGATATAATTCGTTCTGACTGTTTCTCTCTTACTCTCACTCGGCTGCTGTCCCTCACTTCGGTTCTCTGTTGCGCTCCCTCCCGGCGATTCCATCACCGCTCAATTGCTGACAGCTTTCATAAAGGTAAGTGCCTTTACAGAATCGTGCAGGATGTTGTGAAGCCGTGCATCATCCGCTCTGGCAGCGGCTGTAGCAGTATCTGTATTCTTACCGTTCGGTGTTTTGTGTTCTAAAGCTCAGTTAAAGTGCTCTAGCTGGAAGACAGTAGAAGGTGGCAGAGGGAATGAGAACCTATAGGTAGAAAAGGAGGAGAGAAATAGTGTGTACATGAAGACGGGTTAGGATCGGGGCATGAGTGTATAACACAGACGAAGTTATACTCAGGGATGAGGCAGTGTTGTCAAAATCGAAAAGCAGGGGTAAAAGGCTCGCCTGAACTTTCATTTTAATAAGAGAGGGAGTATTTATGCAAATGAAATTTCTATGGATAAGAATAAACAACGGCCGACACTATTCATTGGGATTCTGAGTTTGTATGTGGTGTTTTTGGTCTTCGAGGATCTAAGAGATTTTCTCATGTTTACTTTGTATTTCTGTTCATCACATTGTTTGTTTTCTAAATCTCTTCATAAAAATCCGATTCAACGGGTATTTCACTGCATTCTTCAGTTCCTCTCTGAATTTGCTCTGAGTCAGTCCGCAAATACAAGTGTTGGTGCAGGAACGGAGAACCTGCAGCATCGCGGAAATCTCTTCTGCGAGGTAACAGGGGTCCGGGACAGAATAAACATATCTCATTGAAATTAGTTGATAGACATAAAATACCACTTGTGTTCCCCACAACAATATGAAACTACAGGATATGGTGAAGAGCAAAATGATGGATTTGCGTCGGTTCTCCATCTCCCAGTCCCTGTCAGTCTCTCCACTCTTTTGTGCCCGGAGCCCCTTACGGGCTCGACTGACTGCTAGAATCCGCCTGACAGTTAGTATATTGAACAGCAAAATCAGAAATATAATGGGGCACAAGGGGTGAAAATGCGGTGAAAAAATTCAAATACGGCCCATGCCGGAGAGTTTCCGAAACTCGATGTAAGAGCACAATACCAGGGAACACTATCGACTGGTACGACAGGCTCGTATATAAAGTACCAGGGGACACTCTCCAAGCAGGTCAGCACACTCACTGTCCCGATAACCACGGCCGCCGTTGTCTCGGTGCAATATTTTGTTTTCAGCTTCTCACAGCAAATAGCCACAAATCGATCGACGGTGAAAGCGACAGTCAGCCAGGCGGAGGTCGTAGTGCTCGCAAATACCAGCCATCCACCGAGACTACACACAGGAGTGATGAAAAGGAATGATCGGGGAAAATAAAACGATGCAGTCCACCCCAGCAGCGGATCCGAGATAACAACCAGGAGATCGGCCGTTGCCATTCCCATCATGTATCGAGTGACACATTTGGAGAGACCGCACTTTCCCCGGAGCAAGATCACAATCGCCACCAAGTTCGCTGCATGAGAGAGAGGGAACAGCAAGTTGAGAAAAAAGAACTCCTCGCATTTGCTAAATTCTTATTACCAAAAGATCATTTTATTGTTACAGCTAACTCGGACATCCGTTCAAGTACAACTGCACACAATCAATTCGTTTAGCATTAGCGGGCTGTGAAAACCCAGTATTCCCAAATACAGGGCAGCTGCTGCGGACCAAAGCACATAAACCGGAGCATCAAATTACTGAACACAAACTGCTGGAAGAACGCTCTCCAACCCGTTCAATTCCACAGACGTTGGCCGATTCGTTAAATTCCTGCAGCAGTTTGTTTTCGATCCGGATGCCAGAATACACATTCCCAGTATTTCCATTCCATTCCTGAAATGCAAAACACCGGGACTGGACAAGTGAGAGTGGAAACCAGCGACAGAAGCGATCACAATATTATAATAAAACTTCAATTCCCATCAACGGCAGGAGACACTGCGGCCTACCGGGAATTCCAAAGGCTGAAATAAAAGGACTGTAGACTTTCACTATCTGCCAGATGAGAGAATAATCCATTTCATAGAGAATGTATGCATTCTGTAACTCCCAAATCCACAGCTCGGGCAGATATTTTGAGCTGATTTCGTCAAACCGGCGCTGGTTTATACAAAGTATCGGTCTCCTGAGAATGGTTGCACCGCTGACTAACATTCTTAGTTACAGTTAACTGAACAAACAATTTAATTTAAAACCATCCTTTCTGATGTAAGAATTTGGCCAATAGAAGACAACTACATCAACAATTCTTGGGCGTTATCTAACCAGTGATTCATCTGGAGGAAATAATGCGGGAGCTCCAATGACAAAGACTGACCTCATCACCGTGCAGTCTCATTTATAGATTTAAGGGATTTGTTGACTAATTGCACATCTGTAAGCGAAGTGCACCGACACCGCCTGACCGACACCCCTGCGGTTTCCCATTTTGAACTGCCCTTCAGTGCTTAAACACCTTACTGGTGATACGCAAACACACACACACACACAAACGAAACACAGATACGAACAGAGATATAATAGACAGATCAACGTCGTGTTAGCACCGGACAAATGAACACGTTGCTGATGTAGAAAAACACGAAAACATCTGCAGTTGCTGGAAATCCAAAGCAACACATAGAATGTTCTGGCAAATCTCTGCTGAGTTCATTCAGCATTTTGTGATTTTGCTAATGTAAAATAATTGCATACACATCTCAGATCATTCAGAGTTCAAACGAGAATTGAGAAGAAATGTTTCAAGCTGCACATAAATGGGCATACCGGAAACTAATTCAAAATTAATCTCCCTCAGAATAAGAAACATCCTCTCCAAATCGTCTCTATTAAGGCTGTTCAATTTTTGATAGGTTTCAATGAGATTCCCATTCATTTTTCTAAACTCAAGTGAATACAGGCCAAGAGCCATCAAATTCTCCTCATTGAATTCCGCTGGATCTCTATAGACCCTCTCCAATGCCAGCACATCTTTTCTTAGATAAGGGACCTAAATCTGCTCACAATGCTCCAAGTGTGGTCTGACCAATGGTTATAATGCCCTAGGATTACATCCTTGCTCTTATCTTCTAGTCCTCTTGAAATGAAAGCGATCACTGAATCCGCCCTCACGTCAACCATTAGGCAATCCTGAACAGGGACTCCCAAGTTCCTTTGCACGTCTGACTGTTAAATATTCTGTACATTTAGAAAATAGTATATGCCTTTAATCCTTCTACCAAAGTGCATGACTTCGGTACACTTCCCTGCACTACATTCCATCTGCCCATTCTCCCAGTTTGTCGAAACCTTCTGCAGATACCTTTTTTCCTGAACGCCACCTGCCCCTCCTAATCTCTTTGTGTAATACTGAAACTTGACATAAAGCCATCAATTCGGTCATCCATATCATTGACGAATAACGTGAAAAGAAACGGCTGCGACAAAGATCCCTGTGGAACACTACCAATTGACTGCAGCAAACCGGAAAATACCCCCTATTGTCACTCCTTCTCTTCTGCCAGTTAGCTAACCTTCTGTCTATGCTAGTATCTTAGTATGCCATGGGCTCTTAATTTGCTAAGCAGACTCGTGCGGCACCTTGTCAAAGCCCTGGTGAAAATGTAGGTAATCAACATCCACAGATTTTCTGTTGACTATCCTGCTTTTTCATTCCTCAAAAAATTCAAACAGATTTGTTAGGCATGACTTCTCCTGAAGGAAACCACTCTGACTTTGCTGGCTTTATCAGGTGCCTCCAACTACACCAAAACCTCAGCCTTCATAATGACTCCAGCACCGCCAACTACTGAAGTCAGGATGATTGGCTAATAATTATCTTTCCTTTGCCTCCCTCCCTTAAAGTGTAGAATGATATTTGCATTTTTCCAATATTCCAGAGCCATTCTGTAACCTAATGATTCGTGTAAGATCATGACTAATGCCTCCACAACCTCCGCTGCTACCTCTTTCAGAACACGAAAGTGTAGTCCATCCGGTCCAGGTGACTTATCTAACATTCAACCTTTCAACCTTCAAAACACCTTCTCCTTAATAATAACAACAAAACTCAATTCTGCCCCCTATAATTTTGGATTTTGGCATGTTCCTAGTGTCCTACACAGTGAAGAAAGACAGAAAATACGTATTGAGTTTGTCTGCCATTTCTGTTCCCACTTTACTACCACTCCAGCATCATTTTCCATTGGTCCGATATCCACTCTCGTCTCTCCTTCACTTTTTTATATTTCTGTAAAAATAGTTTTGGTATCATCATATTATTGGCTAACTAATGTACATATTTCATCTTTCTCTCTTTATGACATTTAGTTGCCGATTGTTAGTTTCTAAAAGCTTCCCAATCCTCCAACTTCCCACAATTTTTGCTGTATTATCTGTTCTTTCTTTTCCCTCTATGCTGTATTTGACTTCCGTTGTTAACCACTGTTACCTTTAGAATAATTCGGGATGTATCTATACTGCGCCTTCTGAATTGCTCTCAGATACACCAACCATTGCTGTTCTGCTGTAATCCCTGGTACCGTCCCCGTCCAATTAAATTTTGCCAGCTCCACTCTCATGCTTCTGTTACAGTATTATTTTTTTCCACTGAAATACCAATATATATGATTTTATTTTCTCCAATCCCAAACTGCAGAGTGAATTTATCATATTATGATACCAGTCTCCTAAGGGTTCCTTTACCTTAAACTCCCTAATGCAATCTGGTCCATAACACATCACGCAATCCAAAATTGCCTTTCACCTGGTGGCCTCAACCACAAGCGGTTCCAGAAACCCACCTTGTAAACTTTCCACAAATTCCATCTCCTGGAGTTCGGCACCGACATGAATTTCTCAATCTACCTACATATTGAAATACCCCATGACTACTGTAACATTACCATTTTTACATGCCTGTCTGTGCCTCACCTCTAGGCCACAGTTCGAAGGCCTGGATATAACTCACATCAGGGTCTTTTCTACCCTTGCAGTTTCTTAACTCTACTCCCAAGGATACTCCATCTTCCAGTCCAATGTTTCCTATTTCTAAGGATTTGATTTATTTTTTTTTTACTAAATAAGCCATTGCACGACCTCTACTTACCTGCCTGTACTTTCCGTACAATCTATCTTTTAACGTTAATCTCCCAACTATGATTCTCTTTCAGCCACAATTCAGTAATGCCCACAATGTCATACCTGCAATCTCTAATCATTACCTTATTCCATAAACTGTACAGTGCGCTTCCAAATATGACACCTTCAGACATTTATTCCTTACGCTCTTCGATTTTGTCAGCACATTAGACTTCAACTCATCCCACTGACTACAACTTTGTCCCATCATCTGCCTGTCCTTCCTCACAGTCTCACTACACAATCCAACGACTTGCATACTAACTGCCCCGTCTTCAGACCTATCATTCCAGGTCACATCCTCCCTGCCTAATTAGTTTAAATCATCCCCCACAACTCCATCAAACCTGCCCACAAGGATATTGGTGCCCCTTGGCTTCAGCTGTCAACTATCCTTTTTGTACATGTCATATAAACTAATAGCTTGAAACAAAGCTATTAGTTTCAAGAAAATTAGACCATCATTGTTTAGTGTTCTCATGGGTTTCATAACTAGCGAAAATCATCAGTGTTAAACCACATGAGGTTGAGCTGACGTAACTCAATCTTAGATTCTTCTCCTATTGCGGTACATTTCTTCATTTCTACTTCTGACTGCAAGTTTATTGGATTGGATGGTTGTTCCTCCTGCACAGATCCTGTGCATCTGTTTTTCTTGCGTAATTTCTGGGATTTCTCGTGTTCATATAAATTTTGATTTTAAAACACGTGCACTAAAGCGAACCAAGGGTTCAGAGTTTCCCCATCATTTTAAGTGCATAAAGGTGGACCAATCTGATGAAAACATGTTTGCAATGTCGGGCATCAACATCTTTACTCAGCAATAATCTTTAACTTTTTGTTTTACTACATATGGTCTTCTTGCTGCTGAGACTTCAATTAGAAAACCTTTATTGCTTGTTTGCGAATATTTCTCATTATTCTCCTATTTTCTACGTTTAGACCACTTCAGTGCTAACTCAGAGGGAAAGGATGGCAAATTCAACGCAGACAAATTCACCTCTCAGCAACCTAACAGACATTGAAAGAGGGAGCGCTTACAAAACAGTTGAACTAATCTTCATTTTGATTGTAGCATTATCTTTGAGTCTGGTGACCATTATCGGAAACATTCTGGTTATGCTTTCTATTAAAGTAAACAGACAGTTACAAACAATTAACAACAATTTTATTTTCAGTTTAGCCTGTGCTGATTTAATCATTGGTGTGTTCTCTATGAACCTTTACACCATGTACAGCATCATTGGCTACTGGCCCATGGGCCCATTGGTGTGTGATTTATGGCTGGCTCTAGATTACGTTGCTGGTTATGCATCTATCATGAACCTGCTTATCATCAGCTTTGACCGATATTTCTGTGTGACAAAGCCTCTCAGCTACCCTGTGAAGAGAACCACCAAGATGGCACGGATGATGATTGCAGCTGCTTGGGTGCTGTCATTTATCCTCTGGGCTCCTACCATTCTCTTCTGGCAGTTCATTGTAGGTGGACGGACAGTTAAAGTAGGTGAGTGTCATATACAGTTCTTCTCAAATCCAGTTGTCACTTTTGGCACTGGAATAGCAGCCTTCTATCTACCTGTTATTACCATGACTATTTTGTATGTGCACATATCCCGTGCTAGCAAGAGTCGGGTCAAGAAGGATAAGGAACAGCCAGAGTCAAACAAAGGCACCATCTCTCCCAGTCTAGAGCGAGGCAAAATAATGAAACCGAATAATAACAACATGTCAAGTGCACCTGATGTATTGCAGAATGTCGAAGTACAAAATGGCAAGGCAGCTGGTAAAGTAATTACGTATCACTGTGGCCAAGGAGAGGAAATGGGGGTTTGCAATCACACGACTTCCCTTAGTGTCGTCCCTTCCATCCAGAAGGAGGAAGGAACGATTGATGAGAGCACAAAGGTCTCCAGTGCACAAAGACATTTTAGCAACCGCAACTCCAAGCTCTTCGGCATAAAAGATGTCACGAAAGTTAAAAAGAGTGACTACAGTGCTACTACACTTGAAATTGTGTCAGACAACAGCACCAACAGTGGTAAAAACAGAGAGCTCGCCGCAGCCCACATGATCATTAAAATGACAAACACCCCTGCTAAGAAAAAGAAGGGAGCTGTAACCCGGGAGAATAAGGTGACCAGGACAATCTTGGCTATTCTGCTGGCATGTATTATCACCTGGACGCCATACAGTGTCATGGTACTCATTAACACTTTATGTTCAGTCTGCGTCCCTAACACAGTATGGAGTATTGGATACTGGCTCTGTTACATCAACAGTACTCTCAACCCAGCCTGCTATGCACTATGCAATGCTACCTTCAAGAAAACCTTCAAGCATCTTCTCTTCTGCCAATATAAAAATATTGGAGCAGCAAGATAAAATCAACAACCAGCTCCTCTCCATGAACATTTTATACATGGTATAGATGACTTTCACAATGCTTATCATAAATGTATATAAGTAAAATGTTCAACACGCTAAGTTATGGCTCAAAGCGGCATTATCTGTAATATGGTGAAAGGACGCTTGAGTTCTGTCCAATGAATTTCGTATTTCTGTTTAAATGACGAGTGTACTGACTATTATAATGTTTCTGTGTGAAATCATAAATTAATCTGCCTAGATTTCAAAGATGGTGCGTTCCAGTTAATTGGGGAACACGAAGAATTGTACATTTTGGCCTGATTAAATGGTTGCCCCAGTGAGCCGGTTTCCTGGAAATCGTTAACAAAGTTTAAAAAAATACAAACTTACTTATAAATAAGTAACGAAGTACGTGTTTAAAGGAAATACAGAATACATTAGAACACAACCAAAATCACTGCATTATATAAAACAGTATCAGTTCCTAATTATTATGCTGTAATTCATTAAGTGTTCACTGACATGTTTTTTTGATTGATTGTAAATAAATAAAATTATCAGAGAAACCAAGTGCAGATAGTGGACAGCTTTCAAACAGTGCTATCGATGATTTGAACCTCCAAATCCCCATTTTAATTGTAATATTCAAGATGATTGCTGATACCTTTAAATTAATCATAGTACCTAACTAGATGAAGTATTGAAATTGTTTCATTTCACCTTAGACGTTTCTGGCATTCGCAAGCCTGAATGCTTGAAACCGCTGTGAGGAAAGCAGTTCCGAATTGTCTTACTGTTTATCATTTGCCTGATCAATGACAAAACTCACTCCACTTTGAATACGAACACACTCGTGATGCTATTTAAAACGGTTGTTTTAAGTACAGCGTAGTGCATAATGGCCACATAACTTGCATGTGACTGACGCTAGTTAGAACCTATTTGGCAGCAGATTCCTGCCCCAATTAAGTGGCATTGTTTTCCAAATAAACAAAGGAATCCAATGTTTTTGCAATTTATTTATTTATAATTAAGTGTTGTCCTAAATAGGCGGTTTCCCCAATTAACCAGTGGCACAAATAATGCCATTTGACTTAATTATAAAATTCAACATGGGCACATTCAAGGGGCAATGTTCATTTTTTATATCACTCAGTATCAAAAATTGCATTCTGCCCTTTTAATAAACGTGTTTCTAATGGATACACAAATCATTACCTTTGAGTTATTAGTTCTAATTGGTTGTTTCGAAACTTAATCACTTGTCACAAGGGGGGGGGGCGTTGGTGCGGACCCAAATGCAAGACACAGATACTAAGGGACTAGGAACAGGACTAAGTTGGTCAAGAAAACAAGGGAAGACAGGAGTGAATTCCGCAGTACATTGACACAGGCCTTGGACGAGACTAGGATTCAGGGCCTGGGCTTGGACTTGGTCTAGTGACAAGGGACACGGACGTAAAACAAGGAACATGGAGCCTGGGCTAGGGCTCCGAGCCGGACGAGGACCCAAAACCTAAGTCTTGACTCGGGTACGGAACACGAATCTAGGCGAGGACAAAACGTGGCTACAGGTCGTGGCGTGGCTACAGGACTGCACGTGAGACTCATGGACAGGACGGGGGAACGCCAGCACCGGGCTGCGCGAGGTAGCCTTTGGCTGGGCGAGGTACAAGGACAGGACGAGGCACATGAACAGAACGAGAACATGAAGCGGCCGCACCAGGAACACCGGACGCAGTATGTCACAGCAGTTGACTCACAGACTCACTTCCTCACCTGGAAGGACTCTCTGGAGCCATGAATGGTGGTGATGGAGGAAGTATAAAGGCAGGTGTAGCAATTGTTCCGCTTACAAGGACAAGCGCCGGGAGGGAGATCGGTGGGAAGCGATCGCGGGTATGAATGGACGAGGGAGTCGTGAAGGTAGGGAACTCCTCGCAAAGCAGAAATTGGGGGAGGGGCCGAAATATGTGCTTGGTGCTCCCAGTGCGGCATTCTAGATATTGGTGAGAACCGACTCGGACTGGGAGACCATTTCACTGAACACCTATACTCTGTCTGCCAGAGGAAGCTGTATCTCCCAGTGGTCATGCATTTTAATTCCACGTCCCATTCCCATTCTGATCTGTCTATCCAGAGCATCCTCTACTGTCAAGATCATGCCACATTCAGGTTGGAGGAACAACTCCTCATATTCCGTCAGCGTAGCCTCCAATCTGATGGCCTGAACATTGACTTCTCTAACTTTCGTTAATGCCCTCCTCCTCCTCTTACCCCAACACTTATTCATTCATTAATTCATTCATTCATCTGCCTATCTATTTATTTATTCATTTAATTGTTTGCTTATTCATTTATTTCTTTCCCCTTCCCACTTTTATTTCTTTCACTCTGTCTTTTCTCTCTCTGTCCCTTAAACAATATTCCTTGCCTGCTCTCCGTCTTCCTCCGGGGCTCCAACCCCCTTTCTTTCTTCCCAGCCTCCCGTCGCGTGATCCTCCTCTTTCTACAGCCTGGTATCCCTTTTGCTAATTAGCTTTCCAGCTCTGAGCTTTATCCCCTCCCCCTCCTGTCTTCTGCATTCATTTCGGATATCTTTTCCCCCTCTCTTTATCAAATCTCCCAGTATCTGTTATTTCAGTTAGTCCTGATGAAAGATCTCGTCCCGACACGTCGACTATGCTTCTTTCTACAGATGCTGCCTGGCCTGTATTTTGTGTGTCTTACTTGAATTCCCAGGATCTACAGATTTCTACGTGTTTGCATCACACATGCATTGTGCGCCACTGCCTCATTAACCATCATCCCATTGATCACCGTCTATCAACCAGGTTCATAACAAGCATTCATTCACTCAGTAGCACAGTTGCACATGTATTAAGTCTTGTATCTATTGTTCACAGATTGCACACAATTCAACAATCGCAGACACCGTATGCAAATAGTTTTGTAGAAAGCAGAATAATTCATTCCCTCTCATTCGATCCGGGATATTACACAGGGAGCAGTAGTTGAAATGGCTGAGACATTGCATCACATGTCCTCACAGAGTGGTGCTGCTTCATGTTCGTGGGACTAAACTATTGGGTCAATGGTTAATCCTCGGCTGATTGCCGAAACCTTCCCGAATTCTACTTCTCACTTAATCGAAAAAATCTCCTGTTTTACTGAATGTATAACTGTTTTACCAATTTTTTAACAGAGAAATACATCTTTTACATCCGCCCGTGTCCATCAAAACTTTGCTACTCCTGTGGGGTCCATTTCAGCTGGCCAAGAATCACACTAGTAAAGTGGGGATGGAAAGTAATTTAACTGACGGCACCGATTCACTTAGTCGGTAATAAAATCGAGTTCATTATTTAGAGATGAGCTCAGCGGTGTACCTTTGCATGTGGAGTGTCTCTGGGTATGCAGCCTGTACCTTGGGCTGGGGATTTTGGAATAATTCAGTAGATCACAGAACCTTTCGAGAAAAGAGGAGTTATGTAAGTACTTTCGCGTATAAGAAGGGTAAAAGAGTGAAATTCTTGATTCCAGAAAACATGTGAGCAAGGTCAAAGAGCATGGACCAATCCAAATTAACCTTGCAAAGAAATAGAGCCCATCCACCGCTTCACAGAAGTGCTGAGGAACCTCATTTTGGGTTGAAAACCCTGTGACTTGTAGCAGTTATCTCAAATCCTGATGCAGTAGGGGTAGATTCCAACCAAGTGTACGTGTGTTGATGTGAAAGCTCAGATTTTCACTGTCTAAACTCAGGATTTGGCCAGCATGGTGGGAATAATAATGTTCAAAAGCAATGACAGGATGTTGTAACAATACAGCAATCTCATCTCGTTCACAGTGCTGGGGTAGCTGGACTGTCATGTGGAGGGAGCAGCACTGGCATTGTGTAGTAAAGACTGCATTTGTTATCCCACCATTGACATTCTGCCAGTTGTCTTGTCATATTGAAAAACGATACCAAGGCTCATAGGATAATCAGAAGCCCTTCTCATCAGAAATGATGCCTATCTTGAAGGGAGAGTACAGCTCAGAGACAGCCTTATAGACCCACAATTGCACACTAAAGCTATTTGCAGTCTCCTTCACTGAAGTTCCTTACATTCAGCCCAGCCAGCCCTACCGTTGATTTTGCTCTGCATGAATCTCCACCCAACTTTCATCAATAATTACATCAAAGGTTCAAAGGTCTAATTTAATTTCAGAGAAATGTATACAACATACATCCTAAAATGCTTATGTTTGCAAAAATCCACCAAAACAAAGAAGTGCCCAAAAGAATGAAGGACAGTTACACGTGAGATCCCCAAAGTCCCCCTCCCGTGCATAAGCATTTGCAAGCAATAATCCCCCCACTACCACCGACAGAAAAAGCAAACATCGGCACCTCAACCAAGCAGTCAAGTGTGAGCAAAGCGATAGCAAAGACACAGACTTGCAGTTACCCCAAAGACTTAGAGTTTCACCCATTATTCGACACACCCCATGTTCTCTCTCTCCCTAAGGAGGGAGAGGGAGGTGTCTCCATCAGCAGACAAATGTATTTTCTTCCTCACAAACTCTATTCTAAGTGCGTCTGTATTACTTACTGAAGACACCTCCTGTCATGACAATTTGGATTTCTATCATCTTTGCTAACTTTGGATAAGCAAGTTAGAATTTTATGGTGACTAACTTGTGTGGTTGGTCTCTGTCTGCTCCAGCTAACCAAAGGAGCTACTCTATCGCCATCCACTTAGGTAAAGACACTAAGAGTAAAAAGGTGCTCCTATTCCACTTGCCAAGATTGGATTGATAAAACCGGTTTGGAATATTTATTTTGTGTTGACTTGTATTTCATGTTACAGCGACATACGTTTTTTGCAGAATAGTGAATGAGGATGTGTTTTACCGCTGCAGTTGGATGAATTGGTCCTGAAATGAATGAGTATTCAACCTGGCCAAGCATGCTACTTCTTCTTCTCTTTCTTCTTGTTCCCGTTCAGTTTCTGAACCCCTACCCTCCGCGGCACTTTTTTCTTAGTGTCTAGCTGCTTGATACGAAGCTGGTTAACAAAAGAAGAGCCACTAAAAAGGGAAGCCTGTGAGGCACACAGCAGAATTCGAGCCACAGAATCATCAAAAAGTATAGCACGGAAACAGACCCTTCAGCCCATCTAGGGGGCTGAACAATTAAAACTGCCCACTCCCATCGACCTCCACCAGGACCATAGCCCTTCATACATCTACCATCTATGTATCCATCCAAACTTCTCTTAAATATTTCATGTATCTCTCGTGCTGGCAGCTCTTTCCCCACTCACAGAACACTCTGAGTGAAAAAGTTTCCCTTCATGTTCCCCTTAAACTTTTCCCCGTTTTCTTCTGCCGTGTATTGCAGAGCTCCTCCTGGTTTGTGTGCGCAGTAGAATTCTTGTTGCATCTGAACAATTGTTTGCTCTTTCACATTTTTGTCTGGTAGCCATGTTGCATTTGTGTGTGCAGGAATCCCTGTGTTGCAGACCATGTTGTAGTCATTAACCCTTGAACTCCCACAACTGGTTTTTGGTTAGTTGTGGTGGTTCAGCTGCAGACTGCAGCAGACCATTATAGAATACAGCCAACTCGACAGCTCCAGGCACCATCATTTATTTGTGTCAATTCACTGATTGGTCGTGCACTGTCTGGTCACAGAGAGGGTGTTTATTCCTTTTGGTCAAGTTACAACAAGATCAGAGATTCCCATCCTTTCATATGCCATAGACGGATCCCATTAAGCAAGTGGTTTGGTCATGCCTGGTTGGCATCTTGCGCTTTAATGTAGCATCTGCAGGGTTGTAGTCTGATTACTCTGCACAGTGAGGAAACTTGCACAAAGCTATGCACAGATTCCATTCTTGCTGCCCTGGCATTGGAGACTCTCATTTAGTAAGGTGACCTCCAGCGCATTGCCTCTTCAAGTTTGAGCTTCTAATTATGGCTGGAGAAGGTGACAGTTTTGAGTGAGAGCGTCTTTACTGAACCACCAATGACTGGAAGATTGTACTCTTTCTGAGATTCAGAGAATTGCTCCTGAATATTTTGTGTATGAGAGCCCTTCTTCTATGAGAATTGCCTCACTGTCTCCCGTAGCTTTCTCTCTCATCAAACAGGCTGTCCTCTGTATGCTCTCAGCTCATTCTGCATACACAAAGAGTACCTGCTAATCCACGCCCGCCGCCCCCCTCCACCTCCATCTGGGAGAAACTGCTCTCTGCAGAAGCCTTGAAGTCAAGCCAAAAGCTTAGTGTTTTGGCACATCATTCCCTGTACATTGCCCAAGACTAAACATTAGAAACAACTAAACGTTTGTGGATATCCAGTTCACCAATCAGAAATAAATCAAATCTCTCAGAGTATTCTCAACTGAGCTGTTTTAAAAAAATGTATGTCTCTTTCAAGACAGCCTGCTGTGCTAGAAGGTGTAGTGTTATCAGTGCAAGTGTCTTGGGATAAATAGGAATGCATCACTGCACTGTATAGACACTTATCACAATGACGAAAGGATTGAACCCTTGTATCGGTAGAGCTGTCTAAAGGAAGGAAAAATTTTATTACTATTGCACATCAGGATATTCTGAAATAGCTGTCCAGTTTTGTAAAGGAAAGTCGGTCCTGAGGAGCTTCGAAGCATTTGATTGATTTTGGCTTGCGGTGTATAGGATATCTCAGGGGCTAGTTCACGGGGATTGGTGTGCCTGTGCTTTGTCTTTTATTTATGCAGAAGCCAGTTGATCCCAGATATGACGGGGATTTGGTGCCATTCTTCGTTTGTGATGAACAATGAGTTGAGGGTCTGGAGAAATAGGGCAAGCAACTCAAAGAGAGAGAGGAAGGAAAGAACACTACAGGGCTTGGATAACTGCAAGGAATATTCAGAAGCAATTCATCCACCTGAGCATCAATAGGAAATCAGGTATCTGTGTGTCAGGGAAGATTTTCTCTCTAAACCCTGCCACCTGTTCCAAACATAGATAAAATAGTTATTGTTTTCAGTTGGCAGAGAAGGGACTATACTTCTGTCATGCTGCGACTAATATGAAATTTTAATTCCCACATACATTTGAGCTCCATTTACCAAACCTCAGGAAGAGATGCCACATGCAACATAAAATAATACAGTTGTTATTATTTGAAGAAATAATAAAATTCCAGAAAAATAACCTAAGTTACAGACTGCACACTGAATTTATCTTTTTCAATAAATATTAAGAGAGGAGAACTGTTTTGTTTCCAGTAACTTGACTGTATCCTTACTCGATATCCTGCGTTAAGATTTACAGCTCAGATTTATTGTCGAATAAGTAGAGAATACCACAGTAATTTGATGATCATGTTTTGTTTTAAAATAACAAAATCAAAATTTCTTTTGAACTGTTACGCATTTTAGAAATACTCTAGCTTGATTACCTCTGATTTTGAACGCTGGAAGCTATGCTGAATTATAGGTTACGAATTTCTCAATACAAATGATCAGCACACTCTTAATATATGTAATTATTGGTTTCACTATGATTACTGACTTGCTCTTAGACAAGGTCATTTGCAGGCTGCTTATTTCAGTCAAATATATGTCAAAGTGGAAATGTCTTTCCTTCGGGTCAGTGCCAGTGAATCATTAACAATATCATACAATTAAAAGTTCATGGGACATTAGGGTTAAAGTAAGGTGCCTGTGGTATCTTACATTCCACATCAATGCCTTGCTTTAGTTTCTCTTCATTGTGATTGAATGAAATGAATGTAAAACTTACATGAATCATCCTCATCTTTCTGGTAAAACTATCATGCTCTCTGATGCCTCTCTGATTTCTATTAACGTCATTTGATATATGTGTTCTTTAATATCCTCAATATGCATGCAGGGAAAGTGTATTGAATTCTCGTTTCATTGAAGTACCATTGTTTGAAATGTCTGCCTTACATTCTGAATACGTGAATGAGGCAAAGTCTTCCGGATGGATTTTGGGCACTGTGGTATTAAAATGACACTATGTTCTGGTTAACACATGCAGATTCATTACAACGATACAACACTCGACTATTGATCGTGTTTGGCTTAATGACAGATCTATCAGGCAAACCTGCTTTGTCAGCATGGTGACAAATAATTGAAACATAATTCAATGAGGAGGAATGGATCTGATGGCAAACTGAAATGCTAACACCAATCCAGGAACTAGTAACCAACTCATGGAAATGGGTGAGTATTAATTCTACACTGATAAGTTGAGAAGGGTAGATTATACTGGATTCCCCATTGAAGATTTTTCAGTTGCATATTCTAATTAATTGTTAGCCACTTGGTCTTTTATTACTTTGCAAAAAAAAATCTTCTCCCCTTACAGTTTGAAAAGCGAAGTTAGGTAGTTAATAACATTGATTGATTGCGTTGAAGCTCAATTGTGCTTTTCAGTAAATTATCTCATTAGATGCACAGAGAACATAATAATATTATCTTTCAGTTGATCTCATCCATTCACTCCGTGAACTGGTTTCGCATGCCGGGGTAGGCAACTCCCTATCTTACTGGGGTTGAAGTTTCCTGGCGACACTCAATTGGTTTAGCCCGCCTGTCGACGCCGTGTACCAGGCTGTTGCCACTTTCTCATGCAGGCTGTTACTTGGAGCAACAGGTGAGTTCTGGATGGCAGGAGGGGAAAAAAAAGGTGTACGAGCTGCCACTGTGTGGAGCACGAAAAGCTGTTGCCAGAAGTGACTAACAAATTAATGTTTATAATATTTTAAATAAATGGTCCTGGAGTTTTTTGCACGATTTTCTTAACCATTGCTGGTATCTGTTTCTGATGGTGATTCTATATATTCCATAGAAATCGTCTCCATGCCTATTTTACAGAATGAGATTTTCAGTTTATCGCAATGTACGGAAATGAATCGATATTAGATGGATAATTAGATATTTAGACAGATAGATTGTGAAGGATAACATTTAGGAGAAAGATAATTTGAATTCCTTCCCCAGTTGTAAGGAGACTAATGGGTGATTTCCCTGCTTCGAAGGGATCCACTACTGCAGTGAACAGAACTGTCAGAGCTCTACAGGAACATCACTGACCAACCCGGTCACTGCTTATTCTGACATACCACCGGCCACATAGATAAAGTCACTGCTGGTCCAGTACTCTCAATATTGCAATGTTATTATCACAGCTCATTCGGTCCGACAATCTCTCACAGAACATATCACTGCCTATTCAAAACCATCTGTGAGTATACTGGTAATTTCGTTCGCAGTCTCATGATGGACACAGCGAAAAGAAGATGTCTGTCCATGAGACCATAACATATAATAGCATCGTTCTTTCCAAAAGTACCCCTCCACACAATCACAAAGTTTATGTCGATGCACTTTCACTACTGTCCACACGGTCAGTGAGTATCAGAACATCCAGGTTATGTCTTTATTTGTCAGTGCCGTCTCACTTGCAACAAATAAAATGCTGACGACGCAGCAAATTGCAAACTGGTGAATCAAGACCTCAAACGTGCAATCAATAATGTTTATAGTACCCTGTATAGCAGGAAATACCTATGTAGTGCGGATAGAACTTCCATGCAACTTATCATTATGGACTTGTTTTGCCGGTTGTACAGTTCAGAGGAGAGGGATGATCTATCCATGTACCAACGAGTACCCGAGCATCAGTGGAATGTAAAGTCATTGAACCTCGGGTTTTGTTATTATTGTTGTACTGATATCAGGAGCGCCCCGGTTGTTAAGGAGAGATGTTCACTCTTTCTTAACTCTACCATCACGTTGGGCCTTGTTTATATATCGAGGCTGGGGCACATTTTTATTTACGTAAGTATAAATGAAATTAGTCGTTATTTATTTGCAAGTCTTGTACACTCTTTTACTTAGCCGGTCCGCATAGAAATAATCCGGATATTTTTCAGTGTGTTTGCGGATAAAGACCCTTATTGACGAAATCAGGTACAGCTTGTGTTCAGTCGGGTCAGATAATGGGAACCACCAAGAATGTATTGTCTTTATCACTAACACCTTTACACAACCAACATGTTTTTCACTGACGTCTCATGCCAAGAATAGAATAGTAAATACAATTGTTAAAATACCCGCGATAGATGTAAATATACGGTAGGTTTTCTTAAACCTTGGAAAAATGTGCTGTATGCAGCGAATAAATATGGATTTTATTGTTGTTTCAAGCAGGAGGTGTAGAACAACAAGAGCAAATTATTGCACATCACTGGTCCGATTAATCACAGTCAAGATGAGATGAAGTTAACCCCTTGTAGTTTGCACTACGAAATACACTCAGCTAAATGTTTGTGTACAATCACAAAGACAGCTTTTTCTAACACATTTTGTAATAATTTGTAAATATGGCTCGAATGAGAGAAAACTTTCTAAGGAAAATAATAGAGGCCAGGACTCCGCAGTTGAGCAGTAAAGAGAAACACAGCCACATGAATATGCACAATATGTAGAAGGTAACACGTGAAATCAGAAAGCGGAGGAAATACCCTTCTTGTCCAGCTATCTGTCAATTCTCAACTTCCGGTCACAGATTGTCATCTATAAAACAAAACGAAATTCGGTATTTTTAAACTGAAGTCCGCTGATGTTATTTTCTATGACCTATCCATTCAAATTTAAATCTGGACGCTTGTGCGAATCAGTAGAAACAGAATCGGAGGTTCTTAAAGATGTGCCAGTTGTATTCATTGGCTGGAGTTGTGGTCCGATCGGGAAAGTATTGTTACTGAATCACTTACTGTGAAATGGTTTGCGCAGCTTTACGCTGTATACTGCACTTTTATGCGGTTTCGTGCCATGAGGAATATTTCAAATATATTTGAATGCATCCCGTGTCCTTCTAAACAGACATTTAACAGGTTGAAATACATTTTCTGAATATTTTGCAAGGAGTGTGTCTGTTTCGTTGTTCCTGCAGGTTTGTGTAGAGAAGCAAGAAAGGTTGATTGTGCATCACAGATGAGATTAACAATATTCGAGAAGACATTTAGTCAACGCGCTGCTGTTCGCCATTACAGGCTCACGTGGTATTTATTTTTGTAAAATGGAAAGAAGACCAAATTTTGAAGGATTTTGAAAACATATATAAATGAGACTATTGTTCCAATAATTGAGAAATAAAGAACCAGAGGGTTTTGCACTTTCAACATTTTTCGACCCAACCGCCGGACCCCATCTCTATCACTTCCTGGACAGCCACAGCTGGAAAAAGGAACCAAGCAGGCACGAAGCTCACAAACTGATTGCAGTACGATCACAGGCGGAGCTTCGTCGTTCAAATGGAGACTCAATTTGACACAGTTAATAGTTTGTTTTATTTTGTAATAACCTCAGCGACAGCACTGAGGAAATTGGAGGGACAAATTTTGACCAATGAAGTGGGTAGGCATATGGAAAGAGCTGACCGTGGACATTTTCGAGTTATACACTTCCTCAACAGTCCATGAATTGGCTACAGTAATTGGGTAGTATATGAATAGAAATGATTTAACGGGATAAGGGTCACAGCGAGCTAATGAGTTCAGCTTCTCTCTCTCTCTCTCTCTCTCTCTCTCTCTCTCTCTCTCTCTCTCTCTCTCTCTCTCTCTCTCTCTCTCTCTCTCTCTCTCTCTCTCTCTCTCTCTCTCTCTCTCTCTCGATGTGTGGAAGGAGATTTACTCTGTCTGATCCCTGAGTGTGTGATGAGACGGCGTGAAGCGATCATCACTGTGCGGAGTGAGATGGGAGAATCTCTCTCTCCCTCTCTCCCATCCTTCCTCCCTGTCTCTCGTTCTGGTTCTCTCTTGCATGTGTCATGTCAGATGTCACTGCAAGATGTTGGTAAATCAGACAAATTGTACCTATAGTATCCAATGCCCTATTTGTTCGCAAACACGAGGATATCTGCAGATGCTGGAAATTAAAAGAACACACACAAAAAAACTGCTGTTGAACGCAGCGGGCCAGACAGCATCTATAGGAAGAGGTACAGTCAACGTTTCGGGCTGAGACCCTTCGTCAGGGCTAACTGAAAGAAGAGATAGTAACGATTTGAAAGGTTGTGTTCCCTTGCTTTACCTCAATGAACTATGTAATGATTTGAATATTGTGAGAAGTATGTTTGTAAAGGTGCTCACAGCATATCGGAACACAGTACATGTCAGAATACTAATTCCAATTCCACATAACGTCCTTACGGCATTTTTTCTTCAAAGAGATTCTGGGTAAATACATGAGGAAGACTAACAGGAGCATAGTGTTACAGGCTAAGTGCAATAGCTCTGAATTGCCATATCCCAAACACAGCCCGAATGTGCGAAATTCACTCTTCCAATGTAAACATTTCCAATTACTTAACTACAAATTACACTCCCATTGACCCGCCAGTAGACTCATCACATTGCCAAATGCTATCTGTGCCTGTTGAATATTCACCTGGTGAATATTCTCCAAAGCCTATTCTGATAAAATCGCCAATAGGTAGATTCCACAGTTCGCCCTGACTCTCGCTGTTGTTGCGTTTGTGATGGGAAATTGAGATAATCAGGCCTCCATTAAAGCTGCAGCGACACTAAGAGTTGCTGAAATTTGTTCGTCTTGAGCGTCATCGTTAAGCCAGACTACAGTGAAATTGCAGAGACCAAGAGAGGCTACTCACTATCAAATTTCTTCCATCCCACAGAGACATGTTTTTAGTTCCAGCTGGACGCCTCTAACCTTCGGAATTCAAATCTCACATCAACTAAACGGCGTGTCTCCGTTTCAGACTCGTTTCATCTACCACACCGCTACATTACACCAGAACGTAAAACAATATGATCAGCATTAATCCCTATGGGGTCTCAAACCTCGGTCAATATTTCCAGCCTATCACCAGGCCGAATCAAACAGCTCGAATCAAACCGCATCACAACAGTTTCTCAGTACACACTGAACCAACGGATATACACTTATCAGTTATCAATGTATATTCCAGCCATATCCTGAAAACCGGTGATAGTATCTAAGTTAGTTATGTAAGTGTTTACACATATCAGGGTTAAATGAAAGAATCTCCGCCTCCAACCCTCTGTGACACGATGTATTTCATCAAGAGATTTCCAGGAGGTCATGGGTTGCGTAGTATTATGGACCTGGTGACGATCTTGAGTGCAAAATCTGGGGAGTGGTTGGTGGTGGAATTTTTTCGTGTCAAAACGTTTTTTTTCCTTAGAAATGTCGAGATTTTTGAAGCAGTCCGTTCGCAGTGATTTCATCCGGTGGTGTTGCTGCCTTTGGAGTGATTCCTGTTGCTGGAGAAGCCAAGGGGCGGAGTGAAACGGCTTAGGTGTTGAACGCACCAAGGCAGAAAAAGGAAATTGATTCAGGGAGTGAGTGAAGGAGGGAGACAAACGACATGGTAGGGAGCCGCACGGTTGGATATACCTCTATAGTGTTTGGGCAGAGAGTACTTTGAACCCACGAAATCGAAGGGGAAGAAATGGTAGATCAAAACTTAAGCCATGGTTGTCATATGGTGGAGTTGGGAGCGGACCCAAACGCAAGACCCAGACACTGACGTACTAGGAACAGGACAGGCCTCGTGATTAGATATAGGAACGTGACTTGATGCAGTCTAGTTGCTGGGACAAGTACACAGACTTTGGCTAGGACATTGGCTAGGAAAGCGGGAGCAGGAGAAAGAGCTGAGAACAAGGAACCTGGGATTTGAATCCGAGCCAGAGACTGGACAAGGACCCAGAACTTGGGTCTTCACTTGGGCTCGGACCACGGAAATAGACGACGACATGACGTGTCTGCAGAAGTGGATATGGCTTGGGTACCTCATAGCTTGGGTACCTTATGGCTTGGGTAATTCATGGCTTGGGTTCATGGCTTGGGTACGTCATGGCTTGCGTACCTCACGGCTTGGGTACTTCATTGCTTGGGTACCTCATGGCTTTGGTACTTCATGGCTTGGGTACCTCATGGCTTGTGTACTTCATGGCTTGGGTACTTCATGGTTTGGGTACTTCATGGCTTGGGTTCTTCATGGCTTGGGCACTTCATGGCTTGGGTTTTACATGGCTTGGGTACCTCATGGCTTGGGTTTTACATGGCTTGGGTACCTCATGGCTTGGGTTTTGCATAGCCTGGGCTCTTCGAGGCGAGGACATGACGAGGCTTGGGTTCGGATCCGAGCCAGGGACTGGACAAGTACCCAGAACCTGGGACTTGACACGGGAACGGAGTCCGGTACTAGGCAAAGACATGACGTAGTCTTCTGAGAAAGGACTAGGCGAAGCGAATGTGAGACTCCTGGGCAGGACGAGGGAACTCCAGCACAGGACGAAGCACATGGACCGGACGAGAGCACGGAGCCTTTGACTTGGAACTCAGGAAGAGACGAGCCTTGGACTTGAGACGACAAGAACCTCGGAACCTTGGTCTTTGGGAGGACAGAAACAAAGGGAAACTAGAGCCGGGACCCCTCCTTAGGAACAGGACTTATAGCCGGGACTCCTACACGGGACACAGAGCCATGACCGCTCCTTGGGAACAGGACATGGGGCCGGCGCGCTGCACAAAATGACGATTACGACGAGACGGTTCTTCAACACCAGGTAGCGGCAAACGGCCGGACAGACCTAGCGCAGGCGTAGATACAGACAGTTCCAAGTCAACGATAGAAACAGTTCCTTATCATGAGACAGCAAGAATCCGTTCTCGCTCCGATTGTAGAACTTCAGAAGGTTGCAGGCAGGGATCCAGACACAGGTTGCAGCAAGGCTTCAGAAGGAATGGCAAGGTAGTTGAACATCCCAGCCTCAGGGTAACGGCAGAGACTGACTGGCTTACCCAACGGAGGCAAGGACAGGATTGGACAGGTCCAAACCTCAGGGTAACGGTAAATAGGTTCAAAGGTCCAAAGGTTCAAAGGTTCAAAGGTCCAAAGGTTCAATGGTTCAAATATAAGACGAATGTATATAATATGCTTCAAGAAATGCTTTTGCTTTTTCTCTGCAAACATCCACGAAAATAAAGTGCCACTAAGAATGTACGGCAGTTAAACGTAGGGTCCCAAAGATCACTCCCCAGCTGCCATTACCCTTGTGCGAAAGCGTCAGCAAACAAGGATTCCCCTCCAGCTCCCACCACCAAACTAGCATCATCACCCACCACCGAGCACTCAAGCGGGAGCAATACAGTAGCAAAGACACAGACTTGTATTTACCCCGAAAACCTGGCGTGTCACCTATAATTCGACGCAACGCAGGTACTCTGTCTCCCTTATAAGGGACAAGAATATGGCTCTGTTATTTTACCCAGCAAGCGGGAGACATGCCAAGCAAATCGTTGGTTCACGATGTCAAAATTCCGTCACGTCGCTTTTGCCGAGATTTGTTCCCAAAGTTCTCAAAACCCCGGATCTTTCGACGCACAACAGCAGACTTTCAGGCACCAGCGACAAGACACTGTACTCCTGTCGAGACACCGATCCTCGGTCCGCCCGTTTCCAGAGCACCGAGATCTTAGACTTCCAAATCAGAGTAGGATTCTCGGGCCGAACCCTCAGCATTCCGAACTACAGCCAGTCCCAGAATCCCGAAAACGGGGCCCCTTCCCGCAAAGAACCGAAGTCAACGTCTAACTACTGATCAGGGTCTTCAAAAGAAAGGGAGAACTAAAGATATTAAAGATGAAAATAGAGCTGTTTTAGAAGATGCAAGCAAAGGTGTCGCCGCTTACCGCCATCTTGAATTCTCACAGCCTCCCATGGAGCTTAGAAAAATACAGGGCTCTGGGTCACCCAGGTAACTTCGAAAGAAAGTTTCATGTCGGCACAGCATTGTGAGGTGAAGGGCTTGTATTGTGGCAGGTTGTCTATGTTTCTATGGTTCTAAATTCCTCGGGATATTGGCACTGAGTGCATCTTATTTCGTGTGAGGCGAGATGTCACCATCTCCTGCAACTATTCCCAACTCCTTGTGTCGTGACGTAACGAAACATATGTATGCAGAAGCTCAGCATGCGCAGCCTGCAGCACAGTTTCGAATGGCAACTGTTTCAGGTATTTTCTGGGCGATCTTCACAGCGAATACTCAGCTGGCGTTTGTTATCTGAAACCGACAGGCACGTTCTCACATTGAATTGTACTGCTTCAATTCTACTCTGAAATAAAGAAATTTACATGTGCAGCAACTTTCCATTGTGAAGCAGCACAATGTGCCGAGATCCCGTGGCGACAAGAGATTTAGTGCTGCCTACAGGTTAGCTGAGTTACGGATACTGAGTAGAATTACTTATCCCAATTCTGGCCATTTTCAAATACGTCATTCCATGGTTTGCTCTCTATTCGGCTCTAAAACACCAAATAAGAATCAGACGAAAGTAATCAGAAGCAAGTGATTTGTCTCCAAATGCCAATTCCCACAGACAAACAATCTACCTGAGCCACAGTAGGAGAATAATACATTTACAAAATTCCCTAAATCAACTGGCCGGTTGCTGTTCAATGGAGCATGATTTTCCACCAGTCAGCTACTCCTTGTTCAAAATATGAAAAACAAAAACATCTCCTGACGTATTTTGATCTCGCCCTCTAGTACAATTTGGCATATTTTCGGAATGCTTTCCTGAAGTATGCCTGTCATTCCCTTATTCCCCCATTGTCGTCAAAATACCTAGCAGGCGCTAGTGTTCTTTTCGTTGTCTAATTCGCAATATCCAAAAACATTTTCCTGATTTCACGTTGCACTCTGACTGGTGTTTGTAGGCTGTACTTTTCAGAGTACAAATCTTCCTCGGTAGCTCTTACTTCTCTGCTGAAGTTTTGCCAGCAGTCACCTCATCTTAGTCTGCTTCCAGTAAGACCCATCATAGCCTAAAGCAGGTAATGGAGGTCAGCTGGCCGATGACAGTTTGAAACAAGTTGACAGGTTGGGCCGGAACATTGCTCCGTGTTCAAAGACACGTGATACTCAGCTCGTTAGTATTGCCTAAGTAGTGTCTATGCCCCTATACTAGATAATTGAAGATACTAGAAGAGATCCCGTATTTCAACAGCAATCGAGAATTGAATGAAATGCGAAAACAACAACTTATACAGACAGACAAGAGGGTAAGGGATTTTTGTTAGAACTTTGTATCCATTCGAGCAACTGAATCGGTCGGGCAGGACGAAAAGCATCCAATATCATTCCTTTGTTTAAGGAGAACATGGATAATCCATAGAAATAGAGGCGGGTGTGTTTCCCGTGTGTAACATGGAAGCGATAGGAGAAGATTTTAGAAATATAGTTGTCTCTATAAGGTATGCTAATTATCGACAGTCCGTATCCTGCCTGCGGAACATGTCATGTGTTAAGAAAAAAAAAAACACTCAGAGTTTGGAGGAGATTCCGGACATGATTGTTGGGTTTTGGGCAGTAGATGGCTGCATTTATTTTGTTAAGGCGTTTGAGAAGGCCGTTCATTGTATGGTGCTCCATTTGATTATGGACACGAGATTTACGGAGAATGTTAAGATTAATTGAAAACGTCTTGATCATGGAAAAAAAGTGGACAGTGGCGAAAGGGTATTATTCTGGCTGGGATTCTGTGATTATTGATGTTCCGGAGAGATTACTGCTGGGATCTCTGCTGTTTTTTGACCTGATTGCAAGGGGAACGTTTAGCAGGATACATAGCCACAAGGATGTACAGAACGATATTGGAGTCCAGGTCGAAATTTGGTCTTCTTTCCATTTTACACAAATAGATAACTTGTGAGCCAGCCATGACGAATAGCAGCGCGTTGACTAATTGTCTTCTCCACTATTGTTAATCTCATCTGTGATGCAAAATAAGCATTTCTTGCTTTTCTGCACAACCATGTAGGAACGACGAAGCAGACACATACTTTGCAAAATATTGAGAAAATGTTTTTCAACCTGTTAAATGTCTGCTTAGTAGGACACAGGATACATTCAACCATACTTGAAATATTCTTCATTGCATTAAACCGCAGAAAACTGCACTATTCGGCGTAAAGCTGCACACACCATAACACAGTAAGGAAGTAAATAAGTAACAATACTTTTCGATTCCCCGATCGGGCCACAACTCTAGCCAACGAATACAGCTGGCACATATTTATGAATCTCCGATTCTGTTTCAACTGATCCGCACAAGCGTCCAGATTTAAATTTGAATGGATAGGTCATAGAAATTAACGTCAGAAGTCTTCAGTGTAAATGTATCGAATTCTGTTTAATCTTAGAGATGACAATCTGTGTCCGGAAGTTGAGAATTGACAGATAGCTGGGCAAGAAGGGTATTTCCTCCTCTTTCTGTTTTCACCTGTTACCTTCTGGAGTTTGTGCATATTCATGTGGCGGTGTTTCACTTTACTGCTCATCTGTGGAGACCTGGCCTCTATTATTTTGCTTGGAAAGTTTTCTCTCATTCGAGCCATATTTACAAATTATTACAAAATGTGTTAGAAAAAGCTTTCCCTGTGAATGTACACAAAGATATAGCTGAGCGTATTTTGTAATTCTGCAAGTGCCACACTACAAGCGCTTAACTTCATCTTATCTTGATCGTGATTAATCAGACCAGTGATGTGCAATAATTTTCTCCTGTTGTTCTACACCAGCTGCTTGAAACAACAATAAATATACACATGTATTCGCTGCATACAGCACTTTTTTTTTTTCAAAGTTTAAGAAAACATCTATAGTGCGTATTTTAACAGTTATATTTACTCTTCTATTCTTGCTATGAGTCATCAGTGAAAAACATGTTGGTTGTGTAAAGGTGTTAGTGATAAAGACTATACATTCTTGGTGGTTCCCATTATCTGACCCTACTGAACACAAGCTGTACCTGATTTCGTAAATGAGTGTCTTTATCCGCGAACACACTGAACAATATCCGGACTTATTTTCATGCGGACCGACTAAGTAAAAGAGTGTACAAGACTTGCAAATAAAGAACGCCTAATTTCATTTATACATACGAAAATAAAAATGTGCCCCAGCCTCGATAAATAAACAAGGCCCTATGATAGAGTTAAGAAAGAGTGAACATCTCTCCTTGACAAAAGGGTCACTCCTGTTATCAGTACAACTATATTAACAAAAGCCGAGGTTCAATGACTTTACGTTCCACTGATGCTCAGGTACTCGTTGGTACATGGATAGATCATCCCTCTCCTCTGAACTGTACAACTGGTAAAACAAGTCCATAATGGTAAGTTGCATGGAAGTTCTATCCGCATCACATAGCTATCTCCTGCCGTACAGGGTAAATAAATGAGATTATTGATTGCACGTTTGAGGTTTTGATTCTCCAGTTTGTAATTTGCTACGTCATCAGCATTTTCTTTGTTGCAATGGAGCCGGAATTGACAAACTAAAGACATAACCTGTATGTTATGATACTCACTGACCGTGTGGACAGTGAAGACATGGCACCGACCCAAACTTTTTGATTGTACGGAGGGGCACTTTTGTAAAGAACGATTTTATTATATGTTATTGTCTTCTGGTCAGACATCTTATTTTCGCTGTGTCCATCATGAAACTGCAAGCAATGAAATTACCAGTATACTTGGAGATATACTCTGAATAAGCAATGATATTTTCTGTGTGAGAAATGGTGGGTCCGAATGAGCTGTGATAATAACAAATTGCAATATTGAGGGAACTGGACAAACGGTAGCATTATCTATCTGGTCGGTTGTATGTCAGAGTAAGCATTGATACTGATACTCATTTGATCCTTTGCTTAAATTTGAAGGGAAATTGGAGGCCTTTTATCCAATACTTTCATCGAATATAATTTGACCTTTCTTTCGGATTCCGTTATGTCATTCATTAATTTGAGAATGGGAGTAGGCTTGAGGACAATAATGATTTTATTTGGAGAATAGCCCAGCTTTATTAAGTTTAGTTTAGTTTTAGTTGTTTTTTTTTGTATTTTGTTTTAGTTTAGTTTAGTTTGTTTTTGATTTTCCAGTTTTGTGTTTTTTTTTTCATCATTTCTTTATCTTGTTTATATTACGGGTTTGGAAGGTCAGTTCGACTGGTGTTACCTGCAGTTATTTTTTTTACTCACGTGTTAATTGCCAACAATGTAATCCCAATTCCCTTGTAATATTATGAACGTTATGTATTTGTCCGAAAAATTCAATAAAAACATTGAAAAAGAAAGAAAGAAATATTATCCCTATTACATTCCTTGTACAATGAAATAACACTTGCCATTCTCCAATCCTCCCGTACTTCTACTGTGGCCAATGATGACGCATATATCATCTCCGAAATTCAGCAATATCTTCGCTCACTTTCTCTAATTACCTGGATTACATAGCTTCTAGCACCGTGAAAAGGTTTACATTCATGTATTTCCAGGTCCAGCTCTAATACTAAGGGTTTCCATCCCTCAACGCACCTCTCTTTCTTCGTTTTACACAATTTCATCAGTGTCTCACTTACTGGTGAATACCGAATCATAAAGGACTTTCACTGCCTCCTTGCACTTCAGACACCCGTTTATCTCTCCCGCTTTTTCTTCTGTGATCCTCCTAATTTTCACTTACCTTAATGCGTTTCTCCCATGTTCCATTTTATTTTTTCTCAGTGCATTCTTAAATCTCTCCTGGCTACTTTGCGACTTTCCATAGCCCTGCCTTGTCCTTTCTTCGAAAAGCTTCAGTATATTTATTTCTTCCTGAAGAGTTTTTCCATATCTCTTATCAACCAGAATTAATTTACGGTGCCATTCCAAACCCGCCTCAATGAAAAAAGCCAATGCTGAACCCCAGTCAAGTGCTCCATTATCAATCACCATATTTCTGTTGTGCATTTGAAGGAACAAATCGCTTCCCTAATTCATCTCCCACATTCCTGCCCAATAGCAACAAATCAGTGCATTCCATATTATCTGCTGCTATCCCAGTGTATGTCGAATAGTTGTGCTTTATCGTTCTGAAATGCTGAGACGCGCAGAATTCACTTACTTGACCCTTTTCACTTTCTACTATTGGCCGTTCACTTGGCCGCCTGCCCGCTACCTGTGCCAAGTCTCCTTCATCAACACAACTGTGAAACTCTATCACATCTAAGCCTTTTAAGCAGAGGAATTGCCGATGAATATCAGTGAAATTTAAGTTGCCTGTTACAACAGCCGCGTTAATACTGTATAAGCACCCGTGAAAAATCTATCTCCCGATCTGTCACTGTGTGTTGTTGTTCCCTTCCTAGTTCTTTCTACTCACATTCCCTCCTTTCCACAGCTGTGCTACGATTACACTCTCCCTGTATATTTATTTTTTCTTCTTTATGAGTTGCTCCTTATCTCTTACCAACCAAGGGTTCTTGAGGGGCATCCGTTCCCATCCTCAATGAAACACGCCTACACAGAAACCCAATCTCGAGTTCCATTAACAATCTTCATATTTCTGTCGTGCATTTGAAGGTACAAAACCTGTCCCAAATTCGGTTACCATGTTCCTACCCAATAGCATCAATTAAATGCATTCCATACTGTCTGCACCTATCCCAGTGTAAGGTATTAGTAAATGTCGAGTAGTTGTGCCTTATTGTTCTGAAATGCTGACTCGCAGAGAGATCTGTTAACTGACCTTTTTCATTTCCAGTTATATATCTAGCATGAACTGTTCGCTCTTCCGCCTGCCCGCTTATTGCGATAGGCTTCCTTCACGGACGTACCCGAGAAATTCCGCACATCTACACATTTGAACACAGAGGGAGTGCCCATGAATATTAGTTAAATTTAAGTTGCCTGTTACACCAGCCGTGCTAAAATGGCACCTATCCAAAATCTATCTCCCAGTCTATCACTGTCACTGCTTGTGTTCTTCGTTTTGGTGCTGGAAGCTCTGTACAGAATACTGTAAAACGAGTGGTTGTTCCCTTCCTATTTCTGAGTTCCACTCACAGTCTTTTAACATGCAGTCCCACCATAGTCTCTTCCCTTTCCGCAGCTGTGATACCATAAAAGGCCTCACTTTATTCTCCTTTACCCGACTATGAGCATTTTGAAACATCTGAACACCAAAAAGTCCGGAAGTCATTCCTCCCATGGTGATTGAATAGACTTTAGATCTTACAACCTTCACATACATGAGGAGTAAAAATCATTAGATTAATTCTCCGTCTAAATGTGCAATGAGCAATCTTAGTAATTTATAATAATTTATGTAAATAGAAACAGCAATGTAACATAGCAAAACAGTCAAATCAGCTTGATTTAATCAGTTTGTTTGGCTGGTGGATGAAGCTGTCCCGGTGCCTGTTGGTCCTGGTTTTAATGCTGTCCCAACGTTTCCTGGATAATTTGTAAATCTTTGCGATAGTTTGGGATTCATTCATTTCAGGACAAACAAGCACTTGATTGTTTGAATTTATGACATATTTGCCAAGTCTAATGATTTTTTAAACATGTTATTCAAAACTCTGCTGATTTGCAATTGGAGTGGACGTTATCTACACAGACGGCCATTTAATGTAAAAACATACTTCATTCCATCCTTCAGCTCTTCTCTGAATTTCCTCTGTGTCAGTGTATAGATACGAGTATTGGTGCACACACTGAAGTTTTGTAACATGAACCCAAATTGCTGTAGTATATATACCGGGGAACTGAAATATCTGTCTTGGTAATAGTAATTTTCCGTTTGCCATTTCAGGGAATGAGCTACATAGGGTATCCAAAACAATATGAAATTAGCTGAAATTGCAAACAATAAAATCATCGATTTTCTGCGGTTTTCCAACTCGGTATCTTTCTCTTTATCGCTGCTGTTCCGAAGCCCTCTGCGGATTCTATTTGCTGCAATTATATGTCTTACTGTAAACCCATTGAAAACAAGAATTAAGCCGATTGGTAGCAACGGTGTTAAAATGCTATCCAGTAATTCGTATCCTCTCCACACGGGTGAAGTAGCGTATTCATATGTGAAGGCGCAACGCCACGGTATGTTGTCAACAATGGCGTAAGGTTCAAGGGCAAAGTAAAATGGGACATTTTTCCCACACATCACTAAAAAAACGGTCACCATAACCACCGTTGCTGTTCTCTCAGTGCAGTATCGTTCCGCGAGCTTTTGACAACATATTGCGATGAAACGATCGAAGGTAAAACTGACCGTAAACCAAACAGAACTGTCCCTCGTCACAATATGAAATACAAGTGACGGAGCACATACAGGAGTGATGAGTAGGGATCTGGAATAAACATAGATATTGTTGGTCTGTTCCAGTAAAGTGACAACGATAACCACCATCAGATCCGCTGCAGCCATGCCAACCAGGTAACGGGTGATGCATTTGGAGAGTCCACATTTTCCCCGAGAGAGGATCACAATCGCCGTTAAATTCACTACAAAAAAATTGGAGAACAAAAAAATCAACAAAAAATATCGTTAGCTGCAAATGTCTGAATGCACAACACTTTTCCAATGCAATGCTGGATATATTATTTCTGGAAGTGAAAAGCAGAAATTCAATTTGTGCAGACTCTGCCCAGGCACACCGGCTAGACAATAATGGATAGAATTAACAGTGGGTTGGCGACTTTCCGACAGATTAGAGCCGGACATCTGATTTCCACAACTTACATATCGGTGAAGGTCGATCGCTCCATAAGCAACACCATTTCTATTATCTGAGAAGAAATAGCTGAAGGGGTTGCATGTAGTGACATAATGAGATCTAATACATAAGTTATAATTCAGTGGTTTATAGAAAAACAAAACCTGAGTGTCGATGTTGGACTGCCCGGTCAGTTAAAACAGCTTCCGATCTGGAAAGGCGACCACTGTTGGCTTAGAAAGCCGATCAAGGTGAAAGTAGGGAACTATAGAAATATCGGCACTGACATAATTGACAAAAGAGATAAAAATCATTACATAGAGAAGATATGGAAACAATCAGATGCTTGAATCCTGAATTGTGGAAACACATTTCAGACGAAGTTAGCTTCTGTGCTCAGTAAATATCCAAACACTGCAATTGAACGAAAGCAAGAGACGACGGAACCATACATAGTGTGACCAGCTCCAGTACTTTACCAGGAATACCGATCGCTACGATTGCAGGGTAGAAAACGCCCGTGATGCAGTAAATCGCTGGATATCCCATAATCCGTCAGAGGCAGCGTTCAGTTGTACCGAAAGTTCCGACGGCTCATATGAACTGGTGACAGGTTTTATAAAGATTTATGGAATTCATAGTAATTCCACTGAGGGAATAAGTGTGGCTATGACATCAGTCGCATTAGGAATAGCCAGCTAAACAAACACTTACATGAAAGTCACTCTGTCACCATGCCATGACTTCGTATCTCCACGGGAAGTTACAAGTTATCCCTATTTTATAAAAGATAATATGAACGTTGCAAACTACTCTGACGTCAGCTGCTGAAATGGGACATTTTCCGATCAGTGTTGCTTCTATCGTAGACAATCAACATGGACAATGAAATTCGAACATATTTATTGTGTCAGATTCAGCGGAGCACATTCTCCTCTGAGATTGAGGACGGGACATTAGCTCGGCAGGTGAATCGGCTACAATTTATTGAGAGGGAGGATAGGATCTTTTGTTCTGTCGCTTGTTCTGGTCATTTCGAGTCATGTGAATGAAGAAAGCTACAGTAACAATAAAACATGTTGTGCGTATGTTCTGAGCATATAAAAGAGATCGAGAGTAATATTGTAGGGACCTTTGATAATAAAACAAAGTTACGCGCCACACGACTTTAGCTGCGGCTTGTGGACAGATTGATGAAAGTTATTTTCTGGATTGGCAGAGTGGATGGTTGATTCTTTATCTCTGGCAAATGTAGTTCACTAATTGCTGTTAGGAACTTTGTTATTTATTATGTATTTTAATGATTTAGATGTCCGAGTAGAAAACTGAGTCAGAAGAATTGCGGACGACTCATAAGTTGGGAGCATTGTTCCAGACAGGAGTTCTATCCAAGCTGATAACTTGTATTGACTGCATGGTTATAGGTTGAAAAACGGCAGATGGAATGTAACACAGACTTGTATGGTATATTCTGCGTTGCGAGGAAAGATACCACAACCTGAGGCGCACTTATTGTATAGGTGGACTTTAGTGTGCAGTATTTCAAAAGGGAACCTGGCGACACAGATCGATAATTCCAGGAAAGCGGCGTCACGGGTAGATCGACTCGTAATGAGCTCCCATCACAATAGCCTTCCACAGCAGATCATGGAGTACCCGAGTTGGGACGTTATGGTGAAATGTACAACACGTTGATGAGGTCATAGATAGAATATCGTGGGCTGTACTTGCCGCTTACTTACAGTTTTGAAATATGAATAAGTTCAAAGAGTGCAGCGATAACTTGAAAGGCCGAATTCGGGAAATAAACAGTGCCCCATCCAGAGTCTATACTATAGACACCGTAGAGAGGGTGCGTGGATAAGAGAGACAGAGTGCAGAGACGTTTTACAAGGATGTTTCCAGAATTGGAGGGCTTAACTTGGAGAACGGATTGAGTGTAATTGGCGTTTTCTCCCTGTAGAGACAGAGGATGAAAGGTGACCTGATAGAGGTTTGTAAGATAATGAGAGGCATTGATCTTGTGGATAGTGAGAGGTTCTCCTTTTTCTCCGAAGGCCGAAGTGGCCAACACAAAGGGGTATTGTTTTAAGGTGTTTCGAACTAGTTACGGAGAGGATACCAGGAGTAAGTTTTTCACACAGAGTTTTGTGTCCCTGGAAAACACTGCCGGCGGAGGTCGTGAAAATGGATACAATGGGATATTTCAAGACACGTACATGGAGCTCAGAAAAATAGAGGTGTATGCGCTGAGGAAAGTCTATGGAGTTTCTAGAGTAGGTTAGATGGTCGGGTTAGTATTGTGGACCGAAGAGCCTGTAATGTGCTGTAGATTGCTATGTTCTATGTTCTATCCTTTGAGTGAACCTACAACTAATTGGCTTGGGAGAAATGTGATATAGGCAAGAGATGCATGGTCGAGAGTGTCTAGAGAGTGTGGAAGAAACTGCAAGCGTAAGTGGTATATGCGGAGTCAATTGTTTCATTACAGTAAACGTTGTGTAGAAACGTGGATGAGAGAAGGACGGTGGGTGCAGATAAATGCGGCAAGGCGGAAGATCACAGAGGGATGATCCAGATGGACGGAAGAGCCTCCTCCTCTGCAGCCATAATCTGTGACTTCATGATTATCTCTGTCCCATTTCCCTATTCAGTGTCTTCACATTTTCCTATCTGTTGCCAATCTAAGTATGTGCAGAACAGAGGGTGTGCTGAAGCTCACCTTTCAATCTAACTCCCTTCTGCTCTTGAAGTACAAGCCACTCCCTGCCTATTGTGAAGCTCGAACCAATAAGCTGCCCCCGGCCTATGGGAAAATAAAGTCTCACCATTCTGCATCCAGTGTGATACTCGTACCAATGTGTAACCTTTGGTTGCCTGCAGAATGTTTCACGTCTGTATATATCGTGGAACTTGTATCGATGTGCGGCCCACGGCTAACAGGTGGATGACTCGCCTCTCTTCAGTCATCGTAGAAATGGTATTGATGTGCTTTGTGCAGGACAGGTATCATCACGGCAGGCTGACTCACCACACTGTATCCTCATGGAACTCGTACTGATGCGTGGCTCTCGGCTTCATTTATAATAACTCAGCGCTGATAAAACGCATTTCCCTCTCACGCTTTGAATACGATGTGTGAGGCTAACTGCGCTAGTCTCTCCGTGTGATTCACGTTTTCTTGTAAATTGCTTTCTACCAGTAACTCGGAAACAGTTGCCATTTGTTGAGATAACGATTGATTTCATTTCCTACTCCGCGATAAAATTGTCAACTGCACCATTAATCAATACATCCGGTTCATTGATCAATATATCCATGCTCGCACCAGATTTGTTGACTTCTGCGACATTTGCGTTGTTAACAAAGCATCATTTATTTTCCGTCTCGAATTGCTAATCCAATGACAACGACTTTTATGATTGCAGCCTTTCGAGTAGCGAATAGGAAGAGGTGGACACGAACCGGAATGGACCGGGATATATTTTTCGGCAAAGCAGGTTTATGACTCGCACGAGGACGCTGAGATGACGAGTTTCCCTGCAACTGACGTCGTTAGTCCAGACTGTGGAGGTGCTGCCGAGACGAGCTCTGAACATGGTGCAAGCTGCAGAATGAAATGTGATAAAGCAGGGTAATTCGCTGGATGACATCAACACTCCTATTGACTTTCTGAAGATTTAAGTGTGGAGTATTCCATTATAATCTTGTTCCGTGTCACCTGAGGATAAAAGGTAGGATATTTTACGAGGAGAGTCATAGAGCAAGTTTCCAACGTGAAGCTGTCTATTCTGTTGCAAGGCGGTTTGAAACTCATTTTGCCAATCTACCTGGGATATTCTGGGCTCCGTTCTTATAGATCGGCTGCAAATCCATCTGGATAGGAACACCGGAGAATATTCACACGTTCATTCGCTAATGCAAAAAGCATGAACTTTAGATGGTGAATGCGAAGATATACTGTTCTACTGTGCGGTATCGGAATCTATATTGGGTCTCACCATGTGGAATGAGGGAGAATATGTAGGTAGGGCGCTTTTAACGCATGCAGTGATAAGTGCCAGGAAGGAGAGTAGTGGTGGCGGGGGGAATAGTGGATAAGGGAGTGACGTGATAACTGCAGAAACCGCAGAAGGGGCTGGCGGCGGTGCAGGAAATTGTATTGTCGTAAGATCCGGTTGCAGACAGAGGCAGTTACGGAGGAACAAAGCTGGAGGTGTGTTAGGTAACTGTATGAAGATTTATTTTCCCCAGCAATGACGCTGCAAGAAGGTGTAAGGTAAGGGATAAGGTATAAGATACTGAGACAAAGATATTGAGAGATATTCACCTGTTTATGGGTGGCGATGTCGTTCAGTCAATAGAAGGTCAGGCAGATTCTGTGCAAAATCAAACAATGAACCCTGCAAAATAACGATGATTACTATCTGAATTAAATGCGAATGCTGGAAACTGCCCCAAATTTCAAGCGTGTGAGAATGCTTTTTCAGCATATTCTGTGGGAGATTTCTGAGGACACGGCTGAACGGTCTATTTACGTGCTATAAAGTGCTCTTCTGCGAACTCTGCAACAAAATTCCAGACAGTGACTCTCCGGTGATCACAATTATTGTCAATGTCATTCTAAAAATGTTGTTTTTTTTTCACTGGTGAAATTAATATGGTAAACATTTATTATACTAAATATCTTCAAGTACCACCGGCATTGAATTACTAACGGCTCATTGAAGCGCCGGTATCCCACCTCCAGGAACACATATACATGTTCTTCATTTTACCCGCTTAAAACCCTCCCTGTCGTTAACAGAAAGCGATTGTTCTCTGCCAAAGCTCAGATTTGATACATATTTAGTGGACGTTTTTCATGCCATAAAAGTGGATAATTATTAATTTTCTCTAATTAACAGCTCCAGTTTCGTGCCAAAACATAACATCCGAGGCGCTTCCTTTTAAGAAGTTATAAACAGTAACCTTTTTGCACCTCTGACGGCGGGGTTGTCAAATTCTATCCAGGGGCAGCTCCTCCACTTTTAGTTCCTTCCTGACGCCCAGCTCTTACCGGTGGCTCCAAGTATCTGCTTGCATTCGAGAGCGGCAATCCCTGGTATGGCGCTTCGACAGGCGAGCGAAACCAGGTGAAGATAACCGTGAAGCTTGAACCCTCGATCTGCTTACCCCAGCAGGTGAATCCAGTTGTCGGACTCGGCTGCTGAGATCAACTACAAGATCCAACACCGAAGAAGGCGGCGTAGCAACAGACAGTGGAGAGCGAAGGACAAGACAAGGCACAAAAGGCGTCTTGGATGTCAATACTGCCGAAGAAATCTCCAATCTTGACGTTATTTCCTGCCACTGGAGCAAGGCTTTTGAGATAGAGAGAGTAGAACTGCCACGGTGGAACGGCGTTGTCACAATGAAATTCGTCCTTCACAAGTTAGGTAATGGTCGGAAACACCGATAAGCATAAGTTAAGAGGAATTATAAGTAACACAACGAAACAAATCAGACAGGACATGACCCATTGATATTATTCCAGGATATTACCTAGCAAAATTTTCATAATCATTTCAAGGATACATTTGTTTGCTAGATATGATTCTGCATACTCTATAGAAATTGTTACAATGGCTATTTCAAACAAAGAAGCATTCAGTTTATCGCAAATGGGCGCATATTAATAGACAAATCGGTGGATAGATAGATAAATAGGTAGATAGATAGATAGATAGATAGATAGATAGATAGATAGATAGATAGATAGATAGATAGATAGATAGATAGATAGATAGATAGATAGATAGATAGATAGATAGATAGATAGATAGATAGATAGATAGATAGATAGATAGATAGATAGATAGATAGATAAGGATTGTATTTACGAGACGGAAAATCTGATTCCCTTTATAGTCTACCGGGAGACAACTGGGGTTATTTCCTTTCTTCTAAGGGATCCAAGACTGCAATGAACAGGACTGTCTCAGGTTACAGGAACATCGCAGCCCACGCGGAGATATCAGTGCTTATTATGACATGCCCTCGACCATATAGACAATACCTCTGTTTGTCCAAATCCCACAATTCTGCAATGTTATTACCCCATCTCATTCGGTCCCACGAACTCTCACACAGATAGTATCACTGCTTAATTAAAAGCATCTCCAAGTACACATTGCTTGTCCGACCTCATGACGGACAAAGCAAAAACAAGTTGCATGGCCATCAAACCATATCACTATCTCTATTTATATTTAAAAAATGTTGTTTAGAAGAATCACACTATTAGACATGATGCCCTGCAATAAATGATCAGACTGTCGCTGGATATCAGAACATATTGCTAATATAATTATTTGCCAATGCCCGCTCCCTTGTAGCAATTAAAAACACAAATTAAAATCTGCAGAATCAATAACTCAAATGTGTAATCAATTAATAGCATTTATAGGATCTGTACAGCAGGAGATGGCTATGCGATGTGAACAGAAGAAATAAACCACATGTGTAATCATTAACGATATTTACAGTACCTGCACAACAGGTCATGGCTACGTGATGTGGAAAGAATCATCGTGCAACTTATCGTTCAGAGGAGAGAGTTGTACGGTCAATGTACGAACTAATATTCGAAACATCAGTGAACATAAAGACATTCAACCTCGGCTTTTGTTTTTACTTCCGTACCCATATCAGGTGTGACACAGCAGATAAGAAGAAATATTCACTTTTTTTCCTATCATCACATTGGGCGAATGTTTTTATTTCCGGGAAACAGCATATAGTTATTTTCGAATATCTAAAATAAATTCAGCGTTACTTATTTGCAAGATCAGGTACACGCTTATATTTAGTGGGATTGTGGATAAAGACCAGCAATGACAAAAATAGATTGCAACTTGTGTTCAATAGGTTCAGATAATGGAATCCATCAGGGAACAGAAGAAAGCCGAGATTTCTTCACCTTTACACAACCGATATGATTTCCTCTAATGTCTCCTACCAGCAATAAATGGTGAATATAATTGTTAAAATAGCCTGTATACGTGTAAATATGCATTAGATATTCTTAACATTAAAAAAAAATAAATCTGTTTGCTGCGAATAAATGAGTAAGCTTTCTGTTGATCCAAGCAAATTCTGCAGAACAACAAGATAGAATTATTGCACATCACTAGTCAGATTAATTACAGTCAAGGTGAGATGTAGTTAACCCGTTATAGTTTGGCACTAGGAGAAATACAAGATACACTCAGTCATATATTTGTTTACAATAAAATTCAGATGCTTTTTTTAAAGATTTTGAAATAATTTTTAAATATTGCTCGAATGAGAAAAGGCATTTCAAGGAATAGAATGAAGTGGTCTCTGCAGGATGAGCAGTAACCTGAAACACAAGCGGATGAATATGCACAATCTCTAGAAGGTGAGAGATGAAAACAGGTAGAGGAGGTACCCTTCTTGTTCAGGTCATTGCCTTTTCCTCCTGTTATTTCCCAGCTTCCGACACTTATTTTCATTTCCATGACAAAGCAGAATTTGGTACATTTACAACGAAGTCCTCACACAAACATTGTATTGATCCATTCGTTCAAATTTAAATCTGGACTCGAATGCAGATCCATGGAAACAGATTCAGAGGTTGTATCCCAGTTTGGCAAAATAATTGGCAGGGAAACTAGTGTACCAGTGGCTGACAAGGGAAATTATTGACAGTATCAAGTCCAAAGAAGAAATATATAAATTAGCAAAACAGAGTGTCATACCTGAGGACTGGGAGAAATTCAGAGACCAGCAGAGGAGGACAGAGAGCTTAATTAGGAAAGGGAAAAAAGGTTACGAGAGAAAGCTGGGAGGGAACATAAAAACTGACAGTAAAAGCTTTTATAGATACGTGAAAAGAAAAAGATTGGTCAATACAAATGTAGGTCCTTTACAGTCAGAAACAGGTGAATTGATGATGGGGAACAAAGACATGGCAGACCAATTGAATAACTACTTTGGTTCTGTCTTGACTAAGAAGGACATAAGTAATTTTCCAGAAATAATAAGGGACCGGGGGTCTAGTGAGATGGAGGACCTGAGTGAAATACATGTTAGTAGGGAAGTGGTGTTAGGTATATTGAAGGGATTAAAGCCAGATAAATCCCCAGGGCCAGATGGTCTGCATCCCGGAGTGCTTAAGGAAGTAGCCCAAGAAGCAGTGGATGCATTAGTGATAATTTTTAAAAACTCCTTCAAATTCTGGATTAGTTCCTGAGGATTGGAGGGTGGCTAATGTAACCCCAGTTTTTAAAAAAGGCAGAGAGAGTGAAACTGGGGAATTATAGACCGGTTAGTCTGACATCGGGTGGAGAAAATGCTAGAGTCGGTTATCAAAGATGTGATAACAGCACATTTGGAAAGAGATGGAATCATCGGAGAAAGTCAGCATGGATTTGTGAAAGGAAAATCATGTCTGACGAATTTTATAGAATTTATTTAAGATGTAACTAGTACAGTGGATAGGGGAGAGCCAGTGGATGTGGTATATTTAGAATTACAAAAGGCTTTTGACAAGGTCCCACACAGGAGATTAGTGTGCAAACTTACAGCACACGGTACTGGGGATATGTGGATGGAAAATTGGTTGGCAGACAGGAAGCAAAGAGTGGGAGTAAACGGGACCTTTTCAGAACGGTAGGCAGTGACTAGTGTGGTACCGCAAGGCTCAGTGTTGGGACCCCAGTTGTTTACAAGACATATTAATGAGTTAGACGAGGGAATTAAATGCAGCATCTCTAAGTTTGCGCATGACATGAAGCTGGCCGGCGGTGTTAGCTGTGAGGAGGATGCTAAGAGGATGCAGGGTGACTTGGATAGGTTAGGTGAGAAGGCAAATTCATGGCAGATGCAATTTAATATGGATAAATATGAGGTTATCCACTTTGGTTGCAAGAACAGGAAAATAGCAGATTATTATCTGAACGGTGACCGATTAGGAAAAGGGGAGGTGCACCGAGACCTGGGTATCATTGTACACCAGTCATTAAAGGTGGGCATGCAGGTACAGCAGGCGTTGAAAAAGGCAAATGGTATGTTGGCATTCATAGCAAAAGGATTTCAGTACAGTAGCAGGGAGGTTCTACTGCAGTTGTACAAGGCCTTGGTGACACCGCACCTAGAATATTGTTATCAGTTTTGGTCCCCTAATCTGAGGAAAGACATTCTTGCCAGAGAGAGATTACAGAGAAGGTTCACCAGATTGATTCCTATGATGGCAGGGCTTTCATATGAAGAAAGACTGGATCGACCAAGTTTATACTCACCGGAATTTAGAAGATTGAAGGGGGTTTTCTACCTGCACGGGTGCATGCCTGTTTGGCGTTTCTATCATTACAACTTGTCCAAGGGCACTGGAAGCACTGGAACACATGAAATCAGTACTTCCGTCACCATTTCTGAAGGCTCGGAGGATTTGTCACGGGTGGTGATTTATTATCCTATTAATATTGCATGAACTGATAAATTTATGCTTGGCTTCGCTTATGAAATGGAGTCAAACTTGTCAACGGAACGCAAAGTCTAGAATTCAAAGAAAATGTATTATCCAAGTACATAAGTGCTACAATATACAATCGTCAGTTTTGTTTTCGCGTTTGCAGATAGAGTAAGGCTGTGAAGCATATACAATCATTGAAAGACCCGACCAAACATGTTAGATAAACAACCAAATTGCAAACGACAATAAATCGGGCAGTACTAAACAGAAGTGACAATCATCATCATCAACATCATCACCTTCATCACTTCCAATATCATCATCATTATGAGCATCATCACCATTAAGTAATAAACAATAAATATGGAGAACATGCGATGTAGAGTCCCTGAACGTGAGTCCAGATGTTGTGGGAGCAGTTCGATGACGGGGAGAGAGAAGCTGAGTGATTAACTACTCGTGAACCTGGTGGTGTGGGTCTTTAGGCCCCTGTACCGTATTCCTGATGGCAAAAGCGATATGAGATCACGGTCTGGGTGGCAGCCTCCTTTTGTTTCTAAAAGCCCGTTACCTGCTATGCCCAGAACATACCTTGCGAAATGATAAAACCGAGGACTTTGAATTTGCTGACCCTTTCATTTTCTGATTGAATGATTAGCACCTGTTTATCGACCTACGGTTTTATCTTCCTAATTTAAAAAAAACGTTCCCAAATGAATGGGAGAAAACGAAAACCATATTCAGTTGTAAGTAATAAATGGACCGGAGATTTTGTTTGATAAGGAAAACTATTGGGCTTAAGGTAGTCATCTATTTAGGCATTAATAGTGTTGTGCAGTGTGGTGCACAGTCTGCCAAATTGTTGGTTATTATCAAAACTACCGTAATCTAAAAAGTGGATTAGCAATTTGACGTCTACCGTCATTGCACCGTGGAACAATAAATTGGATCACTTCGTGCTAAAACTGCGGGGATTAATTTTACCTGCAGGGATGCTTTCCTTATTCAAAGCTCATTCCCTGTAAGTAATCTCATTGAGTCAAAGGCATCAATGCGGAAATTGACGCGCGGGTGCAATTATCGTATTTGTTCCATTTATTTCTAGTGTTTTATAATTCGAGGTGCGAAATCTATCTGTTTAAATTCCTGGGTTAATTGAATGCTGACAAAAATAGTAAAGCCTTTGGAATATGTATTTGCAACGCCAAACAGTTTCTGACGGGATATCATTTCGGTCATTTACACAGCAAGCCATTTATTGTAAATAAGTAATTCATCCCATTTTTCAGCTCCCCTCTGAATTTCTTCTGCGTCAGGCCATAGATGCACGTGTTGGTACAGGTACTGAGAGAAGTTAACATAGGGGCACATTGTTGAAAGATGAAAATCGGAGTATTCATGTCTTTGTCCGTGAAGGAATAATTCACCGCTTGCCAGTTCATAGATTGTATGATATAGGGCATCCACAGTAAAATGAAATTGCCTGATAGACCGAACAATAAGATTATTGATTTTCTCCGATTCTCCACTTCTGGATCTTTTTGATTTTTTAGCGTTACCCCGGGGTCCCTTGCGGATTCTATTTGCCGCTAGAATGTGTCTCGCTGTTAAGCCGTTGCATAGAAGAATTAAAGAAATTGGTAGTATGGGTGTCTTGATGCTGTCAAACAACTCGTAAGCCTTCCAAATTGATGAATTGAAATATCCTGGAACGAAGACGCAACGCCAAGGTACATTGTTAATGATTGCATAAGGCTCGACTATAAAGTAAAACGGGATGCATCTTCCTAAACCCACAACGCCCACTATTGCTATAACTACTGTCGCCACCCTCTCCGTACAGTATCGCTTCCGGAGATTCTGACAGCAAATCGCGATATAGCGATCAAATGTGAAGGCAACTGTTAGCCAAACGGAGCAGTCCAAGCTGGCAACTTTAAGGACGAGCGTCAGTGCGCAAACCGGAGTAATGTGCAAGAATCTGGCGTATAAGTAGAGATTATTTATATCCTCGACAATAAATGCAATGATAACCACAATGAAATCTGTTGCGGCCATTCCCACCAGGTAACGAGTGATACAGTTGGAGAGTCCACATTTTCCACAGGACAGGATCACAATCACCGTTAAATTAACTGCAATATAATTAGAAAACATAGGGTTACATTCATAGGAGTACAAAGGGATAATTTCCCCCGATTGACAAAATAGTTCGTCGATCACTTTAGTTTCGTTAATTTTTCAAGGAGCTAAACTCTTGAGCTTAATTCGAAATTAAAGAAGAAACGCTCATCCTGTTTTACAGCGAGAATGGACAGGGATATGGAGAAGATCTGGACCTTGTCTGAGAATGCGAAACAAGTGGTGTCGTGGGAATACATAGCTTTGTGTGGTGGATTTCGTCCTCATAACAAGTTGCTTTGTTCTAAAACCTGTACCAAAATTGCTGGAGTTCCAGAAAGCAGATCTAGCCACTTACCTAATGGTGAGTGTGTGCTGATGGAGAGAGGAAACAAAAACTCTTCCAATATTACAGGTAGACGAGCTGCCGGGAACGGGGTGCTCCGGTACAGTCGGAAGTGCGATATATCGGAGAGTAGAGATTTGATATTTTTTCCTGAAGGCTGCAGAATCCCTGCTGTGGAGGAGGTGCTCTGCGTCAAACTTGCGTTGAGCCTCGATCAAACGGACCATGACACCACAGACAGAGATTCTCAGAAATAGAATGTGATGGAACTTTTCAGCGAAAGGGATGTTGCTATCCAGATTCTTTTCGAAACGTCCATCCAATTCTCTTTGGTTACTACTCCTCAGCGAGTTGTCTCACTCTGTCTAATCGGTATGGACCAGTCAGCTATCTGTGACACTCACTCAGTTATCCCTTGTCCACTGGGAAGGTCTGACATTGATGCATGCTACAGCTCTGCACTTTATATACCTTGCATTCATCTGGCTGTGCTCCAGCGCTCTAACTAGGACTATGAGCTTGATATTATGCAATAAAATCAAAGTTACCCTCTTTCTCGGAGACACGATGAACACAATCATCAGACATATACAGTCACCCGGGAGTCTTCGTAATGCAGATGTACCATTGGATTATTCCTTGTAGTGTTCCCGCCCAGAAAAATGATTGTGTATACGTTGTACAGTGCCGATGAAGAAGCTATGATCTGTAGGGCTTAGTCTGCTTTTCTTTTCGTAAGTACTCTGCTTTTTCCTTCAAGAAATATGTTTTCTTCTTTTTCTTTTCATTTTGTCGTCATTGTTACTGAGTGGTTCTCCTTTATAAAGTGACGGAGTGTCTCTGATCACTCGGATGTGATCTCCTTGGTAACACAATATGAGAAAGAACTTTGATTGGTCGCTTTGTCCGTAGAAAAAAACAAGTACAGCTGTTTCGACTTGAATGCATGCTCAGACAGAAGAAAAACATACCGAAAGATACTTGGATTGTCCACCACGGTTAGCAGTCGGACAAAAAAAAACAAGAGACTTACCACAAACAAAACTGGTTAAAATAATGAATGGGCAGTAGTCGAGTAAATTGTTGTAAGGGCCACGATCAATAGGAATCTACACAAGTAGCAAGCCGGTGTAATGCCATACCTGGAATGCCGACAGCTGCAAGGATCGGATAATAGATGCGTGAGACGTCGTAAATAGTTACATACGGCATTTTCAGTTAGAAGCTGCGGAGTAGTTGTTCTGAGTGCCCCAAGCACTGGTGATCTTTTTATATGACAGAATTGAAATCCACTGGGACAATCCGGGAGCGATTCATCACTTCAATCAGCCACAACCCACTGAACAAACACAATTAACGTTTTTTTTTGCTCGTTGCGCCGTTGTGAAACACATTTCATTCTTCGATGAATATGGAGACGTATTTTCGCAATTTGTTCAATATCGGTTGAAATGTATCTCCTCGACGTGAGATTTCTGTTGCTTAAATACTGTTTTTCTGAACATCAGTGTTGCTGAGAAATTGCCCCGTTTGATCATTAACGTTGGAGCATCTCAGTATGTTGACGTACAAAATGAACAAACGGCTTTCATTTAGAACCTGGCTCATTCACGCCACGGACTCGCTTCCAGGGCTATTTTAGTCCTGACGGTAATCGCGGCGGTTATTTTGTAACATTGAAGCTTCTGTCATGACCTTACTAACTACTCGTGGCATACCTCGACCCAAAAGTTAGTTTGGACGGCTTGTAACGACACCCACATCCATTTCCTTTTTCCAGCTAAAATTGATTATAACCCCACACACAAAGAAGTTATTCTGTCGGACGAACTGAAATCCAATCGCCGGAGCCCTTTGGAGATCTTACACACATTGGCTTGCAGTGTTAATTTACAAAATGTACCTGTATTCCCTTTGCAATTCTCCTCTTGGTTTTCTATAATACATGACTGATTCCTTCCTCAATTCAGATCATCGTCGTCCCCTAAATCACGAACGATGCAGCTCCTAGTATGGAAATCATTACGTCTTATTTTCTTAATTTCAGGGGATTGTTTAAAGATGCATAACATTAATCGTTCAGCATTTTTGCAAGTATGCAGAGATTCAGATACCCTCCCGTATACCAACTAACTACTGAATCGAAGTATATTTGTTACTGAATCAGAACAGCATTAATTCGACAATACTTGACACGCTGTTGGAGAAATCACCATGTATATATTTCAATTATCTTTAGATGTTTGAAAAGTTCAGAGGGTGTCACTTATTCATACTGGAGTGGACAAAGGAAACTTACCAGTTTAGTTTATTTTTTGTTCTCATTATATTTCTCCGCGTTAGTAAAACAACGTACATCTCAGCTTAACTTCTTTTTACAGATGCTGCTCGACTTTGAGTAGGAAGTACGTGGTTAGACAATAGACAATAATAGACAATATACAATAGGTGCAGAAGTAGACAATTCGGTCCCTCGAGTCTGCACCGCCATTCTGAGATCATGGCTGATAATTCACTATCAATACCCAGTCCCTGCCTTGTCCCCATATCCCATGATTCCCCTATCCATCAGATATCTATCTAGCTCCTTCTTGAATGCATCCAGAGAATTGGCCTCCACCGTCTTCCGAGGCAGTGCATTCCACACCTCCACAACTCTCTGGGAGAGGAAGCTCTTCCTCAACTCTGATTGAAATAACTGACCTCTCATTCTCAATCCATGCCCTCTGGTACTGGCCTCTCCCAACATCTGGAACATATTTCCTGCCTCAATCCTATCAAATCATTTAATTATCTTAAACGTTTCAATCAGATCCCCTCTCACTCTCCTCAATTCCAGCGTGCACAAGCCCAATCTCTCCAATCTCTCTGCGTAAGACAGCCCTGCCATCCCAGGTTTCAACCTAGGGAATCTACGCTGCAATTCTTCAATTGCCAGATGTCCTTCCTTAAACCTGGAGACCAAAACTGTACACAATATTCCAGGTGTTGTCTCACTAGTGCCCTGTACAAATGCAAAAGGACATCCTTGCTCTTGTACTCAATTCCCCTTGTAACAAAGGCCAACATTCCATTTGCCCTCTTCACTGCCTGTTGTACTTGCTCATTCACCTTCATTGACTGGTGAACTAGGACTCCTAGGTCTCTTTGCATTTCTCCGTTACCTAACTCTACACCGTTCAGACAATACACTACCCTCTTGTTCCTGCTTCCAAAGTGGATAACTTCACATTTATTCACATTGAATGACATCGGCCAAGTATCTGCCCTCTCACCCAGCCTATCCAAGTCTCCCTGTATTCTCCTAATGTCCTCTTCGCATGTCACACTGCCACCCAGTTTAGTATCGTCATCTGTCATCCATTGCGAAGGCAATTCCGATTTCAAACGACGAATTCACCGTACATCTCATAAATATTAATATTCCCGCAAGCCTCTCAAGAGAGACCTTATCATACTCGTTGTTGAAATACTTGAATACGATTTCCACAGATCTATCTTTACCATCACGTTCGTCAACTCGCGAAAAAAATCCCTCAAACGGGATATTTATACACAACTGGCCCCATACAAAGTCATTCAGACTGTGCCAGTACAGCCATGTTTTCCCAAAGATTTTAAAAGTTATTTCCATGGATCATCGTCAATAATCTGCCGCTACTAATCTGTGGCTCACCGATCTATAGCTTCTAGGAATACTCCTCTCTCACTTCTTAAATAGCCAAAAACCGTTTGATGTTCGCCTATTCGCCTGTCCTCGTACAGCATTAGAGTGGACAAAATGATATTTATCCAGGTCAAATTATTTTTTTCCATTGACTCTCTCAACAAACCCAGGAACATGGCAGAAATTCCTGACGATATATCGGCTATAATATTTTAAAGAGACCTCCTTCTTCGTTCTCTCGCCTACTGATGCGTGCAAGAAATATCTGAATGCACGAATTGTCAGAAATAAGGCGAATGAGCTTGAAGCCCTGGTGCGAATGGGTATCTATGATGCTGTTGGGATAATGGAGACATGGCTGCAGGGAGATCAGACCTGGGAAATGAATGTAATAGGTTATACATGATATCGTAGGGACAGAAATGTGGGCAGAGGGGGTGGTGTGGTCCTGTTGGTGAGGAATGAGATTCAGTCTTTTGCAAGGGGGGACATAGGGTCAGGAGAAGTAGAATCTGTGTGGATAGAACTGAGGAATAGTAAGGGCAAAAGGACCCAAATGGGTGTTGTCTACAGGCCGCCAAACAGTAGCATGGATATTGGGTGCAAGTTGAAAAGGCAGTTAAAATTGCCATGTGGCAAAGGTAATGTCGCAGTAGTTATGGGGGATTTCAACATGCAGGTCAACTGGGAGAATCAGGTTGGTGCTGGACCACAGGATAGGGAGTTTGTAGAGTGCCTACAGGATGCATTTTGGTACAGCTTGTACAAAAGCCTACCATGGACAAGACTATTCTGGATTTACAGTTATCTAATGAACAGGATTTGATAAGCGATCTCGCAGTAAAGGAGCCATTAGGAGGTAGTGATCACAATATGATAAGCTTTTATCTGCAATTTGAGAAGGATGAGGGCAGCTCGGAAGTGTCAGTGTTGCAGATGAACAGGGGAAAATATGGACCCTGGAGGGAGGAGCTGGCCAAAGTTGACTGGACGGATAGTCAAGCAGAAAAGACAGTGGAAGAGCAATGGCAGGTCTTCTTGGGAATAATGCACAAAGTGTAAAGTCAGTTCATCCCCCAGAGAAGGAAAGATTCAAAGGAGGGAAAGGGGCCACAGTGGTTGACAAAGGAAGTCAGAGATCGCATAGCATTAAAAAAATGGAAATATGATACAGCTAAGGTGAGTGAGAGGACAGATGATTGGGAAGTTTTTAAAGAACAACAGAACTTAACTAAAAAGACAATACAGGTAGTAAAAAATGAGGGACGAACGCAAGCTAGCCAGGAATATAAAGGAAGATAGCAAAAGCTTTTGTAGGTATGTGAAGAGAAAGAAGATAGTTAACAATAATGTTGGGCTCTTGAAGAATGAATTGAGTGAAATTATTATGGGAAGCAGTGAAATGGAAAAGAATTTAATAAGTACTTTTGATCTGTCTTCGCTAAGGAAGACACCAGCAATCTCCCAGATGTATGGATGGGCCGAGGACATAGGGTAACAGAGGAAATGAAACAGATTGACATTCGGAAGGAAACGGTGATGAGAAGACTGAGGGGACTGAAGGCTGACAAATCCCCAGGTCCAGATGGTCTGCACCCTAGGGTACTAAAGCAGGTGGCCCTGGAAATTGCGGATGCATTAATAATCATTTTCAAATGTTCCTTAGATTCTGGATCAGTTCCTGAGGATTGGAGAATGGCTAATGTTATCCCACTTTTTAAAAAAGGAGGGAGGGAGAAAACAGAGAACTATCGACCTGTCAGCCTGACATCGGTGGTGTGAATGATGCTAGTTTCTATTATTAAGGATGACATAGTGGAATATCTAGATAGCAGTGATAGGATTGGGCCGGGCCAGCATGGATTTACCAAGGGTAAATCATGCTTGACTAATCTGTTGGAGTTTTTCAAGGATGTAACCAGGAAGTTAGACGGGGGAGATCCAGTGGATGTAGTTTACCTCGATTTTCAGAAGGCATTTGATAAGGTCCCAAATAGAAGATTGGTGGGTAAAATCAAAGCTCAGGGCATCGGGGGGAAATTCATCTGCATTGACATGGATAGAAAACTGGCTGGCAGATAGAAAGCAAAGGGTAGTGGTGAATGGGTGTTTCTCAGAATGGCAGGTGGTGACTAGTGGGGTGTCACAGGGCTCAGTATTGGAACCACAGCTGTTTACCATTTATGTTAACGATTTGGATGAAGGCATGGAAAATAACATCAGCAAATTTGCTGATGATACTAAGCTGGGTTGCAGTGTGACATGTGATGAGGATGTTAGAAAAACTCAGGGTGACTTGGATAGGCTGGGAGAGTGGGCAGATACTTGGCAGATGGCGTTTAATGTGAATAAGTGAGCGGTTATCCACTTTGGGAGTAAGAACAGGAAGGCAGATTATTATCTGAACGGTGTAGAGTTGGGTCGGGGAGAAATACAAAGTGATCTCGGAGTCCTTGTTCATCATTCACTGAAGGTGAATGAGCAAGTGCAGTAGTCTGTGAAGAAGGCTAATGGAATGTTGGCCTTTATTATAAAAGGAATTGAATACAAGAGCATGGAAATCCTCTTGCATTTGTACAGAGCCCTGGTGAGACCACACCTGGAGTATTGTGTACGGTTTTGTTCTCCAGGGTTAAGGATGGACATCCTGGCTGTAGAGGAAGTGCAGTGTAGATTCAATAGGTTAATTCCTGGGATGCCTGGACTGTCTTACGCAGAAAGGTTAGAGAGACTGGGCTTGTACACGCTGGAATTAAGGAGATTGAGAGGGGATCTGATTGAAACATATTAGATTATTAAGGGATTGGACAAGATAGAGGCAGGAAATATTTTCCAGATGCTGGGAGAGTCCAGTACAAGAGGGCATGGTTTGAGAATAAGGGGTAGGTCATTTAGGACAGTGTTAAGGAAAACCTTCTTCTCCCAGATAGTTCTGGGGGTCTGGAATGCAATGCCTCGGAAGGTATTGGAGGCCAATTCTCTGGATGCTTTCAAGAAGGAGCTAAATAGTTATCTTATGGATAGGGGAATCAAGGGATATGGGGACAAGGCAGGAACAGGGTATTGATAGTAATTGATCAGCCATGATCTCAAAATGGCGGTGCAGGCTCGTAAGGCCGAATGGTCTACTTCTGCACCTATTGTCTATTGTCTATAAGAAATGATCTCACTCTCCATCGCGTGTTGCTTAATGCGAAAAAAAAAAACTGATGGAATGTACTAATTTACTACTTCTTCCGCATCCTCGTACTTCACGCATAAACTTCCTTCTTTATCATTTTGTGATTTATTCGCTTCGTAGTTATGCCTTTGATTAAGAGGTAGTTATAGACATTTTTTTCATTCTCTTTAATCAGACTCGTAATTCCTTACTGGACTTACCTACACGCGGATATCTCATCCTATAGGTCTCAGTTTGATCTCACCTTCCTAAATCTTGTGTTCACATTATTCATTTCTTATGAATAAGTTCATCAATTACCTGGAAATTTTATGATTCTTTACATTGCTATTCTTGTGCTTTCTGAAAAGATATATGTTTATTTTACTTTAAAGATACTCCCGGCCAGAAGTGAAAGTTTGTACTCATATGATTGCATTCAATCCTGCCTAATTTCTGCCTAATACTCTAATATAATATTGATATAACTGACAGTGTGGTGCAGAACATTCAAATAAAAATAAGCACAATAGTTACTAGGTTATAAAAAAGAAAATAAGTGGATGGATGCATTATCGGAACACAAAATGGAGTCAGTGAATTTGCGAAATAATTCAGCACAAAAGGGTTTAATTTAGTGAGCAATCAAAAACGCGAATGAAGCGTGGAAATGTTTGGAATCTAGTCAAGGCATTGGTTTAATTGAAAGCAAAGGCTTGAAGGTCAGGGAGGTGGAGTGCCGCAAGTATTTATCCGTGATCACGGCGATAGTAAGGGTTTACATGACGTCTGAAAAGCAGAAGCTTGAATGTCTCTAAGAAGCGATTAAGAAGAGGAAAGGGAAAGTCGTTTGTGAATCTTGAGCTTCGACTACAAGATATTAACTTTTCAGTAGCCCAGGAGAGCCACCCAGGAAATATCTGTTCCAGGTGAAAATGGAACGGCAACTGTCATAGGGAAAGCTAACCATTCGTTGGGCAGCGCATCAGGGGTGTCAGGGCAGCTTTGAGATAGGATTCGTCGGATAGTTCCGCAGATGTTTTCTTGAACAACATACCACTGAGCTTCCAAGTGAAAATGATATACTAAATCTGACCCTGTGCACGGAATATGTGCAATTAATGATTATTTTAAGATCATCTTAATAGCGTCATCATAAACTTGGAAATTGCAATAGTTCGATCTAAAACCCTTGTATAATGCTTAAATAACAGAGACCGGAAGGGAATGAGGGAGGAATTGGGATGAACAGTGGAGGAAGTCCAAATGGATTTGAGAGTGCCCAACCGAAGTGTGCTCATTTAGTTAAAGTCAAGCGCATAAGGGAAACGAGAATTAGGAAAGTTGGACTTTCTCCTAGTTAGAATCTCAGCCCGCAGAGGCACCCATCGTTTTCTCTATTTACTTTGAAACTAATAGTATTTTAATCACAGGATGTAGAGTGTTCCCTCAGACATATTTCTGTCACCAGTCCTATGTTCATCCCTAATAGCAGATCAAACATTGCGCACTCTTTCGTTGGGTCATAAACGTACCGATTCAGGAAACTTTCCTGAACACATTTGAAAAGCTCTTTCCCATCTAGTGATTTTACAATGTGGGATTCCTAGTCAATATGTGGAAACATTTAATAAAACTATCTCATGTTTCTTACAGCAGTCTGCGTTCACTCTACATATTTGTTCCTCAGAATCCCGCAAAGTTTGTCTGTACTCCCGCCCCAGACCTTTCCTATTCATCAGATCCACCCATGACGCCTCAGAAGTGCCCCAGTGACACGCAACTTTTATGTGATTTTCCCTGAACAGAAACGATATTCAGCCGTTTCCTGCAACCACGTCTCAACACTGCCTTCAATATCATAACCCCATGTGGAGATCCATGTCCTGATCTCAAGTCACTTTCCTACCATACTTCTTACATTCAAACACAAGTAGTTAAGTGCATTGATCACATTATGCACTACTTTTCTAATTCCTGACTTTGCCTGGGGTCTTAATAAAATCCCTCTCAAAACTCTCTCTCAGCAATCTAGTCAGGTACGCCGATTCTCCTCTCCATGAAACTCTATTTTAAAACCTCCCCATCTCCACATGCAGTACATTTACTGGGTGTTTTTATAAACCAGCAATAGTGATCAGAATATCCAGGAGCAGATAAGGAGACAGATTCTGTAACAGTGCAATCCTAATACGGTTGTTCGATGGGAGATTTCAACCTTCCTGATATTGATTGACATCTCCTTAGTGCAAGGGGTTCAGATGTGGTGGAATTTTCTATGTGTGTTGAGGAAGGTGTCCTGAGACAAGATGTAGTTACGCCAACTAGAGGAAAGTTTGCACTTAATCTGGAATTGGGAAATGAGCCTCATCAGGTGTAAGACCTCTCGGTGGAACATCAGTGTGAAGGTAGTGTCCACTCTACCTCCTTCACCAGAGCACAGATGTGTGCTGTGCCTCCGAGATGGATTCTTAGAACATCTTGTACTGGAGCCTACCGGGGAGAAGGCAATTCTAGATTTAGTGTTGTTCAATGAACGGGATTTGATCAGGGACCTGGAGGTAAAGAAACTATTAGGAGGTAGTGACCATAATATGATATGTTTTAACCTAGCATTTGAGAAGGAGAAGGGAAAATCGGATGTGTCAGTATTACAGTTGAACAAAGGGAGCTATGGAGCTATGAGGAAGGAACTGGACAAATTTCAATGCAACAATACCCTAGCAGGGAAGACAGTGAAATAACAATGGCAGATATTTCTGGGAATAATGCAGAAGGTACATGATCAGTTCATTCCGAAGAGGCGGAAAGATCCTCTGGGGAGTAAAGGGCGGCCGTGGCTGACGAGGGAAGTAAAGGGCAGTATAAAAATAAAAGAAAAGAAGTATAACATGACAAAGATGAGCGGGAAACCGGAGGACTGGGAAGCTTTTAAAGAGCAACAGAAGATAACAAAAAAAGCAATACGCCAAGAAAATATGAGGTACGAAGGTAATCTAGCCAAGAATATAAAGGAGGATAGTACAAGCTTCCTTAGGTTTGTGAATTGCAAAAATATATTTAAGACCAAAATTGGGCCAATCAGGACAGAAACGGCTGAATTGATTATGGGGAGCAAGGAAATGGCAGATGAGTTGAACAAGTACTTTGGATCTCTCTTCACTGGGGAAGACACAAGCAATCTCCCAGGTGTAATAGTGGTCAAAGGAACTAGGGTAAAGGATGAACTGAGTGAAATTTATATTAGACAAGAAACGGTGTTGGATAGGCTGTTGAGTCTGAAGGCTGATAAGTCCCTGGATCCTGATGATCTGCATCCCAGGGTACTTAAGGATGTGGCTCTAGAGGATGTAACTATGAAAATGGACAAGGGAGAGCCAGTGGATGTAGTGTACCTGGACTTCTAGAAAGCTTTTGATAATGTCCCATATAGGAGATTAGTGTGCAAAATTAGGGCACATGCTATTGGGGGCCGAGTACTGACATGGATTGTAAATTGACTGGCTGACAGGAAACAAAGTGTAGCGATTAACAGGTCCCTTTCGGAATGGCAGGCTGTGACCAGTGGGGTACTGCAAGGTTCGGTGCAGGGACCGCAGCTGTTTACAATCTATATTAATGATTTAGATGTAGGGATTAAAAGTAACATTAGCATATTTGCTGATGGCACAAAGCTGGGTGGCAATGTGAAATGTCAGGAAGATGTTATGCGGATGCAGGGTGACATGGACAGGTTGGTTGAGTGGGCAAATGTATGGCAGATACATTTTAATGCTGATAAATGTGAGGTTATCCACCGGTGGCAAGAAAAGGAACGCTGATTACTATCTAAATGGAGTCAAGTTAGGAAAAGGGAAGTACAACGAGATCTACGTGCTCTTGTACATCAGTCAATGAAAGCGAGCATGCAGGTATACCAGGCAGTGAAGAAAGTTAATGGCATGTTGGCGTTTATAACACGAGGAATAGAGTATAGGAGTAAACAGGTCCTTCTGCAGCTGTACAGGGCCCTAGTGAGAACCCACCTGGAGTATTGTGTACAGTTTTCTTCTCCAAATTGGTGGAAATACATTCTTGCTATTGAGGGAGTGCAGCGTAGGTTCACAAGGTTAATTGCCGGAATGGCGGGACTATCATATGTTGAAAGATTGGAGCGACTGGGCTTGTATACACTGGAATTTAGAAGGACGAGAGAGGATCTGATTGAAACATGTAAGAAAATTAAGGGATTGGACGCGCTGGAGGCAGGAAGCATGTTCCCGCTGATGGGTGAGTCCAGAATTAGAGGTCACAGTTTAAGAATAAGGCCATTTAGAACAGAGATGTGGAAAAACTATTTCACCGAGAGAGTGATAATATGTGGAATGCTCTGCCCCAGAGGGCAGTGGAGACCAAGTCTCTGGATGTTTTCAAGAAAGAGTTAGATAGAGCTCTTATAGATGGCAAGGTGAAGGGCTATGGGGAGAGGACAGGAACGGGGTACTGATTGTGTATGATCAACCATGATAACAGTGAATGGTGGTGCTGGCTAGAAGGGCCAAACGGCCTTCTCCTGCACCTATTGACTATTGAAAATAAGCATTTTTAAATAATGTTTGCGTACGCTCAGAAAGTGTTGTCCGTTTCTGATTCAGAGTCATAGATATTACGAGCAGATCTGGCTATTTAGTCTATCGAGTCGGCGTTCCTATTTCCTCACGGCTGATCCAAACAGCGGAATTGAATTGACTTATTTCATGCATCCTTCCCATGCATGAGGAGTAAAAATCTTTAGGTTACGTCTCCGTAGTAAATTTAAAATGGTTTATAATGAATAGAACGGTCAATGTGTATACTCAAGTCAGCGTGAGTTCACCAGTCTGTGCCGGAGCCTGTTGGTCATGGCTTTTATGCTGCGGGACCGCTTCCCGGGATGTAGCAGCTTGGAGAGATTATGGTTGCGGTGGCTTGGGTCCCCAGTGATCTACGGGCCCTTTTTACACACCTGTCTTTTAAATGCCTGAATCATGGGAAGTTCACAACTGCAGATGCGCTTATGCTATCCGCATCACAGTCTGCAGTGTCCTGCGATTAAAGGAGGTAAAGTTCGAATTTAGGCAGTGATATAGCCAGTAAGGATTATCTCAATTGTGCCCCCGTAGAAAGCTGTTTTTTTTTTTAAATTTGGGACCCATACCAATCTTCCTCAACGGTCTGAGGTAGTAAGAGGCGCTGATGGGCCTTTTTCACTAAGTAATTGTTGAGTGCAGATTATTCTGATGTCGTAAATAGATAAGCTTTAAGCTGCTGGATCCTTTGGTTATATTTGTTTCTTTCACTTACTGTGGAGGGCCAATGAGTATATTTAGTCTATCGCTATTTATTTCACCAGCTTACTACATTACTGAGAACAAAATCAGCGACGGAATCCAACCACCATGATTTGGGAAGAGGAATGTCACAACTGATTTATTTTATGTATATCCTTCGCGCTCCTCGGCATGCATGCTAATACCTTCCATAGCTCAGAGTCTGTTAATGGATTCAAGCTTTATGGAAACGGCTTTCGGTCCATCACACAAGCATTGACCTTTGATGATGTACATGAACGCCGTTTTCACACATAACTTTTAAGATTATTTTGAAATCTCCTACCTCCGATTGCTGCACCATGATTTGTGTAAGCTGCTTTACTGTTGTGGAATGCGGCCATTAGTAGACCAGGCTGGACCTGATACTTCACGGTACTCACTCCGGCACTCCGACTTACAGATATATGATGCTGGCGCGTTAAATCATTTATTTTCGAAAGTTTACTGCAAGCTTTACACGTTTTTAATACACAACATGAATTCAATACAAGCTACTGTAACAGTAAGACAGGGAGAAAAGAGGATTCTCCACCTTGTAACATATCGGGTAGGTCGCATTCCTAGCGGCTCTCTCACTTTTAATATATCTTATATCCCATTAACACATCCCTTTTAATTTTGATGATTTACTGCTTTCACTGAAGGATTAATTATTTTTACTGAAGGATTCACGACGTAATTACAATGGCCGAAAAAAGTCGTTCTGGTATTGAATTGCGTAGCGGCAGGACTTTCCCTGAAATGCAGCAAACGGAAAAAACGATGAAAACGAAGGAACCTGTTACACTAGCAGGAATATTTTCTTCAATGCAAGACATGAAGTCGGAATTCGGATCGCTTAATATTAAAATTTATAAGCTGGTCGGTTCAAACGCGAAGCTCGAAAAAGCTATTTCTATGATTCAAGACTCTCTGGAAAACTGTAGACTCCCAACTTCAAACACTTCAGCAGACTGGAACCCGAATCAAGAGTGAGCATGATCTATTCCAGCAAACTATTAAGGTTCAAGGAATGAAGATCTATTTATTGGAAAAGAAAATCAATGTAATTACCTCGGAACTATCTAAAATGAAGTAAGTAATTGTTGATTTAGATAGTAGAGGACGTCGGACGAATCTGCGTATTCTGGGACAGCCTGAAAATAGTGAAGCTGGCGATTTGCTAAAATTGTTTTCAGATATGCTGCACCCACTTTTCAATGAGACCCCCGAAACTAGCCCTTTAATTGACAGAGCTCACGGAATTCCATTTTCTCGGCGTTCACCCGGATTACGTCATCGAGCAGTTGTACTTTCTTTGCATTATTATATGTCTAAAGAAGCTATTATTCGAGAAGCCTGAAAGAAACGGAAATTATTCTTCAATTCAACAGAAATTCGTATAGTCGTAGATTATTCACCCGAGATCTTTGCCGAAAGGAAGAAATATCGAGAAGTTATGAGTGAAATGTATAAATTAAATTTAAATCCCTCCTTTCGCTTTCCAGCAAAGCTGATAAATTTTCCTGAAAAATCTCAATCATTTAGTATCTACTCTCCTCAGGATGGATGGGAGTATATTAAAAACATTAAAGTTAAGCTACTGACTAAAATATTAAAGTTACTCCAAATACTCAATAGGCAATTTTGAAGTATCTGCTGTATGAGTTGTTTATGGAGCTTTTGAGTGAAGTACATGTTATGCATTTTCATTCCCTGGTATGGGACGTGGTAGAGTTATTTTCTTCTTTATCTTATTAATAATTAGTACATATATAACTGTCTTGTAGGGAACCTTTATAATATTGTACTTTAGTGGTCCGTGTAGGATCTGTTGTGTGTAAACCTTCTTATTTATTTTATTTGCTTAAATAGTTACAGTTTTCGGCCAGTTATATATATATATATATATATTATTAATGTTAGACATAACATTATTGATTTTGAATTCTGTCTCTGCCTTTTATCATGGCTATTTTCTGAGGGTTTTTGTTTTTTTTTATTATACGGCGGGGCAGGATGGAGAACAGGGTCAAAGGTTATTAGTTAGCATGGTACCAGCCGATCGGTTCCTTCATTTCTATCTATTGGGTGGGGGGAGGGAGAGGGGGAGTGGTCTATTACAGTAGGTGCCTTTCATGAATGGGCAGTTATTTTGATTGATTTCTCATTCGTAAATGCGTAATTCCTTCTGGTTGTACCCACGCCTTTTGGTTTAATCTGTACTTGCGTGTCATTTCTTTTAGACAATATTAAACTCAATTTTAAACATGGAAGTTAATAAAATCAATATAATATCTTGGAATTGGAACTGTGTCAATCATTCCATTAAGCGTAAAAAGATTTTTTAGAAATTTAAAAACACTCAATGCTGAGATTATTTTTGCGCATGAAAACCATATACGAAAACAGGATGAGGACAGATTTTTTCGCTTTTTGAAAGAACACTTATTTCACTCGTTGGCGGATAGTAAAACAAGAGGCGTTTCTATAGTTCTTATCCCCAAAATCCCTTTTGTATACTTTAATACTACTACTGATTCGATTGGAAGGTATTTAATTGTTATTGGTTTATTATGCGAGCAAAAGGTAGCTCTGGTGTGTGTACACTCACCTAATGTAGAGAGTTCTGATCTTTTTCAGAAACTTTTTTCAGAGTTACGGGTATCTCAATGAATATCAGCTGATCGTAGGTGGTGACTTTAATTGTTGTTTAAATCCGGCGATTGACAGGTCATCAACCAATCCGTCACTTCCAAATAAAGCGGTCGCTTGTATTATATGGCCTCGTCGATATTTGTAGATATAAACACCCCAAAGATAACAATTTCTCTTTTTTCTCACACGTCCATCATAGATATTCTCGAATTGATCACTTTTTTTTTGATACACGTCTGTTAAACTCCATTGTTCAATGTGCGTATGACATCATTGCGCTTTCAGATCACGCGCCTTTAAAGTTAACCCTTAAGCTTTCGGATAGATTTTTGAAAATCTCACTTTGGAGATTGAACCCCTTATTGCTATAGCATCAAGCTTTCGTTAATTTTTATGAGGAGCTAATTTCTATATTTTTTGAATTTAATACAACTGATGAAATGTCAGATCTGGTTATATGGGACAGAGTGAAATCTTTTCCTAGGGTCAGATAATCTCATATTCAGCAGCCTTGTGAAAGAAAACTAAAGCACAATTGTCAGTGCTCATTAATTAAATTAAACAGATAGACAAAGCGTATTCCGTTGAACCTACTGAAGACCTATATAAAGAAAGGGTCGAAATTCAATCACAGTATGATTTACTTCTGACCTTTCCCATTGAACAGCATTTTTTTTTTAAATCTAGAAGTATATCTTATATACATGGGTAAAAATCTGCTAAAATTTTAGCGGGTCAGATAAAGGCTGGGATGGACAGAAGACAGATTTTAAAAATTCGCCGTCCAGATAGAACAGAAGCTTTATATCCTTATGAAATTAATGATGTTTATGGATTTTTATTCTAATCTTTACAAAACTGAATTTTCTGATAGTACTATGACTATGAACACATTTTTGCAAAGGTTAAACTTACTCTAAATTTCGATTCAAGATGCCAATATTTTAGATGCACCTATTAAACAAGGCAATCTCCTCTATGCAATTAGGTAAAGCTCCGGGACCTGATGGTTATATGGTAGAATTTTAGAAGACCTTTCATGAAATGCTTATACCACATCTTCATCAAACGTTTACCGACTCTACGTCCTCTGGGAACCTTCCTAAAACTTTTTTATGAAGCACTAATTACATTGATTTAAAAAGAAAAAAAAAACGAAAAGACTAACTGGAATGCGTTTCCTATAGACCTATTTCTCACTGAATGTAGATTTTAAAATTCTCTCTAAGTTTCTAGCAAATAGGCTTGAGACTATCTTGCCTAATGTTATCTCGAACGATCAAACAGGATTCACTTAAAATAGGTATTAACATTTTCATATTCGAAGATTATTGAATATCATTTAATCCCCAGCCAAAGGATCGGAATGTATTGTATCTTTGGATGCAGAGAAAACCTTTGATAGGGTGGAGGAGCCTTATCTATTCCAGGTTTTGAAGAGGTTCAATTTTGGACCAGGATTTATTTCCTCGATTAAATTGATGTATCATGCCCCGGTAGCAGCAGTTTTAACTAATAATCAAAAGTCTCCTTACTTTAGATTATATAGAGGTACCCGTCAGGGTTGTCCACTTAGTCCTTTATTATTTAATTTGGTTTTAGAACTAGTTGCTATTGCTCTTAGTGATTCTAATTCTGTGCAGGTTATTCGGAGAGGCGATAAATTACATAAGGTTTCGTTAGACGCGGACGATTTATTAGTTTACGTTTCAAATCCTAAGAAATCTATTCCCTCTATGTTATCTATATTTATGTAATTTGGTACATTTCTGGATATAAACTTAATTTGCATAAAAGTGAATTATTTCCATTTAATAATTATTCTGATTATTATGATCAAATACCTTTTAATTTTGGCAAAATCCATTTTACTTACTGTGGTATCAAAATTACAAAAATATTTAAAGACCTATATAGGTATAATTTCTTCTCTTTAGTTGAATATACTCAAGAGGCTGTTTTCCAAATGGTCACTTATGTCGATGTCATTGATATGTCGAATAAATTTCTACCAAAATGTTTATATATATTTCAAGCAGTTCCCTCTTTTGTTCCAAAAACATTTTTGATAAAATGGATTCTTTGATTTTGTCTTATCATTGGAATAATAAAAGCTCTAGAGTGAATAAACTTTTATTGCAAAAATCAGAAATAGATGGAGGACTGGCTTTACCAAACTTTAGGTTTTATTATTGGACAATTAATATTCGTTACGGTACTTTTTCGATTTATGATATAGACGACCAAGTTCGCCTTTCATGGTTACAGTTTGGAGGAAAATTCAGTAATGGGTTTTCGTTAGCTACTTTATTAGGAGCTCCTCTTCCGTTTTCGCTCTCCAGAATAGGTAGACAAGATCTTAAACCCTATTGTTAAACATACTTTAAATATTTGGTGTAAATTTCGTAATTTTTTTGTACTGAATAATGATTTACATTCCAGTAATATTTATTCAAATTCCCTTTTTAAACCATCAACTTTGGATAAGGCTTTTTTAACATGGAAAATTAAGGGCATAAAAACTTTTTTAGATTTGTTTTTACAAGACTTTTTAATGTATTTTCCACAATTAATAGATAAATATGATATCTCCTAACACATTTTGTCAAGTATTTACAGGTTAGGAATTTCTTACGTGATGTTTTACCGAACTACCCCTTGGCCTGCTATTCAAATTTTGCTTCTGTTATTCTTCAGTTTAAACCTTTTCAAAAACGATTAATAACTATCATTTATAAACAGTTAATGAATGCTCGCATGTCGCCTAATGATAGGGTTCAACCTACCTCGGAGTAGAACTTGAACATTCATTTTCATATACTCAATGGAGGAAAATTTATTATTTAGTCAGTAATTCATCTATCTGCGCACGCCATATCTTAATTCAGTTTAAGATAGTACACAGGACCCAGATATCGAAAGATAAATTGGCGCATATTTTTCCTAATATAAGCCCTATTTGAGACAGATGTAACGCAGAAATGGCTACTCTAACTCATATGTTTTGGTCATGTGTAAGCTTAAATAATTTTTTGAAGGGATGTGTTTGGAATATTATCTAAAGTTATAGATATGGAAGCTCAACCTAATCCACACAGCAATTTTTGGGATTATTCCAGAGGAAGCAAGCAAAGTGTCTGCTTCCGCCCAACATGTGATACCTTTTTGAACTTTACTGGATAAGAGAGCTATTTTGCTACATTGGAAAGAATCTAACCCGCCTACTGTTTTTTTTTTTTTTGGCGCCCCTCCATTATGTCATGTTTAAGCTTGGAGAAAATTAGAAGCCGGGCATTTAATACGTCCTTCAATTTTGTACAAATCTGGCGACATTTTATTCAATATTTTCACATAATTTCATTCATTTTAATTTAATTATTTTCTTTATTCTCCTTGGGGGAAATCCTTATCATTGAATGTTCGGAGATAACTGGAAGGATGTGTTTTTTTTTTCTCTCTGTTTTTTTTTCTAATTTTATCCTCAAATGGACTGTCCAATCTTTCTTTTCCTTTTACTTTTCTTTCCATTTTTTCACTTCCTTTTTTTTTGTTTTTCGTTTCATAGTTAGTGTTTATTTCCCTTATCTATAAAATTTCCAATCGTTCTTTATGATTGTTATGAGTTGTAGTTTCCTTTTGATCATTGCATATATACCAGCATAATATTTTACTTATTTGATTTTGATATTATATACTTTTTGTTTTTTACTGTTGCTGTTTATGCCTTTTATATTATCTACTTGTTCAACCCCTCTTCTGATTTGTATATTCTTTATTTGGAAATCAATAGAAAGAATGAAAAATGAAATAAAGCAGAAAAAATTATTGTGTTACCACCCTAATCCGGGACGCATTTGATGCCTTGTAGAGCCGACGGATCGGCAAGCAGTCTGCTCAGGCCGAGCACTCGGCTGCTTTCAGTCACAATATTACCGGTTCATGACTTCCCGACTCTCTTCAGGCTCAGGCACGGAGCTGTCCACCCACCTATGTACTGAAACATTCCGAAGGGAGGTATGTCTAGGCGCCTTCCTAGGCTAGCTGCGTGAAAATTATTTTGAATGATTACCCAGATATCAATGAGTAGTGTCGGAGTTTTGCAGGAATTTGCTGACCTGTACTGCTTTGCATCTTGAAATTAGCGTATCACGAAGAGCTGGACGATATCTGTTACTATTTCTATGAGGACCTTGGCCATTGTTTAATTTGTGACTAAGCCATAGTTAAATCGGTGTGATGCTGCGCTGCGCTGCATGGTGGACCGGGAGAGCCTGTTCCGCGCTCTATCCAAATATAATAACATCAGTAGAGTTCACCTGACCAGGGATTTATCTACATTTACGCCCTCTTGTTTACTCAGCACTGGGTTGCAAATCCTCTTTGATTTTGCAATCTAATTTCAGTTTCCTTGCTACTTGCTCAGTTATTCATTGCCTCCGTTTAAAGTACAGTATTGTTAAAATTCGGAGTACCATTACACTTGGCGACGCGGAAAGCATAAACTCAAAGTTGCACTACTTCCGTCGGCCTCGATGTTTCCGGACTTTAACTGGAAAATATACACTTCGTTTGGAGACCGTGGGATCTGAAAATTTTCCACTGTCCCTCAGCAGTCCAGATATACGCCATGTTAACCAATTTCCTCCTAATACCATTGCAGCTTTCGTTATTTAGGCATCATACACTGTTTTTTTCAGCCATGTGTCTGTGGTCGTTGGCTATTTGGGGTCCTTTAAGATAGGCGGATGGCTAGGGGTGAGGAGCGGAGCTGGGGAGGGGTGGCTGGATTATAGAGGTGAACAGAATCCTGTTCATTAAACCTGTGGAAAAGAAACAAACGGAAATCAGATGTCGAGGACAAAGGTTTCATCCCGATATTGAACACCTTGCGAAAACAATTATCCTTACTCACCGAAGAATGAAATGTCTTTCACAATGGCAAACGAGAAGAAACAAAGTTAATTGTGTTTGTTCAGTCGTTTGTAGCAGATTTGCGTGATCTGTGACACGCGGATTGTCCCAACGGGGCTCGCTTCTGCTATATAAAAGCTTTCTAAATGTTTACCAGTTCATGGGACACTTGAAACAACTGCCCGCAGACTATTACTGAAGATGTCATATGTAACTATTTACGACGTAGCACGCATCTATTATCCGATCCTTGCAGCGGTCGGCGTTCCAGGTGAGACAGCTTGCTGTTTGAGTCGATTCGTCTTCGAATCGCTAATGACGCTTACAGCAAATCATGCAGTCATGAGTGTGGACAGACAGGAGCAGAGGGCTCAACTTGCGCGTTAAGGACCACTGCGTTGATGCAGATGTCATTACTGAACTGCACTGACGGTAGGATCTCACAAGAACGTCGAGGATGCAATTGCAGGTGGTGGTACCTCAGTCCGTGATTTGAAACGAATTGATTAGTAGTGTGAGTATTGTCGTGTTGAACGTCGAACTGCAATCGATAAACGACAACCTGATCTATATTTTATTGTTGTCTGTGTGCTCGATCGACTGGAGAGCCTGTACAGCGGAGAACGAATGTCAGCAAATGTCCTTGTAAATGCTCGGGTACAATTTAATTCTAGCTATGACGAACCTTTAGATTACCGGACTTCAGAACCCCCTCCATGTGCACCCATCATCTCCGGTCGTCTCTGCCTTACAAAGCACCACCCCTGATGACTTTGTAAACGTGCCATTTACTGGTCGTGTTTACATTTTAAATTTCTCGGATTCACTGAGTAAATCTTAATTACAGAGAAAAATAGATCATTAGGACAAACGCATGTGGAAAGTTCCTGCTATTCAAATGCGTTAAATAGCCACTAAACATTTTACATCACCAGTGTTGGAAAATGCGTAGTCATGCACTTTGGTAGTTGAAATAAATGTGCGGATTGTTTTCTAAACGGGGAGAAAACCCATCAATCTGAGATGCAAAAGGACTTAGGAGTACTTGTGCAGAACACCCCAAAGGTTCATGTGCAGGATGAGTCGGTGGTGAGACAGGCAAGCGCCATGATAGCTTTTCTTTCAAGAGGTCTAGAAGGTAATGATGTTGAGGCTTTATCAGACGCACCTTTATCAGACACACTTTTATCAAGCATCACCTTGAGAATTGTGAACAGATTTCTATTCCTCATGTGCAAAGAGATACGATGGCATGGGAAAAGATCAAGAACAAGTTCACAAAGCTGATTGCAGGAATGTGGAGGATTATCATACGAGGAAAATTTGATGGCTGTGGGTCTGTACCCGCTGGAATTCAGAAGGATTAGAGAAGATACCATTAAACCCTTTCGAATATTGAATGCATAGACCTAGCAGATGTGGAAAAGATGTTGCTTATGGTAGGAGAATCGAGGACAAGAAAGCAGAGTCTCAGGATAGGGGGGCGCCCTTTCAAAACAGAGATGCGGAGAAATTTCTTTAGACAAAGGGTGGTGAATTTAGGGAATTTCTTGTCCCGTGCAGCTGTGTAGGTCAGATGATTGCGTGCATGTTGGGAAGAGTAAGATAGCTTCTTGATTGCACATGGCATTAAATGTTACGGGTCGAAGGCCGGAAACTGGCGTTAAAAATGAGCAGAAAAAAAGTATCAGCAATGATTGAATGGCGGTGCAGACTCGATGAGCCAGATGACCTAATTCTGCTCTTATGTCCTACGTCTAATGGTCTTGTGGTTTTTTGTCAGTATCGATAATCCTGCTACTGTGGAGGGAAATAGGCAGTCAATATGTGGGATGTAATTTCTTCATTGGACCGAGAGTTTAAGGATCAGTATAAAGAGGAGGAGCAAGATCTGGCAGGCGAGAAGCTTGATGCAGATGGTGGAGCGGCGGGTGTAAGTAGAATCAGATGCTTATGGAGATGTTGTTGAAAGTGACTAAAGGCTGGAAGTAACAGAACCAGAACGGACATTAATGTAGAACATGGACCTATAGAAGGGATGTGGGGATGGTGAATCAGAACAATGAAGTGAGGGAGGACAGTGGCGGATTGTCTTTGTTGGACAGACGGAGAGCATTGTGGAAGCATAAGAAATAATATGATGTGGGCTGGGGTTGCTCTAGGGGTTACTAGATAAGAATGTAGGGGCATATACAAAAGAGCAGAATTAGGTCATTCAAGTGGAAGTTCAAGTCAAGTCACATTTTATTGCCATTTCGACCATAAATGCTGGTAAAGTACGCAGTAAAAAACGAAGCAACTTTTTTCAGGAACATGCTACGACACGAAACAGAACAAAAACTACACTGAACTGCGTAAACACAAGACAGAAAAAAAAACTATATTGGACTACAGACCTACCCAGGACTCCATAAAGTGCACAAAACAGTACAGGGCATTTCCATAAATAATAAACAAGACAATAGGCACACTAGAGGGTAGTAAGTTGGTGTCAGTCCAGACTCAAGGTATTGAGGATTCTGATAGCTTGTGGGAAGAAACTGTTACATACTCTGTTCGTGAGAGCCCGAATGCTTTGGTGCCTTTTCGCAGATTGCAAGAGCGAAAACAGTTTGTATGAGGGGTGCGTGGGTTACTTGATAATGTTATTTGCTTTGCGGATGCAGTGTGTAGTGTGTCGAAGAGAGACCCGATGATCTTCAGCTGACCTCACTATCCGCTGCAGGGTCTTGCGATCCGAGATCGTGCAATTTCTAAAAAAGGCAGTGATGCAGTTGCTCTGACTGCTCTCAATACAACCCCTGTAGAATGTGATGAGAATGTGGGATGGGGGATGGACTTTCCCCAGCCTTCGGAGAAAGTAGAGACGCTACTTGGTTTCCTTTGCTATAGAGTTGGTGTTGAGGGACCAGGTGAGATTCTCCGCCAGGTGAACAGCAAGCAATTTAGTTCTCTTAAGGATCTATGCGGAGGAGCCGTCGATGTCCAGCGTAGAGTGGTCGCTCCCTGCACTCTTTAAGTCATCAACCATCTTTTTTTTTTTTGTTATCATTCAGAAACAGTTTGTTGGCTCTGCAACAGTCTGTTAGCCGCTGCCCTTCTCTCTGAATGCTGACTCGTAGATTTTGCTGATGAGACCCACCACGGTCCTATCATCGACGAACTTCCTTTTTTGAACAGGGGGACAACATTCGCCTCCCTCCAAACCTCCGGTACAATTGCCGCGGACAACGAAGGAATAAAGATCCTATCCAGAGGCTCAGCAATCTCTTCCCTTGCCTCGTGGAGTAGACTGGGAAATATTCCGTCAGGCCCCGGGGACTTATCTATCCTAATGTATTTTAACAACTCCAACACGTCCTCTCCCTTAATATCAACATGCTCCAGAATATCAACCTCACTCATATTGTACTCAACGTCATCAATTTCCCTCTCATTGGTGAAAATCGAAGAGGTATTCATTGTGGACCTCGCTCACTTCCGCAGCCTCCAGGCATATCTTCCTACCTTTTCTCTAATCGGTTCTACCTTCACTCCTATCATCCTTTTGTTCTTCACATAATTGAAGAATACCTTGGAGTTTTCCTTCACGCTACTCGCCAATGCCTTCTCATGTCCCCTTCTTGCTCTTCTCAGCCCCTTCTTCAGCTTTCTTGCTACCCTATTTTCCTCAATAGACCCAGCTGATCCTTTGTTCCTAAAACTCATGTATGCTGCCTTCTTCCACTTGACTAGATTCTCCACCTCACTTGTCACCCAGGGGTCCTTCCACCTACCATTCTTTATCTTCCTCACCGGGACAAATTTATCCCTAACATCCAGCAAAAGATCCATAAACATCGACTAGATGTCCATAGTACATTTCCCTGCAAAAGCTAATTTGGTTCCTTTCGTAGATTTTATCTAACAATTATTTTGTGGATGGAATCCGCTAACACTTTCGTTAGCCAGCCGAATTCATGCAATTAAAATGATGATTTTACCCAAATATTTATATGTATTTCAATATATCCCTTTTTGACTAGGAAGTTTTTGATCAGGTTGACTGTATTATTTCATCTTTTGTTTGGAATAAGAAAGACCAAGAATTGGGAAATAACATTTAAAAAAATAAAAAAAAGAATTGTGGTCTTGCTCTGCCTTATTTAAGAATGTTCTATTGAGCTGTTAATACACGTTATAAGTGATTTTGTTTACATTGGGCTAATAAAAATGAACGACCAACTTGGGTTGATTTGGAATTGAAATCTTTGAAACAGTTTCACTTAACCTTGTTATTTGCAGCTTCCCTACTTGTACAACTTGCCAAAATTACTAATTTAAACTTATATCCTGTGATTAAGGAGTCGTTACAAATTTGGTCCCAGGTCCGTAATTTTTTAATCTCAGATCTTAAACATTTTAGTTTAATTTATCGAAATTATTTATTTAAACCTTCATTAAGTAACCCTACCTTTCTTCTTTGGAGTTTCAAGATGGCCGATTGATGTCTTGAGCTATTAGTAACTAAGTATTCTCTCCGGTATTCGCACTTCCTGCAATATTTTCAGGTCAGACACTTCTTACAAAAATATTTAAGTAATTTTCCATATATACAAGTCTCTGACCTGTTAGATATTATTTTAAATAAATGAATCCTTTAGTGAAGGGGTTTATTGGGAAAATTTATAATCTATTGTTAAACAGCATAATTACCCTTCACTTAAGATTAAGCAAGATTGGGAGACAGAGCGTAACATGACCCTGATAACAGAAGATTGGTTGCAGATTTTTAAGTTGGTTAACTCTTCTTCGATTTGTTCCAATCACTCATTAATTCAATTTAAAATTGTATATCGCCACGATTTGACAAAGGAGAGATTGTCTAAAATGTTCCCTAATGTTGATAGTCAGTGTGATAATGTAAAACCGAGACAGCCACATGCTTGGGTTGTGTTCTCTATTGAAACACTTTTGGAAATCTATTTTCTTTACAATTTCTAAAGTTAAATAAAAATAGCCACCTAATAAATTGACAGTTTTATTTGGTATAATCCCTCATATATTCATGGTATTTCTCCATCAGACCAACATGTAATTGCATTTGTTACATTATTGGCCAGAAGGAAAGATGCTTCTGCCCCGACGTTGATACAATGGTTTTCTCTGGCGATATTATGTCTGAGTTTGGAGAAAATCAGAGATCGAACTTTTGATCCTCGATTTGATTTTTTGAAAAGTTGGCCTTCATTTGCCCGCTACTAGAATCTGATTTGAGTTAATTAATATGGTTTCCCTCCGACTTTCACTTAAATGGATTTGAATTGACGGATTGATGATTTGCTTTTATGGAAGATTGTGTGACGTATAGCTCCAGGGTTGTGACCTCAATAAGGATTTTTAACGTGTTTTTATTTTTTAGTTAACAGGTGTTTTTGTTTCTTAGTAAGGGTTTTTTTTTTCTTTCTTTTCTCTTTCAAAAATATACTATTAACACTTTATTTCTTCTTATTGTTATATTGCTGAGCTTAGATTGCTTATATTGCTTAGTCAGATATTTGCTAATTTTAAATCATCATTGTACATATTGACATATTGACCTGATTACCTGAAGGTTTTTGTTGACATTTAATAAGAATTAATTAAAAAAAATAATAAAAATTAAAAAAAAATCATCCCAATTCACACCCGCAAGTTCTGGCCTGATAGGCTCATAATTAGCTCTTCCCCAGTTAAAACAATTCAGGTCCTCTCTGATTCTATCCTATTCCATGATAACGTTAAAGGCCAGGGAGCGGTGGTCACTGTCCCCCAGATGCTCACCCACAGAGAGATCTGTGACTTGACCCGGTTTGTACCTAATACTAGATCTAGTATGACATTCCCCCTAGACGGTCTGTCAACATACTGTCACAGGAATCCATCCTGGACACACTTAACAACCTCTGCGCCGTCTAAACCATTGGAACTAATCAGGTACCAATCAAAATTTGGGAAGTCAAGGTTACCCATGAAAACAACCCTGTTATTTTTGTACCTTTCCAAAATCAGCCTCCCAATCTGATCTTCGGTATCTCTGCTGCTTCCAGGGGACCTATAGAATACCCCCAGTAGAGTAACTGCTCCCTTCCTGTTCCTAACTTCTACCGATACTGACTCAAAAGAGGATCCTACTACAGTACCCACCCTTTCTGTAGCTGTAATAGTATCCTGAACAGTAATGCCACCCCTCCTCCCCTCCCCCTCATCCCATTTAAAACACTGAAATCTAGGAATATTGAGAATTCATTCTTGCCCTGGTGCCAACCGAGTCTCTGTAATGTCATGGCCATTACACACACTTTAGCCCTTCTCCCCTACTACCGTTACACACTTTTTTTCTGTTTCTCTTTCTTCAAATCCTCTTTATATGTTAGATTTGGCTTTACTCCATGCACTATATTTGCAGCTCTCTCATGGCCTTTCTCCTCCACCACCTCACTATCTGCTCTAACACTCTGTCTTAAAACAAATCTAGTTTAGCCCCCACCGGAGAAGCACTAGCAAACCATCCGGAAATGACAATAAAAGCGACTTGACTTTGCTTGATTTGACATCGATAATTTTACTTCACGATTACCAGTCTCCATGTCACAACGCAGAAAATTTCTAATCTTCGTATGCTACACCGGGAGTTTTACCGCGTATGATTTCCCCAATCTCCAAATCCCAATCTGGGACGTTTGCCGCTCTGCATGCTGAACCGTTAGCCTACCGAGACCCATTGCCTGGTCTCATTACTCCTCCCATCCACGCACCTATCCAAGTTTTTCAAACATATGTTAATTTCTCTATAAAATCAGGAATGAAAAGTTAAACGTTGAACTACGAATATTCTGACCTGCGTGTATTCCATTCCATGAAGTATTGTAGAAAATGCAGATCAGATCGGGGCATGCAGCAACACATGGAATTGTGATATTGTAGCCATCAGTGACACTTTGATACAGGAGGTGCAGGACTGGTAGCTCAGTATGCCGGGGTTCCTTTGTTATAGACGTTACAGAGCGGGAAGGATTAAAGCGGGACGTGCAGCGTTGCCAGTGAGGGAATATGTCACGGAAGGGCTCAGTGTCATAAAGTGAGGGGTGAACGCTGTAGGTGGACCCTAATGCAAGACACAGACACTACAGTAGTGGAAACTGGACTGGGCTAGAGATAGGGAGGGGACTTGACAGCGACTAGGTGCTGGGACAGGAACACTGACTTGAGAGAGGAGAGCGGGACCAAGACGAGGAACTCGGAACTGAGAGCCCGGGCTTGGACTCAGAGTCAGAGACTGGACAAGGACCCAGAACCTGAATGTTGACTCGGACTCGGAACCCGGAACTAGGCGAGGACAAGACAAGGCTTTGGTTCTTCGAGGCTTGTGTGGCAGGAGCAGGTACTCCGTTTTGGAACGCAGGTCCGGGACACATCCTTGGACATCGGGGTGGGATGCTGACTAGCACGCGGGGCCGAGAAGACTGCCGATGTAAACTACCTAGGAAACCGTCAGGGATTCAGATGGAAAGGGGAAGGGTACAGTCCAGTCTCAGGGTAACGGCAAAGAAGGCCTGGCTTACTCAACGGAGGCAAGGACAGAAAGGGAGCACAATCCGGGTTGGCTCCGTGTCTCGAGCCTGCTAACAACCTTGGCAGCTACGGAAACAGTCGAACACATATCCAGCTCGGAGTGACAGACGTCCACTCAGCTGGCCACGGAAACGGCCGAATCCCTATCCAGCTCTGAGTGCCGAAACTGTACCACGATTGCTGCTCCGACGAGAGACAATAAGAATCCATGAAGCGGTGGTCCGCCAACCAGACCTAGAGATCATGAATGGCTGTTTTAGCCTTCCACCAGCTGGTTGTTCCAAGAGGATACTGACGAGATGAACCAGCACCCACACTCGATCCCAGGGCTACTTATAATCCCAGCCGCAAGCCGAACAATAGGTGCCTATGATTTAGCACAAATGAAACAAGGGACAGCCGGAAGACCCGGAAGATCCGGAATCCTGTGTTCACGGACCAGACCGTTAGCCGGAACGCGGATCCACGGAGAGTAATTTTGCAGCACCTTATGCCTTATGCTCCGTCCATAAAGTTATATCATCTTGAGTGCTGCACTCGCTACAACTTTTGATTTTGAATCGATAATACTTTGATATTCATCCTGCTTGCTGCAATTATCTTGTCACCTACCTGCCCTTTCCGACAGTCTGACTACACGGTCACTTTGCTTTTTTTACCAACTTTGCTGACCTGACTCCGTTCAGTCGGGTCTGTACCTCATGCCAAGTTCATTTAAACCACCGAATACAGTACGATAAATCTGCCGGCGAGAAAACTGCTCCTCCTCGGGTTCCGGTGCAACCCGTTCATTTTGCACAGATTATACGACGTAGAAGAGATGCTAGTGATATGAGATCCCGCTTTTCAGCTACGTATTATCTGCCGAATGTCCTGTTTCTACCCTGACTGGTACCTTAGGCTTTATAGCAGCAGTAGTGCCCTGGAGCAGAGCTTAGTGATATTAGCAGATTCGAAAGTATGACAACACTGAAACTGATTTCAAAAGACTAATCGAGGACACATTCTGGATTATTCATTTTATTTGATATCTTCAGAAACAACCAAGTTACGGATTGGTAGGAGAGTTCTTCATCCCAAGTTACTTCACCGCTGGAAGTGTGGTGCATACATCCCGAATCCAATCAAGGCAAAACACATAAGGCAAAACTCAAAATACTTTCAAGGAATCCATGGATATCACATGACGTCCGTTTTTTTTTCTTCTTCTCTTACATCAGCTTTCCTTTTGATAATTGATATGTTCAGACTCTTACAACATAGCATATGGACTTACGGCTCAGGGAACTGTCTCGATACAAGTGTTCCAACCGCCATATTTAGTTTGGGTTGCCAAATTTTCCAATTTAAACATATTAGTTTTGCTCTTACTTGTTAAATACCTGAGTAGATTAATAAATGTCATATACTACAGCACTATAAATCTTCAATTAATTTGCAGACATACACGTTATCTACTGCACCGTCCATATAGTGTGGACAGATACTTGACACCATTTCTGAGCTCCCCTCTGAATTTTCTCTGTGTAAGTGTGTAGATGCACGTGTTGGTGCAGGTACTAAGGAACTGCATCAGGAAACCTACTTGTTGAAGGATATATACTGGGTTATTGTCTGTCTGAGAATAATTCCGTACTTGCCAGTTCATGGAGTGTACGACATAGGGAAGCCAGAGTAATATGAAATTGGCTGACAGAACAAACAAGAGAATCATGGACTTTCTCCGGTTCTTCAATTCTGGATCCTTTTGATCCGCGCTGTTGTTCCGGAGACCTCGACGGACTCTATTTGCTGAAATAATATGTCGAACCTTTAAAAGATTAAACAATAGAATTAAACAAATCGGTAATAACGGTGTGAAGATACTGTCAAATAGCTCGTAACCTTTCCACACTGATGACGTTAAATATTCAGACGTTAAAACACAGCGCCATGGAACGTTGTTTATTATGACGTCAGGTTCCACTATAAAGTAAAACGGGACAGACCTCACACAGCACACCGCAACAACAGTCGCTATAACCGCAGTCGCTGTTCTCTCCGTGCAGTATCGTCCATGAAGCTTTTGACAACAAATTGCAACAAACCGATCGAAAGTGAAGCCGACTGTGAGCCAAACGGAACAGTTCATGGTGACAACTTTGAGTAGAATTGTCAGAGCACAAATCGGCGTTATGAACAAGAAATCCGCGTAGCTATAAATTAAATTAGACTGCTCCACGATAGCAGTAACGATGACCACCATCAGATCCGCCATTGCCATTCCCACCAAGTAACGAGTAATGCATTTCGAGAGTCCACACTTTCCCCGGCAAAGGATCACAATCGCCATTATATTAACTGCAAGAATAAAGAAAAAGTGATGTTACCAAGAAGCCCTGCCTGTTAATTGTTGGTTATTTGTTCTATAATGCGCAGTAAAGTACTGATAGTTTCCAGTTGTGCTGCACCAATGCCGGGACAGGTCAGCATGGAATCAGTGAGTAGAAACGCAGTCCGCCAGAGCTCTCCAGCTGCACAGCCGCAATCCGGACACTCTCCGTACACAGCCGTCCTTCCAAAATTATGGAGGAACTCAGCCGTCAGGACGAATCTATGGAAAAAAAAATCTATGGATCTCGACCGAGATCCTCCAGCATTGTGTGGGTGTTGATCTGCTTGCCCTGTATCACACCATCGGCAGGGAGAACAAAATAGGTCTGCTATTTCAGATCAGGTTAGTTAAGCTGAAATCGTCCTGAAATGTTGACCATTTCTCTTCCCCGAGAATGTATACGACATGTCTAGTGTTTCCAACATTTCTGCTTTCCGTTATTCCAAGAAACTGCAATGTATCCTCCGAAAACAACGGCGTAAGGTTTGCGGCTGCTTCTCAGCAATCGGGACCATCTTCTTCGTTGAGCTGTTACGTACTGAGGATTTTGTCGTTGTAATATTTCAGAAATATTGACGGGAACTCAGGCCTCGAAGAAAACATACTCATCAATAAGTTATTTGAAACAGTTGAGAAAAGAATCAGGTTCAGATTATGCAGAACATCTAACAAATAAAACAAAGGTATTCTCCTAAATATATAAACAGCCATCTGGACAAGCAGAAATTGTGTGAGGGATTAAGCCGAATGCTCTGCAGCAGGTACGGGAAGAATATGTAACAACACGAAGGGAGTCCAGCTCTTCTATCTTACCAAGTACACCAACCGCTGCAAATACTGGATAGTAAATGCTCACTATGTAGTAAATAGCCGGATATTCCATTTTCCATGTAAAGGAGCGATCAGTTGTACAGAGCTTTCCCGGTATCGATATGCACTCTTCATTCAGTCAAAGAGCCTTTTTATACAGCAGATAGTAAGCACGCTCAGCTAATTAGTATGAAAACTACGTCACCGCCGCGAGATACAGAGCGAAGAACAATTGCCATTGTCACCATAGTCTATTTATGTATATTGCGTCAATCACCAATGACTCCCCGGGATATTACAACCAATTATTGTAATGTTGTTTGCTGAACATTTCAAGGCAGAATATGTAAAATCAAATCCTGTGCCAATATTTTTTGTTGCTGATCCCAACATTTTACCAATTTCGAACACCACTTCACAATATGGAGCAAACAGACTCAAGTATGTTTACACAAAAAAGACCTGGTCCTTTCAAAGCCATTCCACGACCTGATCTTGGGCACTCTGACCACAGTTCCACAATGTTAATTCAGGCATACCGACCAGTGCTGAAATATTGAATCCAGTCACTAACACAATGTCGCCCAATGAAACAAACACTGTGCTCCAGTACCGTTTGGCACAGACAAACTGGTGAATGCTGAAGGGGCCCGTCTCAAATAGAGAACATGGAACACAGAAAAAAAAAAGTACAGCAGGGAGCAGGCAGCAGGCAAGAAATCAGGCAACAACTCACTGAGAGACACCACGGCTGAGCATGTGTCAGATTTCCACCCAGCCCATCGTCGCTCAGACCCACCTCTGTCCCTTGCTGTCAGTGGCTCAGGTGCCTGTCAGTCAAGTGAAAAAAAAAACACGATGATTAATGAATATGAACGTAAGTCAGCCTTGTAAGAATTTAGAGCGATGTTGCAAAAGAGTGACCAGTCAGTGAACTGTCGGTGAAGTTAGTTGATAGTTGTTGGCATCACGGTTCCTTACTGAAGATTATTTGCTACTGGATAAAATGAACTTTGTGATGTTTATTGCGGATGTACTGACTTGTACTGCTTTGACATCTTGTCGTACTGAGAAATTTAAAATTATTGTGAAAGCTAAAAAAGGTCATCTTGTTATAACTAGTCGTATGTGGAGAGCTGTTAATGAATCTCTGATGCGTGTGGTATCGGTGTCCCCGTCTACTTGGGAAGGTACATGATGAGTTTAAAGACATTGCATACTGATTTCGAATGATCGAGACTTCAGGAAGTTTATTTCTAATTTGCCGGATTCTTCAGATATTTTACGCATTTGTGATACCTGATGTTACTACTGTTAGGTTTTTCCATACCGGGTTATATGGTTATTAGGCATGCTCGCTTAGTTAGTGTAATGAATAGCGCAGAATCTAAAGTTGTGATTGTGACTGAAATGTCTGAGACACTAACAGATATATTTGATTCATCAGATATTAAATTGGCTGAAGTTTTTTAATGTGTTAGCTCCGAGTGTTGAGTATGATGTTGATTTTTGTAATGAAAGCTTATGTCACATTATTTTTCAGACAGCATTCCTGTTAATACCGGAATTATTAGGAAGAACGGCTGTACCGTGGTAGATTGATGAGTGGCAATGGTAATTAGGGAGAGAAAAGGGCGTTTAGAAAAGTTAAGAAGTACCACTTCCGATCGAAATTAGGTTGTGTAAAATCGCCTTAATGACGAAAGAGGCCTGCCGTAGGTCATATTGTGATAATATTGGATGGATATTATACATGGCGATGTCTGAGGAATGATTAACAAAATGGACTACATGTAAGGATGATTATATTCCATTATCGATATATGAGTGTAACATTATTGTAACTGAAGTAGGGAAGGTCTACTTACTGGCTGGATCTTTGCTCTGATACACAATCAAGTTAATTTTAAGTGAAGAGGTTAAACAATGTAGGGATAAGGTTCAGATTGAATATGCTGATGTGTTGGCAGTATCACTGATGTCCAGCATTCTTTCTGTGAATTTAAAAAGGCTATTATCAATGCCGGCCAGACATCTCTAGGAGATGATGAGAAATGTTATTGCATCATTAGATATTTGACTTACAACACTCTTGAGATAATAACTGTTTTAAAGCGTGTTTGGAGGCAAGGCCGCCTCCCATACTGAGGGAAAATAACAGTAGCTGTGCTTATCCCCAAACCTGGGATCTCCCCATCTGGTCTTTCTAGTTATACTCCTATATCATAAATAACTCATTTTTGTAAACATGGAACATTTGGTTATTCAACCGTAGACATTTATTTTGCAAAATGAAAAGTGACAAATCGTTTAATCAGAGTGGATTTCGGAATGGTGGAATAACATTCGATTCAGTTTTACTTTCGGAAATTGGTAGTAGTAAAGCACAGTTCACTGCAGAGTTTGTAATGTCTATTTTTGATGCATGCGATATCTTATGGACGCAAGGACGATTAAATTATGAAAATTAGTAGCGAGGGGTGATTATATTTGAAATTGCTATTTGGATTGGCTATAGGGAAATCGGTAGGAAAGTTATATTCTTTTCTATGAGATAGGAATTGGGCTTCCACAAGGCAGTATATTTAAAGCTTTATTATTTAATATTATGATTATTCATATTTTCTCTAAGATAGGTACTAGTGTTGGTAAATCACGTTATGCAAATAATGGATTAGAAGGAAAAATTTCTCATTTATTGTGTATAGGATGCAAATAGCAATTAATAACTTTGAACAATAGGTAAATAGATTAGGATATTTTTTTTTCTTATTGATGATTTTGTTTCCCAATTTCTTTAACCCATTTTAGGTTATATGAATTAATAGCAACTATTATACCTAACAATCTGTTAATAAACTGTCAACCATTTTTAGAAGGGTATTGAAAGATAATTTATCTGGAAATGCTGTGTGGCTGATTTTATATTTAAATTGTTGGTAATGATAAACAAACAAATTACCACGATTTATATACAGTAAAATCTAAAGGATTTGTGGATGCACAATTATTTGGAGATTCGCACAGATTTGGAATTTTCCGCGTTACACTGCGACAGGACAAGCAACTCGCTGATATAGAATGTTAAAATTCTGTTGCGTCGCTGTTTTCGATCTCTGTGCCCAAACAACTCAGTTCTGCGGGCGCACAGCTAGCAGCCACCTTGCTGCTTTCGAGCTTCCGTATCTCACAACATACCAATTTCCTGCGAAGGCACCGACCTTGAGTCCACCCGCATCGAGTGCCACGAAATTCCGGAATCGTGAGTCGCACTGGTCTTCTAGACCGTGACCATGGAATATCGAATAGCGGCCAGCCGCGAGACAACGAGAGTGCGTCCAATTCCCGCAGAGAACCGAAGTTAAGGTGTGACTCCAGGTCGGGGTCTCCAAAGAGCACTGAAAGAGAAAAAATAGATATATTAAAGATAAAAACAAGAAATATTTCAGAGAATGCAAGCAAAGAGTCGCTATAAGGAGCCATCGTCCTCAAAAGCCCCACCCCATTTTTGCTGAATGGCATTCAGATTTAGGGTGCTTTAGGATTTGAGGTTTCACACGGATTTGTAGAGGTGTGCTGATTTAGGGACTTGTGGAGAAATATAGGTGCGCAGATCGATTTTACTGGTGCACACTGATTTGGGAGTCGAATGTGTATTTAAATGCACATGGATTTAGTGTGTCGGTACATTTGGAATGCTCCATCATTTCTGATGTGAGCAGCTCCTGCGGATTTCGCTGCCACACAGATTTGTGGGGACGCATGGACTTGAAGGTAGCTGCACTGTGAACTGTTTGAAATGATTCATCCTCTGTTATACTCAAATCTGCTTGTGGAGGTATCCGTGGGTTTGTGTGCGTGCACTGATTTGCTACGTTGTGTGGACAAGATGTGCGCAGATTTATGAATGTTTGCAAATCTAAAGATGTGTTGGGGGTGTCGGTGGATTGAGCACCACGACGAATCTCAAGGTTGTTAGATTTGTGACACTTTAACAATTAATTCACTTTGGCGTTTCAAATTGGTCTTCCTATATGTTATGGGTAGAATCAAATGATTCTTGCTTCGGTATAATCTGATGTTGCTGCGAGTGTGTAGGCGGTTTCGGACGAGCACAGGGATTTGTGGAATGCACACGGATATATGGGATGCATGCGGATTTGGGAGGACACACGAGTTTGTGGCTGCTTGCGATTTTGTTGATGTGTGTAGATATAGGTGTGTGTCAGGGATAATGTGGGTGCAGGTGGATGTAAAGATGAGCTCAGATTTAGGAGGCATTGATGGATATGGAGCCCAGTGCTGATCAGAGGATGATAAGGTATTTGGGAATCCTTCGGAATTGTCCGTGTGTCCAAATTCAAGGTTGTTTCATTTAGTTTTCTGAAATAAATGAATTTCGTTCTTTCTATTTTTTAAAGAGGATGCAGCTATATTGTGAACTGTTTACAATTATTATTGCCCTGGGGGTGGCAGCAGGATTGGAAGTGCGCACGGATTTGCAGTTTCACCCATATTTGTGTATTTGAGAAGAGTTCGGCTCGTGTCGGCAAATATGTGGGTGCAAGTGGTTTATGGCATATGTGCAGATTTGGGAATGTACGCAGGTTTATGGGCGTGTCGGCAAATATGGGTGCACATGTATATCGAGATGTTGGTGGATTTGGGGGTGCGAGGAATCTCATTGACAGAATCTTTAATAATAAATGCACTTTAACAGTTGAACATTGTTCTTGATTTTTTTTAAGCTGGGGGCATCAGGTTTGTGAACTGCTTGAAATAATTCTTATGTGAATGTGGTGTGTTAACGGGCTTGGGCGAGCACGTTGATTTGTGGGCGTGTGTAGATTTAGCGGTGTGTCAGCGAATATGCGGTGCACACAGAATCCGGAGTGTTGCTGGGTTTGGGATGCACGCTCATTTTGGGTGCATGTGGATTTTGTGGTGCACACGTGTTTGGGGCCACGCATAGATTGCGTGTGCCCGCAGATCTGGGGATGAGCGCAGGTTTAGGGTTGTGTTGGTGAATGTCGGTGTGCACATAGATTTTTGTGTGGCGAAACATTTAGGCTGTGACGAACATCTAAGTTATTTCATTTAAAAATACTTAAATAACTCATGCACTTTGAACTTGCTACTTTTTAAGGTGTATACAGTTATTTTTCTGAAGAGTTCAAGATGACTCTATCTCTGTGATAAGCTAACGTGCATTCAAGGGTGTCAGTGGGCTTGGGCTGCCCCCGGATTTGGGGATTTGAATTTTTCGAGGAATATCGGGGTGCCCAAGAATTTGTGGATGTTGGTGGAATTAGGCGTGCACTGATCTGGGAGTTCACTCTGATTTGGGGTGCACATGGATTTGGGGTACTCACAGAGCTGCGGATGTGCGCATAATTAGTGATGTGTTGTCGAATATTTGTGTGCACACGGGCTGACCCTAATCCTTGGGATCGCCATGGAGTTACATTAAAAAAGTTAAATGTAAATTTAAAGTACGTGTAAATCTCGTTTTGCCAAGCAGCATAATATAGGGGGTGATAATCCCCGGTCCAGCCAAACATAAGAAACCTCATTTGGGTGGATGCTGCGCGATGTGTCCCCTGTTACAGTTCAGTACCCCAAAACAGCAAACAGTACTCAATATGCGACTAACCGACTTTGATTATATGGTGAGTACAGAAATGAAATACATTAAAAAAGGGGCCCGATCTTATTAAATAGTTTGTGTGCAAAGTTGGAGCTCACTCATAGGCCGATCGATTAGTATCGACCTCTTCCGATCTTCGCTGACTTGGACCCTCGCCCCGACTCTATTCCGTCCGGTGGTGTAACAAATCTCTCCATTCGCGTCTTCTTTCTCTGGCAAAACCCCGCGAAGTCAACTCCTTCCAGATTCAGAAGACAGCGAAACAATATCCTGATCGGATAACATGCATAGCACAGCCTTGTTATCTACTGGCATAACCCAAATATTGCGGCTACAGAGAAACTGATACCTCAGCAGTGAACGTTACAGAGAACCCAGAACAGCACGTTGCACTCTCCCCCCTCTCCAAACCCACGCTCCCCATCACCAAATTGAATCATGTCCTCATGACGTTGAGATAATTCGCCAACCTTACCTGCAACCGCAATGCCCAATCCAGGTGCAAATGGCAGTGACATAGCTCACCAAAACAGTAGAGATCATGCCCTGTTCCTCTGGCGCTATATAGGCCAACCTATCCGGTGGTGTCCTAATCTTCTGATATCACCCTACCTCCTCTCCTAACTCTTCAGGCTCAAACGCTACTGGGAATACTTCTGGTCTACCTGGCGAGTCTACCCCGACCTGTTACTCATCCCGCCTCCCGCAACACAGAGCCCTCTGTCCCATATCCAGGCGCGCTTCCTCTCCTTCTGGATCCCGCTGTAACCCAGGCTGCCTTCTTCACCTGACTGAGCAGCAGAAGGGTTGGGAGTCTCTTCCTCAATAACTGGGGAGTTAGCCAAAGTCAGCATATACCACACATTCAGGTCCTCGATCTGCGAATCCCTCTCAGGGGTGGGCTGTCGGCCTTTCCTCTCCAACTGTGGGCCATCCATTCGGTCCGCGTTTTCGCAGCCTCCTCTTACTGGGTGTTCAGGTCCAAGCGGGCTCTAGGCCTACCTGCATCTCTTGACCCAGGGGCAACAGTTAGTTCCGATGGAGAATTTTGACAGGCCCATTCCTATCCTCCGGTTTCACCCGGAAAACTGGTAGCTTTGCTATCTGACTCTCCACCACATAGAGTGCAGCCGCCCAGCGGTCAGCCAACTTGCGCTCTCCAGGTAGCCCAGAATTCCTTATGAGGACTCGGTCTCCTGGCAGGAGTTGGGAGGGCATCGCTTTTTGTTCATACCTCCACTTATTTCCTGGATTCTGCTTGGCGGCCGCGACACCAGCCAATTCAGCTCTCTCCTCATAACAGACACATACTTTAGATAAGTCTTCGGTGGTAAGACAATCTCGTCAGTCCCAAGGCTAAGGTCAATGGGCAACCTCGTCTCCCGTCACAATATCAGAAATTATGACCAGTACACAGTAGCTTCATTTCGTGTACAGTGGTAACAGTGAACAATATTCCCCATATGTTGACTCCACCTGCGCTTCCTGCTGATCTCCAGGGTCCAGAGCATGTCTAGGAAGGTCTGAAAAAATCTCTCAGGCTGGGGATCACCCTGCGGGTGATATGGCGTGGTCCTTGACTTCTCAACTCCAAGCAGGCCCAGTAACTCATGGATGAGTCTGCTCTCATAGTCCCGTCCCTGGTAACTATGTATCCCCTGGGAAGGCCATAATGAACGAAATATTTCTCTCATAACACTTTTGCCACTGCAGTCGCCCTCTGATCCTTGGCAGGGAAAGGCCTGACAATATCTGATGTAGTGGCCCATGATGACTAAGACATTGGCCGTGTTGATGGCATTGGGTTCTATGGACAGAAATTCCATACACTCCAGGTTCAGGGACTCTGCATTCTGCAAGTGGGATAAAGGAGCTGCCCGCGTAAGCAGTGTCAGCCGGCGTATGCAGCGAATACATGTCTTGCAGTATTCTTCAACCTCCGATTTCATTCGGGGCCACTAAAACCTGTCTTTGAGAAATCCATCGTTCTTTTCCATACCCAAATGTCCAGAATTATTATGAAGTGACTTCAACGCAATCCTCCGATACTTCTCGAGCAGAACCGGGTTCAAACACAGAGATCGGTCCGGAAGTGACGTGCCCCGGTATAAGATCTGGTCCTTCAACTCCAACCGCGGCCATTTTTTTCCGTAATGGAGGCACCGAAGCGTATGTCGCATTCTCTGCCTGAGCCATTTCTCCCTTGTCAACTGCAGAACAAATAGTGTCAATCCCCACATCATCTCGCCGAGAAGGTACCACTTCCCCAGAACTCAATTCCGGCAGCTGATTTATCTTCAGGGCAGTCAGGGTACAGTAAACCTGGGGTATGGCCTCATCAGAAGCCCACAATTGATCCGCTGCTCGATCCGGCCTCCCCTCCTCCTCTACTTTCACGATGATGACAAACTGACACATGGTCTGCACCTCAGGGGCAGGAACGCTCTCCCATTCATCGGTACTGTCCAGTCGCCCAGGCACCCGTCAGGGGAAGGCTGAGTCAGTAATCAGTCAGCTTATCCACCACCGCCCATTTCAATGCCAGGAATTCTAACTTGTGCGTGTGTTAGTTTCTTTCGGAGGGGGGCAAACACCGGCTGCTAAACGCCACAGTCCTCAACCCGGTGCCCTAATCCTGATACAGGACCCCTCGAAAACCTCTCTGCTGGGATCCGTGTGCCCCATACGGCAGCCGGGTGTCACCGGCGCCTGGGTCAGGAGCTCCTTCAGCGACTGACCTTCAGCCACTGAAAAACTTCCTCCCATTTTACATCCCACCTCTTTCCAAATGGCTCCGAAGGGTTTAGATATTCTCCACCCTTCTGCTCCTTTCTCCCCATCCCTTTCTCCCCGAAGGGAGGGTATCCACACAACTTGGCCAAGGCCCCAGACTGTTAGCGCTCAGCACTCGTTCATTGGGTTCTGTGTTTGTTATCGGGCATTAGTAATGGGTGACTCAATTTGGCGTATCCCTTTACTAATGCCCGATAACAACCACAGAACACAATGAACGAGTGCAGAGCGCTAACAGTCTGGGGCCTTGGCCAAGTTGTCACTGCTTCTATCTTGACCAGATTTGTAGCTAGTCCATCTGTGAGATTTTGCGTCCGATATAGCTAACATACTTGTGGCAGAACTGGTTCTTGTCCAGGGGAAGTTTTAACCCTTCAGCTTTCAGGTGGCCGAGCACCTTCATTATCCCCGCTTCATGTTGTTCCAAGGTGGATCCAAACACTTTGATATCATCCAAATACATCAACACCTGAAGCAAGTTCATGTCCCCCACTGTCTTCTAGCTGAACCGTTTGAAGGTTGCAGGAGATCCCGAGATGCCCTGGGGCATCTTTTCGAACTGTAAGAATCCCAGGGGACATATAAATGTCGTCTTCATTTTGTCGGCCGTAAACATCGGGATCTGGAAATAACTACAGCTCAAATCCAGCAGATTAAATAACTTCGCACCACTCAGACAGGCCAGCGCGTCTTCGATCCTCGGGACCGTACCCTGGTCAGAGACGGTGCACCTGTTTCGAGTCCGATAGTCTACACATATGCATTCATTTCCGTTCTTCTTCCGGCTCACTACTATTGGAGACACATAGGGGCTTCAGGACTTAGTGATGCTCCCAGCTTCTTTCAACTTACACATACCTGCCGCATTTCCTTATTCCACTTCCACCGCCTTCTCCGCTGTCTATAGGTATTGCTTAATACATCAATCCCTAGCCCACCATCCCTTACCGTAGCTGGTCTAGAATGCCGCAGCCAGGCTCCTGACAGGTGCCCGGACCATATTACGTCTATCCTGGCTTCCCTCCACTGGCTGCCAGTATGGTTCAGAATTGATTTTAAGATTCTCCTATTTGTTTATAAATCCCTAAATAGACCACACCCCCACCCAATATAGCAGATCTTCTAACACATTATTCTATTTCCAGTTTCCTCAGATCGGCTGACTTGGGGCTCCGGGCTGTCCCGCTATCTAAACTTAAGCTCAAGGCGACCGACGTTTTGTTGCAGCCCCCAGACTGTGGAACAATTCCCCTCAGATCTGCCCCCTCCATCGACTCTTTTAAATCCAGGCGCAAAACATACTTTTATATACCAGCGTTTAAATCCTTCTGATGTGACTGATTTTCGGCTTGTGCCTAGGCCCTTGTATTTTTTATATTGTGTCTGTAAGCTGTTTGCCTTGTTGGTAATGTCTGTGTTTCTTGTATTTGTCATTTTAGCTATTTGGTCTGACCTGTACAGCACTTGGGTCAACGTGGGTTGTTTTCAAATGTGATATAAAAGCATTACAAGTGCCAAAGCATCTACACCTCCTCTATCTACAGGTATCGCTTTATACATCAAACTCTTACCCACCATCACTTCCTACTGATCTTCATCCTGACACTTATCCCTGCAATAATTACAAGTACCACAACATCATCTACACCCCCTCCCTCACCATCCATCATTCACTGCAATCTCTCCTTCCTGGTCAGACGCTTATATCGGGTACTGCCGGTATGGCAGCCCCACATTGGTGAAACCCAATGTAGATCGGGAGCTACATTGTGGAACATATTCACTTGCAGTTACCCTCTACAAACCACGGCTTTTGCATTAGCGCATTGACCTGTAAACGATTCTGGGTATTCCTTTCAAAACGGATATCCGGCCGTTCTATAACCATGGAATCCAGTGATTCCCAGGCTGGTTGGGAAACTGAGTTTCAGACTGCCTTGCAGCAGGAGGCACAGATTCACGGTGGAGACTTGTTCTGTTACTCGCCTCTTAAAATATTCTACTTCCTGTCCACACAGGACACGCAAAAATAGTAATGTTGCAATATCAGCACCACAATGGATACAGAGAGATGAGTCATCCCAGACTGATCAGAGTCCGCACAGCGATGCCAGTTCCACAAGGGATACAGAGTGGTGAGACTTTATTTCAAATAAGCCAAGAGCCGCTCATTGGTACCTATTGAGGAACTCGAGTGACATACTGCAGGAACAGAAGGAAGTGTGGTTGAAATGTGAATTTGAACACATCCACAGTTCTGCACATACTTAGACTGGTGACGAACTGAAAAATCGGAAGCCAATGATACGAGAAATGGAACAGATAGAGTCATGGAGTCAGAGGTTATTACTATAGAAAAGTAGACTCTGCCGTTCAGCTGGATCATCCCTCTGTGTTCCTTCACCTTGTCCCATTAATCTGCAACCTCCGTCCGTCTCTCATGCACTTACCGAGACAACCGTCCCTCTAATGATACAATTGAATCCGCATCTACCACTGACGCTGGCAGATCCGTCCACACTCCTCGACCCTCTTAGCGAGTCAGCTTTAACACACATCTCTCTTGCATATGTCAACATTCACACCACACCTATGAAGTAGTTTTAGATTTATTCAGAGGATGTGGAAGATCTACGAGCAATCATCCTGTCCGTAACCCTCACAAATGTGTTACTTCTGTAAGATCTCCATTCCTCGTCCTGCCGTCAGGGGAATAAATTCCAATTCAACATTTCCTTCTAACTCTTGTTCTCCGTTAACATTATAAATCTGCATGAAGGTCAACGGAGCAGCCCACGATGTTCTATCTACGGCCTGACCAATCTGTTGTACAGCTTCACCCTAACGTTCCAAGTCCTGTAGTCAGTGAACTGATTGTGAAGGTCAGTGTGATTAGAGCTCAATACGTGTCGATTTGACAGTGACGATGCTTTCCTCGAATTATCGACCTGTATTCCCAGGTCTCCTACTCTTTAAATTCTCCCTATTCAATGTGCTTCTTAACATGTTGTATCTAACCTCACAAGGCAGACGAACTCATACATGTCGCTATTAAATTCCATCTGCCATTTTCCAACCCATTTCCAGCCAGTCAACACCAAGCTGCAACCTTGGATAAAGTTCCTGTCTGTAACAATACCCCCAACCTAGGATTCGTCCGATTTTGTTTCTCTGATTCAGTTTTCTAAACCGTCATCCAATCGATTAAAATGACAACGGACCTAACACCAATCCCTGCAGTACAGTTGTAACAATTGACGAATCAACCATCCCCTCTCTGCTAATCCAGAAGCGAACATTCTTCAATCCTAACGTTCATCACGTTCATAATCCAATTATCTGGAGAGATAGAGTCTGATTAGGAATAGTCAACATGGATTTGTGCGTGGAAGTTCATGCTTGAAAAATCATATTGAATTTTTTTGAAGAGGTTTCTTGGAAAGTTGACGAGGGTAAATCAGTGTATATTGTCTATATGGACTTCACTAAGGCCTTTGACAAGGTTCCATACGGAAGGTTCGTTAGGGAGGTTCAATCGTTAGGTATTAATACTGAAGTAGTGAAATGGATTCAACAGTGGCTGGATGGGAGATGGCAGATAGTATTGGAGGGTAACATTGTTATTGTTGTTCTTTTCTTGTCGGTTTTCCAGACAACCTTGCCCTGCAGAGGACACTCCAGTCGAACTTCCGGGCACAGGTCCATGGTCTTGCGAGACTAACGGATCCCAGCATGAGGAAGAAGTAAAGTCAATTCAATCTCAAGGGAGAAATGATTTCCCAGCATCTCGGAGTTGAGATGTATCAGACTGCTCATAGTTGTGTAAAGGAGAGTAAAGAGAAAACCTTTTAAATACAGGGAGAGTGTGATAGTATCACAGCTGTGGAAAGGTTAGAGACTAAGGTGGGATTGTATGTTAATAATTGAATCTGCGGTTAATCAAATATCAATGCAAATAGATAAAACAATGGAGAGACCCATTTCAGCAACGGTCTGTTGTTTTAGAGAGGGTACGTTACTATCAGTGTATCAAGGGACATACTAAAGTAAAAGAAAACTATTCTTGAAGGGTTAGTGGGACCATGCTTTGATGTATGTCTACGGATTAGAGATATTTATTCTGGAGCCATAATTGACACAGGTTCCAGAGTTACTTTAGTTTATAGATCCTTTGTGAAGAACAGAAGGATGACAAGAATGAAGGTGGGGCTGGTAAAGGATAAAGAAGTCTACACGTACCTGGAGGCGTACGAGTTTGGGGAGGTCCTAAATGAATACTTTCCTTCAGTATTCACAACTGAAAAAGTCCTTGATCAGGGTGAGGTCCAAATAGAATAGCCCTGTGTGCTGGACGGATCTGGATAATGTGGAGATTAAGGAAGAAGAAGTGTGTCATCTATTGGGAAAACGCCAGAATTGCGGGGAAAAAACGTTAACAAGGTTTATTAATATAATTTCATCAAGTTCTGCGGGCCGGATTAAAAAGCTGAACGGGCCGCATAGTTTGCCCATGCCTGGTCTAGCGTCTTCTAGTGTAATTTACAATTGGCGTCTGACTCACTTGCCATTTAGTACCCTTGATATCCCGCGGCTTTGTACTGATGACTACCCATACAATGGTTACTTTTCGTTGAAACTGGAGTTTACGGAAGCAGATGTTGGAGTTACTGAGACTATTGACACACCATCGCTGGTATGTACGGATTGGATTGAAATGGATGTAACTTTTAGTCTTGTGAGAAGGCTCCTTGGAGCATGCGAAGAGAGAAATAGAAAGAAATTTGATCACCTTGTCCATTCAGCATGTGTTCAGAGCTGCATTTGAGAAGGTATAAGTTCCTACTAAATAGGATGATGAGCGGAAAGGAAGAACTGTGAGGTGCATCCCGTCTAAACTTGCCATGTCACGTTCTGGGAGCAACTAGAGCGACAGGAAACGCTACATTTGTTGAAATATTCGAGGAATGGAAACAGGGATTAACTGATAAAATGTTGGAACGTGAAGCGGCCTTTTCTACCGGCAGGTCTGATTTAGATTTCTCTAAGAGTACTTGCCACACGATTAGACAAACCGAGGGAACACCTTTCCAAGAGCGGTCTCACCTAATGGTTTCATTGGGGTTCGTGACGTTCATCAGTAGCTGCTGAAACAGAAGGAAGCTAAGTTTAGTCATGTAGCAGGAGCGCATAAGCCGGCCGGAGACAGGAGTGATAGACACGGGGTGACACCGTCCAGCAGTCAGCCGGGAGACATATGTGATATATCAGGTGCTATAATAAATCCAAGTAGATCAAATTAACTGTACTGCCCTCAACTATATGCCTGATCACCCCCTTAAAAGAACTCTATCAGGCTTGTTAGGCAGGATCTGCCCGTCACAGAGCAATTTTGACTGTCCTTGATCAGACCATGATTCTTTAATTGTTCATAGGTCCTATCCATAATAATCTTTTCCAACAGCTTTCCCACCACAGACGTAAGGCTCACTGGTCTATAATTACTTAGACTATCCCTGCTAACTTTTTTGAACAAGGGGACAACATTCGCCTCCCTCCAATCCTCCGGTACCATTCCCGTGATCAACGAGGACATAAAGATCCTAGCCAGACGTTCAGCAATCGCTTCACTTGCGTCGTGGAGCAGCCTGGGGAATATTCCGTTAGGCCCCGGGGACGTACACGTCCTAATGTATTTTAACAACACCAACACCTCCTCTCACTTAATATTAACATGCTCCAGAACATCAAACTCACTCATATTGTCCTCACAGTCTTCGAGTTCCCTCTCAGTTGTGAATACCGAAGAGATGTATTCGTTGAGGACTTCGCTCAACTCCACAGCCTCCAGGCACATTTTCCCATTTTATCTCTAATCGATCCTACCTTCACTCCTGTCATCCTTTTGTTCTTCACAAAATTGAAGAATGCCTGGGGTTTTCCCTTTACCTTACTCGCCAAGGCCTTCTCATGCCTCCTTCCTAAGCCCCTTCTTTTTAACCCTTACTTAAGCTCCTTTCTTGCTACCCTATATTTCTCAATAGACCCATCTGATCCTTGCTCCCTAAACCTCATGTATGCTGCCTTCTTTCACCTGACTAGATGTTCCACTTCACTTGCCACCCATAGTTCATTTACACTACCTTTCTTTATCTTCGTCACCGGGACAAATTTATCCCTAACATCAGCAAGAGATCCTTCAACATCGACCACATGTCCATAGTACATTTCCCTGCAAAAACATCATTCCAATTCACACCCGCAAGTTCTATCCTTCTAGCCTCATAATTTGTCCTTCCCCAATTAAAAAGTTTCCTGTCCTCTCTGATTCTATCCTTTTCCATGATTATGCTAAAGGTCAGAGAGCGGTGATCACTGTCCCCCAGATGCTCACCCACTGACAGATCTGTGACCTGACCCGGTTCGTTACTTAATACTAGATTTAGTATGGCATTCCTCCTAGTCGGCCTGACAACATACTGTGACAGTAATCCATCCTGGACACACTTAACAAACTCTGCCCCATCTAAACACTTGGAACTAATCAGGTGTCAATCAATATTAGGGAAGTTAATGTCACCCATGATAACAAACCCGTTATTTTGCACCTTTCCAAGATCTGCCTCCCGATCTGCTGCTCGGCATCTCTGCTGCTATCAGGGGGCCTATTAAATACCCCCAGCAGAGTAACTTTTCCCTTCCTGTCCCTGACGTCGAGCCATACTGACTCAAAAGAGGATGCTTCTACATTACCCAACTGTTCGGCAGCTGTAATAGTATCCCTGACCAGTAATGCCCCCCTCCTCCCCTCTCCCCCCCCCCGCCTCTCTATCCCTTTTAAAGCACTGAAATCCAAGAATTCATTCCTGCCCTGGTGCCAGCCAAGTCTCCGTAATGGTCACTACATCATAATACCATGTATTATCCAAGCTCACAGTTCATCACCTTTGTTCTTGATGCTTCTTACACTGAAGTACACACACATTAACCTTTCTACCTTACTACCTTTAGACCCTCTATTCTGTTTCTCTTTCGTCAAAGCCTCTCTATATGTTAGATCTGGCTTTACCCCATGCACTTCTTTCACTACTGTATCGCTCCAGGTCCCATTCCCCTTCCAAATGAGTTTAAATCCTCCCTTACCATGCTAGCCAACCTACCAGCAAGGATATTGCTCCTCCTGGAGTTCAGGTGCAACCCATCCAATCTGCACAGGGCCCACCTTCCCCAGAAGAGAACCCAATGGTCCAACAATTTAAAACCCTGTGCCCTGCAACAACTCATCAGCCACGCATTCAGCTGCCATCTCCCCCAATTCTTACCATCACTATCACGTAGCACTGGCAGCAATCCCGATAACGCCACCATTGACGTCCTGTTCTTCAGCCTTCTGCCTAGTTCCCGAAACTCACACTTCAGGCCCTCATCCCTCCTCCTGCCTATGTCGCTGGTCCCAACATGAATCATGACTTCTGGTTGCGTTCACCCTCGTACTAGGCTGTCATGCACTCGGTCACAGACATCCCGGACCCTGGCACTCGGGAGGCAACAAACCATGTGGGTTTCCTTCTCACGTCCACAAAATCTCCTGTCTGCTCCTCTGACTATTGAGTCTCCAATGACGACAAATTCCTCTTCTCCGTCCCATCCATCTGCACCACAGGGACAGACACAGTGCTAGAGGTCCTGTCACCATGGCTCACACCTGGTCTGTCGTCCTCACCAACAGCAACAGACGGTAAACTTATTATTCAGGGGAATGGCTATAGGGGTGCTCTGCACTACTCTCCTTCGCTTTCCCCCCTCGGACTGTCACCCAACGACCTGCTTCCGGCAACCTAAGGGTGATTACCTCGCTGTAGCTCTCATCTATGACCGCCTTATTCTCCTTAATGAGTCGAATATCATCCAGCTGCTGCTCCAGATTCCTCTCACAGTCTTTCATCCTTGTCCCAGTTTGACCGAAGGTTATTTCTCGTGTTGTACGTCTTAAAACGACTGCATTGCAAAACAAGGAAGAGTTGCCTATTAAGCTACAGAAAGTGAATATAATCCAGCCCGGTATGATCAATCAGATATTCCCAAGTCCAGAATTGTGTTAAACGCACGTTACTGAGCTTCACAGCATATGTATCCTAAAGAACGACAATGTAAAATGTTGTTTCAATATAGCGACCAAACGATGTTATTCTGTCCACAAAAGAGCCACGGCTGGGAAGGTGATTCAGACATTCGTCACCGAGGCCTGTTTCTCACCAAACTCCGCAGCCAGAATCCCATGTAATGTTACCGGTTGTTCTGTTCTCTCTTGTGGCTAAAAGAAAATCTTTATCTTTATTGTGTCTTTCTCTTACTCCCAAAAAGACCACACTTTGATGGCTGCAGTAATATTACAGTGATTGCATTATTAAAACAGCACGTAAAAAACAGAGTAATTGTCAGGAGTCGGGTTCGAACCCATGCCTCCAGGTGGAGACCAGAACACTCGCGTTTACTTGGAAGCGACATTCACGCCTTAAGTCTGTCGCCTTAGACCACTCGGCCACCCTGACAGCCCCTGCAGTATCTCTCCATATGCGAGATAACAAGATGTATTTAGGATAGTCGGAACGAATGCTTTGTTGAGAAACACACACTATATCCTGGGATTCTAAATGAATATGGAGGTGATGCATTTTCTCGGATTGCCGAGCATGTGCGGAATGAGAGCGTACAGCATCACAGCACTGGAATTGTGCCGTACACCTCTGAGGCCATCCTCCAGAGAGAGGATGACGAGGATTCGGAGAGTGTGCAGAAGAGCATCACCAAGATGCGAACAGAATTAGACGGTTTGTGCAATAACGAGAGTTTGGACAAACTTGCTCCTTTTCTCTGGAGTATCGAAAGTGAGAGGGATCTGTTAGACGTTTCTTAGAGTTTTGGGCATAGATAATGGTAGAGCACGCAGAAGGTATCTCCGTTCCAGGGTTTACATGTCTTACACCATAGTGTATACATTTCAAGTAAGAACATAGAACGTAGAATAATAAAGAACTTTACAGGCTCTTCGGCCCAGAATTTTGTGCCGATTTTCAAACCCTGACTCCCATATAACCCCCCCCCCCCCACACCTTAAATTCCTCCGTATACCTGTCTAGAGTCTCTTAAACTTCACTAGTGTATCTGCCTCCACCATTGACTCAGGCAGTGCATTCCACGCACCAACCACTCTCTGAGTGAAAAACCTTCCTCTAATATCCCCCTCGAATTTCACACCCCTTACTTTAAAGCCATGTAGTCCTGTACTGAGCAGTGGTACCCTGGGGAACAGGCGCTGGCTGTCCATTCTGTGTATTCCTCTTAATATATTGTACAATTCTGTCATGTCTCCTCTCATTCTTCTTCTCTTCGAAGAGTAAAGCCCTAGCTCCCTTAATCTCTGAGCATAATCCATACGCTCTAAAGCAGGCAGCATCCTGGTAAATCTCCACTGTACCCTTTCCAATGCTTCCACATCCTTCCTACAGTGAGGCGATCCGAACTGGACACAGTACTCTAAGTGCGGCCTAACTAGAGTTTTATACAGCATCATCAATACATCGCGACTCTTAAACACTATCCCTCGACTTATGAAAGCTAACACCTCATAAGCTTTCTTAACTACCGTATCTTCCTGTGAGTCAATTTTCAGGGATCTGTGCAGATGCACCCTCAGATCCCTCTGCTCCTCGAAACTACAAAGTAACCTGCATTTATTTTGCACTCTGCCTTGGAGTTTGTCCTTGAAAGTGTACCACCTCACACTTCTCTGGGTTGAACTCCATCTGCCATTTCTCAGCCCACTTCTGTATCCTATCAATGTCTCTCTGCAATCTTCAACAATCCTCTACACTATCTGCAACACCACCAACCTTTGTGTCGTCAGCAAACATGCCAACCCACCCTTCTAACCCCAGATCCAGGTCGTTAATAAAATATCACAAAAAAGTAGAGGTCCCAGACCAGATCCTTGTGGGACGCCAGTAGTCACAACTCTCCAATCAGAATGTACATCCTCCACCACGATCCTCTGCCTTCTGCAGGTAAGTTAATTCTGAATCCACCTGGCCAAACCTCCCTGGATCCCATGCCTTCTGACTTTCAGAATAAGCCTAACATGTGGAACCTTTTCAAATACCTTATTAAAATCCATGTAGTCCACATCCACTGCACTATCCGTATCTATATGGCAGGTCAGCTCCTTAAAAAAAACTCTATCAGGCTTGTTAGGCACGATCTGCCCTCACAAAACCATGCTGACAGTTGCTGATCAGACCATGATTCTCTAAATGCCTATAGATCTTATCTCAAAGAATCTTTTCCAACAGCTTTCCCACCACAGACGTAAGGCTCACTCGTCTATAATTACCTGGACTATGCCTACTACCTTTTTTGAACAAAGGGACAACATTCGCCACTCTCCAATCCTCCGGTACCAGAACATAAGGACATAAAGATCCTAGCCAGAGGTTCAGCAATCTCCTCCCTTGCCTCCTGGAGCAGCCTGGGGAATATTCCGTTAGGACCCGGGGACTTATCCGGCCTAATGTATTTTAACAACTCCAACACCTCCTGTCCCTTAATATTAATATGCTTCAGAACATCAAACACACTGATATTGTTCTCTCCGTTATCAAGTTCCCTCTCAGTGGTGAATACCGAAGAGAGGTATTCATTGAGGACCTCCATCACTTCTATAGCCTCCAGACTCATCTTCCCATGTTTATCTCTAATCAGTCCTACCTTCACTACTGTCAACCTTTTGTTCTTCACATAATTGAAGAATGCCTTGGGGTTTTCCTTTACCCTACTTGCCAAGGCCTTCTCATGCTCCCTTCTTGCTCTTCTCAGCCCCTTCTGAAGCTCCTTTCTTGCTACCGTATATTCCTCAATAGATCCATCGGATCCTTGCTTCCTAAACCTCGTGTCTGCTGCCTTCTTCCACCTGACTAGATTTGCCACTTCACTTGTCACCGATGGTTCCTTCAACCTACCATTCTCTATCTTCCTGACCGGGACAAATTTATCCCTAACATCAGCAAGTTATCCTTAAACATCGACCACATGTCCATAGTACATTTCCCTGCAAAAACATCATTCCAATTCACACCCGCAAGTTCTATCCTTCTAGCCCAGGCATGGGCAAACTACGGCTCGCGGGCCATATGCGGCCCGTTAAGCTTTTTTAATCCGGCCCGCAGAACTTGATGAAATTATATTAATAAACCTTGTTAACGTTTTTTCCCCGCAAATCTGGCGTTTTCCCAATAGATGACACACTCTATATACATTTGTGGCGACCCATTTCCTGGCACATCCGAACCGGCTCACAATTAGCCAGCGTTCCGGCTAAGGGAGATAGCCTTTGGGGATTTGCGAGCACAGAGCTTTGGAGCCTCTGCGCAGGGGGGCAGGTTGAGGGAGGCTTAAAAGTGAGGCTGGGGATTTCGAATGAAGGTTTTGTCTTCGACTGCCGTTACCGACTCCGTGTCGTAATTCTAGCGCTGCATGTAGCACACCGCTACACATTGACCTTTGTTGAGGTGCAGCGTATTCTCCACATTTGCGCTTTACTCTTTATTCCGCTCGACCTATTTGTGTGAACAGGCGTTCAGCGTCATGAACATCAACAAAGCCAGCCACAGATCCAAGTTAACTGACCAACACCACAGATCCATCTTGAGAATCGCCACAACAAAACTAAATCCAGACTTTGATGCGCTGGCTAAACCACACTGTTCCCACTGAAATTAAAAATAAGTTTCTTTGTTGTGTTATGTAAAAAATGCATTTGAAAATATTTTTTTCAATAAGCCTTACATGTTACATGCCATTTCTGTTAAGTGATGGACATGAGTAGTGCGCAGGTGCACGTACGTTCTCAAAAAAAAAAAAAATGTGCTCCCGATCAAGTAACGGACTCCGCATATTAGCGCGCTATCACTGTTCTGTCCTTGTGCGGGTCGTTGTTGAGTTTTGGCACAGGGGACAATTGAATAAGAAGGAGCAGGACAAGTAGACCTGCATCTCCTACCGTTTTTGAAATAAAGACAGTCAGGAGGAGAGTGATGATGATAATATCTTGAAGGATAACAGAATTTTCAGTGCTTTAAAATAATAACTGTTACTATTAAAGAAGCTGTATTTTATTCATTTAATTTTCAGTGTTTTAAAAGTCATTTCAATAAATAGCTAAATACCATGGGACTTCAAAGACAGATATTTTGTTGTAATGCATTTGTTCATTTTCAATTGAAATTAAAGCACACGTTTTCTACATATCCCATAATATTTTATTTTCTCTTATGAGGTGTTTAACCAAAACACTCCGTCCATCTGCTCCTGGTCCGGCCCCCCTGTCAAATTTTATAACCCTTTGTGGCCCTCAAGTCAAAAAGTTTGCCCACCCCTGTTCTAGCCTCATAATTTGCCCTTCCCCATTTAAAAAGTTTCCTGTCCTCTCTGATTCTATCCATTTCCAAGATAATGCTAAAGGCCAGAGAGCGGTGATCAGTGTCCCCCAGATGCTCACACACTGACAGACCTGCGACCCGACCCGGTTCATACCTAATACTAGATCTAGAATGGCATTCCCCCTAGTCGGCCTGTCAGGAATCCATCCTGGACACGCTTCACAAACTCCACCCCATCTAAACCCTTGGAAATAATCAGGTGCCAATCAATATTAGGGAAGTTAAAGTCACCATGATAACATCTCTGTTATTTTGCGCCTTTCCAAAATCTGCCTCCCAATTGGCTCCTCGGCACCTCTGCTGCTACCGGGGGCCTATTAAATACCCCCAGTGGAGTAACTGCTCCTTCCAGTTCCTGACTCCCACCCATACTGACTCAAAAGAGGATGTTGCTACCAGTAATGCCTGACCGGTAATGCGACCCCTCCTCCCATTTTTACCCCCTCTCTATCCCTTTTAAAGCACTGAAATCCTGGAAAATTGAGAATCTATTCCTGCCCTGGCGCCAGCCTAGTCTCCGAATTGGCCGCTACATCATAATTCCATATACGTGTCCATCGTTTTAAAGCAGATGTGACACCACACTATCTTTCAATGTCGGGAAGACCAATTAACTGATTGTTGTCTTCAGCAGAGGGAAGCCAGAGGTCCATGAGCCAGTTCTGCTTGGAGGATCAGAGGCGGTTCGCGTCTGTAGCTTTACGTTGTTGGTATTACTATTTCCTCTATTTTCTTAGGAGACTGCGGAGATTCAGTATGGCATCAAAAAATTGATGACCTTTTACAGATATGTCGTAGAGAATACATTGCCTTCATCAAGACGTGGTACGGAAATAGCAATCTTTTTGAAGGAAAATCTTTAAAAGTTTACTGAATTCGGCCCATTCCATCACGGGAAAACATTCCCAAACATTATGCACGTCCGTATAAAACGCTGTCATCGGAAAACAGCATTTACCGTCAGAGGTAGTCAACATCATGTCATGCTCTTTTTTCGCTGCTGCCATCAGGTAAATGGTACAAGAGCCTCGGGACTCGCAGCACTACGTTCAAGAACAGTTACTACCCATCAACAATCATAATTTTGATCAAAAGGTGATACTGTACACTCACGTGGCCATCCATTGAATATTCTGACAACCAATCATTACACTTTAAAAACGAATCCACATTGATTAGCTGAGTATGCCAGGAGGAGCGCAGAAGACCAGGCAGCATCTGAGGAAAAGCGTAAAGAGTCGGCGTTTCGGGCCGAGATCCTTCATCCTGAAATTGTTTCTGAATAAATAACATACCCAAAATTTGGTGTACGATGATCTGTTGCAAGGTGATGAACAGTGTCAAAAACATAATCTTATCGTCCAACAGTTTTTCTAATCCACCTCAACAAGGCAGGGTTTGTTTACAGAAATAACGTCGCCTCGATTGAATGCTTAAAGACAATTTTTTTCAGAAGTGGGATTCGTACCCACGACCCCAGATGGAGACCAGAACACTCCCGTTTATCGGAAGGACTTTCATTCCCTGAGTCTGGCGCCTTAGACCACTCGGCCATCCTGACAACTTTTGATGTGTGTTTCAGAAGGGAATTTGTAAGCCTGATTTGTAAGCAAAATTATATACACGCAATCAAGTATACCGTTCTGCCAGTCTGAAATGAAAGCGAGAGTGTTACAGTTTGCTCAGGTTAGCCAGCTTCTGTGGAAAGTGAAGCTGTAAAAAAAATTACACATCGAATACTCGTGAGACACGTCTCGGCAAGAACTTGGGAAGGACGTTTGTTCAGATGGATGAGAACGCTTGGCAGACTCATTGGTTAAACACTTCGGGAAGCGGAGAAATAAACGTTTATAGACAGGACTGAATCTGAAAACATTGGGTGGCAGGTTCAATTATACGGGGCAAATGGACGTTAGTAAATAGACTATAAGGCCCAATAATCTGATGATTGTGGAAGAAAGCGAAGATGTGACAAGTCTCACAAGAACATAAAAAAAATTGCAGATCTGTCTGCTTCATCATTCCATCATGGATGAGTTATTACAGTCAGAATGTTGTTCAGGCTTGGGGGACTTTCGGGTTGAGCGTGGAGGGTATAGGTGCGTGTTAGTGCGGCTCCCGATTTTTATTCAAAAACTACCTGTTTACCTCTGTCGTATGATCGAGATAACTGAGCATTGTGAACAACCCGGGATGTTGTTGGACGCTGACGTGGCAAACAAAATGCACCCTCGAGGTAAAACAGGAGAAAGATAACGAAGCCCCGAGCAAGGAAGCTGATGTTACATTTATGGCGCCGATGCACGCTGTTGGACCTGCTCTACCCGATGACTTGGCTACGCTTAGTTATCTTCAGCCTATATATATTAAAAGTAGAATAAGTGTTGGTATAAATTCTAAGGAGGGAAGCCGCCCTTGATCGAAGTTTTGGTTGTATGGGGAAATCTTTGGAAGGTTTTTGTTTGCAATGCCTGCGATCATCCTCAGTTGGGGAGGTAGATCTAGGTTTCGGGGGTTAATTGTTTTTGCGTGTTTGTGTAAAAGGGTGGGAGAGTTTTTTGGGAATTACCATGGCAACTTGTTCTTTTGTGTGTTACGGATTGGCCAGATTTTCTGTTCATGGTGCGTTATTGTGTGCAGTTGTGCCCTCGCATTGTTCTGGATTGTGGGCCCTATGTGTCTTTTGATATAGTTAACATGAGGGCTGCAGAGGGAGGCCACCCTTTAAGGTTTATTTCTTGGAATGTAAAGATGATCAAACAGGTTTTATTAAAAATCGCCATTCTTTTTTTTAAATATACGTCGACCGGCTGATGTGGTTTATTCAGCCAGTGATTCTCCGAGTCCTGAGGTCGTTATATGCTTGGATGCGGATAAGGTGTTTGATAGTGTGGAGTGGGTATACTTGTTTAATATTTTTTGTGAAATTTGGATTCGGCAGAATATTTGTAGCCTGGGTTAAGCTATTATATAACTCGCCTTTAGCGTGTGTACAGACGAATTGTTTTCCATCTGACTATTTCCCATTAACACGTGGCACTCGCCAAGGCTGCTCATTGTCCCCTCTTCTTTTTGCAATTGCAATTGAGCCTCTTTCTATTGCACTTAAGTCAACTACTTCATATCAAGGTGGTAGGAGAGTGAACATGGAACACCGTGTATCCCTGTATGCTGATGACCTCTTACTATATATTAGCGAGTCAGTAGGTAGCAGTCCTGCTATTGTGTCATTATTAGGTCAATTTGGAGCCTTCTCTGGCTATAAACTGAATCTTCAAAAAAGAAAATGATTTTCTATTAATAACTTGGCTCTACAGATCCGACAGGAATATTTGCCTTTTCCTTTATCTCAAGATGGTTTTGTATATCTAGGAATACACGTTACTCGCTCATTTACATTTCTATTTCAAGCTAACTACGGGCCTCAGGTTAGCCAAATGAAGGCTGATTTTGAGACATGGCCCTTACCAGAGTTGGGTGATTTCAATCAGTAAAAATGTCTATACTTGCCAGATTTCTTTACTTGTTCCAGAGCTTGCCAGTTCTGTTTTCTAAGTTTTTTTTCAACTCAGTCGACCAAGCTTTCACCTCCTTTATTTTGGGAAAATAAGGTCGCAAGGGTTAATAAGCACATTCGTCAAAGAAGTTGAGGCGTAGATGGAATGGGCCTTCCTAGCTTTATCCGTTATTACTGAGCATCGAACATTCAAAAGGTTGTAGCGCTGAAATAACGACACGCAGTCTGTGTGTTACAGTGGCAAAGAAGATTTCTTCAAATTTCGCGGCCTCGCTTTAAAGTCTTCCTGTTCCCGTCCTCCCTGGGCGGGAATGCTGTAGGGGGCGCATATTCACAGTCCTCTCCCGCGCACGGACTTTTCCCCCGCTGGTGAAGAAAGCCTGGCGCCCTATTTGGGACCGGCTTCAATGCCGGCGCGCGCCACTTTGTGGGCCGGGTCGAGCTTGCTGGGAACTGGGTCGCCACATAACCCCCCACAACACTCCCACCAATGTCCTCAGTCTGGGCCGGTCCCTATGTGGGAGGTCTGCCACTGCGCCGCGGTGCCAGAAACCCGACCAGCTACGCCAAGTCCAAATGGGTCGGCTTTAGTCAGTCAACTGTGAAAACCTCCTCTCTCCCCACAGTGTCCAGCACGAATGTGGACCCATTGTTTCTGATCACCGTAACGGCCCATCGTAGGACCGTTGTAGCGGTGTCCAGTGTCCGCTCCGTCGTACAAAAGCAAACTTACAGTTCTGCAGGTCTACGGGTACGCGGGTCGGGTTCTGCCCATGTTGTGAAATTGGTATGGGGGCAAAGTTACCAAGCCTCTCACGTTGTCTGTCCAGGACTGTTGTGGGTTCTTCCTCTTGCCCCCTTGGGGCTGGTATGAACTGTCTTGGGACGACCAGGAGTGCGCCATCAGCAACTCGGCCGACGAGGTGTGCATATACTCTCTGGGCGCTGTGCGGATTCCGGGCAGGACCCAGGGAAGCTAGTCCACCCAGTTAGGCCCCTTTGAACCGGGCCATGAGAGCCGACTTCAGGTGACGGTAGAAACGCTCCACTAGTCCGTTCGACTCTGGGTGGTAGGCAGTTGTGTGGTGCAGCTGAGTCCCCAAAAGGCTGGCAATAGCTGACCACAGGCTGGAGGTCAACTGGGCGCCTCTGTCGGAGGTCATGTGGGTCTGTACAACAAAGCGAGATACCCAGGTTGCAATCAGTGCTCCGGCGACACTGGCTGTGGGCCCACGATATCCACATGAATGTGGTCGAAACGCCGGTGGAACTGCTGCGGCAGGGCTTTGGTGTGCCGCTGAACCTTGTCTAGTCGGCAGTACATGTACGTATTGGTGAATTCTTGCGGAGTCCGTGCCAAACGAACCTGTTGGAGACCATCCGGACTGTTGAACTAAGTTGTGAATGGATTTGAAAACGCGCCGCCGCCAGGCTGCCGGGACGATGGGGCGGGGTTCGCCGGTGGATCCGTCACTGAGTAGGGGCCTCTCACCTGGGCCTACGGGGAGGTTCTGGAGCTGCAAACCGGAAACTGCAGTTCTGTAACTAGGGATCTCCTGATCAGCCTTCTGCGCCTCCGCCAGCGCTTCATAGACTACCCCATGGGACAGGACTTGGATGTTAGGTCTGGAGAGCGTCCGCCACGGCATTGTCCTTTCCCGAGACGGCATGTCTCGGCATGTCTCCGGCATGGACATCCGTCGTGTATTCAGAGATGTTGGTCTGATGTCGCTGCTGGCGGGACGACCAGCGGTCGGACGCATTCGTGAACGCAAAGGTAAGCGTTTATGTGGTCCGTGAACGCGGTGAAGGGCCTACCTTCTAAGAGGTACCCGAAATGCCGGATTGCAGCGACCCTGGATGAGTTGTTCCAGCACTCCACCGTCTGCCGTGTTGGATGCGTCCACTGTGAGCGGTAGGGACGTCCGTTCTGGGGTGCATTAGCATCGTGGCGTTTGCCAAGGCTTCTTTGGTTTTAACGCAAGCGGCGGTCTTCTCGTCCCATGTAATGTCCATGCCCTTACCCGAAATCAGGGCGAACAGGGGGCGCTTGATTCGGGCTGCTGAGGGGAGGAAGTGGTGGTAGAAATTCACCATACCCTCGATTTCCTGAAGGCCTTTGATTGTGTTGGGTCGGGGAAAATGGCGGACCGCGTGGGACAGATGCTCCTGCCGTCTGCTGCTAGCTATGAGGATGTCGTCCAAATAGATGAAAACGTAGTCCAGGTCTCGTCCCACCGCGTTCATTAACCACTGGGACGTCTGTGCGGCATTCTTCAGGCCGAACGGCATGCAGAGGGACTCGAAAGGCCGAACGTGGGTGGTGAGTGCCGCTTTGGGGAGGTCGTCCGGATGCATCGGGATTTGATGGTATACCCGGACGAGGTCTACCTTGAAGATGATCCGTGCGCCGTGCAGGTTTGCAGCAAATTCCTGAATATGCGGCATACTGTAGCGGTCCGGTGTTGTAGCCTTGTTTTGCTTGCCGTAGCCGCCGCATGGTCTCCAGCACCCTGTTGCTTTAGGTACCATGTGCAGGGGGAAGGCCCATGGGCTGTCGGACCGATGTACGATCCCCAATTCTCCATCCTCTTGATCTCCTACTTCGCCAGTCGGAGCTTGTCCGGGGTAAGCCTTCGAGCACGGGGGTGGAGGGGAGGTCCCCGGGTCCTGTTGTGGTGCTGTCCTTCGTGTCTGGGCATGGCTGCCGTGAACTGCGGTGCCATAACCGATGGGAAATCCGCCAGGACTCTGCTGAAGTCGTTGTCGGACAGCGTGATGGAGTCCAGGTGTGGGGCCGGCAACTGGGCTTTTCCCAGGGAGAACGTTTGAAAGTCTCTTCCCTTGCAGGTCGACCATTAGGCTGTGAACTCGCAGAAAATCTGCCCCCAGGAGCGGTCGGGCTACGGCGGCCGGTGTGAAGTTCCACGTGAACCGGCTGGAGCCGAACTGTAGCCTCACGGTACGGGTGCCGTAGGTCCTTATTGTGCTGCCGTTCTTGGCCATCAGGGTGGGACCCGGAGCTCTGTTGCGGGTGTCGGAACTCGTCGGAGGTAAGATGCTGATCTCGGCTCCGGTGTCAACCAAAAAGCGGCATCTCGACTGCTTGTCCCAGACATCTTGCCGAATGTGGAATTGGGCTTCTGCTTTCTGGAACCATAGGCGAGGTCGCAGTGTCCAACGATACCACATGAACAGATGCGGGGTCTTTCATCCCCGGTCCAAATATCGTTTGGGCCGTCGGGGTCACCAATTCTAGCGGTGTGCTACACGCAGTGCTGAAATAACGACACGTAGTTGAAAAAGAGGTTTATTCAAGCTTCGCGACTTCGCTTTAAACCATTGCTGTTCCTGCCCTCCCCGGGTGGGAATGCTGTTGGGAGCGCATATTCACAGTCCTGTCCCGCCTGGCGCTCTTTTTGGTGCCGCCCTCAATGCTGGCGCTGGCCTCTTTTTGAGCCGGTTCGAGTGCTCTGGGAAGTGGGCCGCCAAATTATAAACAATAATAAGTAATACAGCGTTTTTAATATTTAAGGGACACAAACTATTGCTGAATGTTGTAATGAATAATAAAAAAATGTCAGAGTTTTTTCTTCAGCGCATTGTAACTGCTGCGCAGGAGGACGCTGTCAAACAAACTCAGTTTGTGGCGTTTTCCTTTGTGTATAGAAACCCGTTAAATCAATCACAACACACAAGGACAGAGAATACATTGAAAAACCATGGAAAATGATGGGGTATTACTTGAGCAACAACCACTCAGATCCGCCGTTGAACTCTAACACGCAGAGTATTAGAGTGCGGGGTCTTTGGCCCAAAAAACTCTACTGAACTCTTAATCTACTCCAAGATCAACCCAACAATTCCCTCCGTTGGCCTTTGATTCCAGTGCCTCTGTAAGAGTCTCTGTGATGTTCCTAATGTGCCAGACTCCGACAGCACTCCTGGCCCCGCCATTTCTGCTGCCTTCTCCCCGAAACCTCTGATGCCGGGACTGTTCAACAGGCTGTCCAGTTCCCCTTTATGTCCTCCGCTTCCGCCTGTGGTAAAGAATACCATAGATTCACCACAGTCTGGCTAAACACACTCCTCCTCTTCTCCGCTCTGAACGGACGTCCCTATTTCGGGAGTCCCTTATAATGGGGGACCAGAACTGAACTCAATTTGCAGTGTTCTCTTAAACGAATTTATAGTTCTTGCAGTTATATCTTCGAACCCAGTCCCCGAAATAATGCAGTACAGCACATCATACCTCTTCGGAACAAAACTATTCACTTGCGCGGTATCTGTAAATTATGCTCGTTATCACCAAGGTGGTATTCTCTTCCTCACTGCTGATAATCCGGCCAATAACCCCACAGTCTTTCTTCAATGTCGGCCATCAAAGGCTGTCACTTCGGTCTTTTCCGGAGTGACCTTCAACTTCCATTTCACAGCTCAGATCCACTTCTTATTAATGTCCTTTTGTAGAGAACCCATGTTCTCTACAAAAAGCACGATCGACCTTACAGTCACCTCTAAACGTATGCATCTAAATAAGGAACCGACAAATCTTCCCCTTTATCATGCATCGTTTATATGAGCAGAACTGTCTTTACAGAACAGGCACAAAACTGACCACACAGGTATTATCATTGCTTTCCCCGACCTGCCATCGTCCACATCGATACGGTTATTGCTTGTCCAGTTCGCTCAGTACTGCAATGTTACAATCACAGCTCTTTCGGTCCCACGATTGAACACATAAAGAGACTCTCACTGCTTATTCTGAACCATCTCTCAGAATATTGGTAATATCATTGTCCCATTGTTTGTCCAGGCAAACACCGCAAAAACAAGATACAACCATAAAGCAATAAAAAGGCAAATCAATATCTCGCTTCACAAAATACCCTCAGCAGAATCAGACTGTTAGTAATAATGCCCAGTAGTCACAGACCACACTGTTACTGAACATCGGAAGAAATTGTTTATGTCTCTATTTGTCAATGCCCACTCCCCTGCAACAATTAAAATACTGATAATGCACAACTTAAAGCTACAAAATCAATACTTCAAGTGTGCAATCACTACTTATTTTTATAACAGTCTGCACTGCGGGAGATGACAGATGTATCGTGGACAGAATTTGCGTGCATGCTCTCGTTATGGACTGAAACTTTCCGGCTATACAGCTCAGAGCGGAGAGATGTGCGGCCAATATGACAAAGAGTGATCGAAATAGCAGTGAAACTTAAAGGTTTTAAACCACAGAATTGGTTCTTATTTTCTTACTAAGATTAAGAGTGACCCGGCGGTTAAGGGGAAATATTCACTCCATTATTTTTACCACCACATTGGGCATATTATATATATCGAAGCACCAGCATATTTTCATTTGCGTATATCGAAATGAAATTCGGTACGTTTATTTGCAGGTCCTATTACAGTTTTTTATTTAGTCAGTCCGCACGAAAATAAATCTGTACATTGTTCATTAGAGGTGGTGCAGTGCATTCGCGGATAAAGAACCTCAATGACAAAAACAGGTGCAGCTTGTTCAGTAGGTTCACATAATGGAAACCACGGGAGACATAAAATTGCCGAGCCTTCTTGACTTACACCTTTACACAACAGATAATATATTCTCTGATGTATCACAGCTGGATTAAAATAGTAAATACAGTTGTTCAAATACACTGTGTACGCGTAAATATATGTTTAACGTATTTAACTATTGAAGAAAAATATGCTGAATGCTGCGAATAAACGTGCGTGTATATTTGCTGTTTCAATCGCCTGTGTAACAATAACAAGGGAGAATTATTGCGCATCACTAATCAGATTAATTACTGTCAAGATGAGATGCAGTTAACCCACTATATTTCGGCGCTTGTAGAATTACGGCATACACGCAGTCATATAATTGAGTACAATGAGAAAAGAGTTTATTTTTCAAAAAAGATTTTGAAATAATTTGTAAGTATATCTAGAAATAGATAAAACATTGCAAGGAACGGGATAAAGAGGTCTTTACAGATGGGCAGTAATGTGAAACACAGCCGGATTGATGTGCACAGATATCCACTAAGCACACTCACGGACATCTGTCTGAGTCCCTGGGGAGGCAATACCAGGATTTGGATTGGACTATGGCAGTTATGAATCAGATACATTGACTGTAATGCAAGATCACTGCATATCCCATGCACCGGCTTTGATGCTGATGTATCGTGATCCCAATGTCAGTAGATTCCAGTTTGTCAGAATGAGGCTGGTCTCGTGTTTCGAATACAAGTCGTTATATTATATATTGGAAATCATATTAAATGAGCATCAATGGATACAAAGTTTCATAAAAGATCGGACGATGAAGTTAGGTGATTAAACAATGCAATAATGTAATCTCGACTGTGACAAATTGTTCAATTCAACTACAGGTTCATCGCAGATTAATGTTTCGAATACTGAAAAGCAAGAGATTCGCAGATGCTACAAAACAGGGGCAACACACACACACACACACACACACACACACACACACACACACACACACACACACACACACACACACACACACAATACTGGGGGAACGCAGCAGGCCAGGCAACATCTATGGAAGTGAGTAATGAGTTGACGTTTCAGTCCAATGCACCGTATTAGGACTGGACAAGAAGGGCATAGATGATAGAATAAAAATGTGTGGCAAGGCGAAGGCAGTGGTAGGTGCATCTATGTAGAAGGGGTATCCATCTTGCCATCCCTTTTCCTTTTCCATCTGTCAATTCCCACCTTCCGGACACATATTTTCATTTGTAAGTCAAAGTGATGTCTTCTCACAGAAAGTTCTCTAACTTATCGTTTCAAACTTAATTCTATACACTTCTGCAGATCAATGGAAACGAAAGCAGAAGTTGCGGAAATATGTGCCAAGTATATGTTTTAGCGAGAGGTAACGGTGCCAAATTATGAATGCAGAAATATTGTTACTGAATCTCTGATTGTTCAATGGAATTTACAACTCATTATTGCACAGCTGAACATGTCAGGTGTTTCGTATTATCTTTTAAATATTTTTGATTATATCCCGTCTCTTTCTAAACAGGCATTAAAAAACTTAAAACAACATTTTTTTGAATAGATTGCGATGTATGCGTCTGCTTCGTTGTTTCTACCCGGTTGTGTAGAAAAACAAGAAAAGCTTATTGCACAGCTCCCAAGATTCTTTGTTAAGGAAAGGGAATTTATTTGGCAGGGACAAAGATTTATATCTGTTCCTGTAGGTGGAAATCCACGTTTCTATGAGCCAATAGTATTTCATGGAGCTTGTAGTCGATGGTATTTAGCTTAATAAACGCTTACGATGTTTGTTGGACCAGCAGGAGATCATGTACATTCACGCCGATAGTGACAGTAGTTGTATTTAACGCAGACAGACCACCCGAAATTTTTGCAGAGTTGGTTGAAAAATACTTCCACGCAGATAAGTTTACCGTCTGGCCCAAATCCCTCGGAATCCCACTGAAGGACCAGACTTTTCGTATTCTCATTTACCTCAGATAGTAATCACTATTATTTTGCAGGTTCCAGTGTTTCTGATGTCACCCCAAAATCTGACTGACCTTGGCTTGGCTGAACGATATTAGTACTCAGAACTCGTTGAGAATTTATTGATATCCATGTCTCACATTTAGAGAATTTGCCTTCGTACCACCCCCATCCCTCGCGTCACGACTGGGAAAAGTTTCTTCATAAAGTCACCTACCACACCACGGACATCCCGTCCTCCGTAACTCCCTCTGTCTTGTGCAGGATCTTCCGACGCGTCAAATCCCTTATCCCACCTCCACCGCCTTCTCCGCTATTTGCAGGTATCGCTTTATACATCAATCCCTTGTCCAGTATAGCTTCCTACTGACCGCCATCCTGGCACTTATCCCTGCAATCATTACAGGTGCAACACCATCATCTGCACCTGCTCCCTCACCAACCACCATTCAGGGAAATCTATCCTTCCAGGTCAGACGTTTATATTGGGTTCTGCCAGTATGTCAGCCCCATCATTGGTGAGGCCCAATGTAGATGGGGTGTTGCACTGTGGAGCACCATCGTTTGCAGTCATCCTCTACAATCCCTGGCCTTTGAATTAGCGAATGGACGTGTTTGCAATTCTCATTATTTCTATCCAAATGGACATGCGGCCGGTCTATAAGCATGGAATCCAGTGATTCCCAGGCTGGTTGGCAAATTGAGCTTCAGACTGCCTTGCAACAGGAGGCACAGATTCACGGTGGAGACTTGCTCTGTGACTCGCCTCTTAAAATATCCAGCTTTCTCTCCACGTAGTGTACGTAGGAAGAGTAATGATGGAACATTGCCCGCTGAACGGGGAAATCGGTCTTCAGCAATTCGAAGGATTATTAATACCATCCAGAAAAGTCCACTTTATCATATTTCATTCGGCACTGTGTGTGCCGCGTGCGGTGATCGTCCAAGGTTGCATTTCCAGTGTCTGGAGCCATGACCACTGTTGCAGGGAATCCTCACCACTTCAGCGATCCCGTGCGAGACCAGTACCTGTTTTCCCAAGAAATATATCTCCGTACGGCACTGTTCTTCAGTCTCCCTCTTTCCATTCGCTGCTTGAAAGGCTGCAGTCGTACAGAAGAGAAGTGATTCGGTTCCATCTGAGGAGCAATTGGAGACACCTAATAAATAATGCCTTGGTAACAACGCTTATATCGAAGAAGTAAACAAAACCAATGCTGGGTGGATGTATTGATTAATGGCGCCGTTGGTGATATATAAAAAAAAGCCGAGTAGGAATTGAGTGAACAGCTGTCGCAAAACAGAGCAGCTGTTCACCTGTTGGGGTGAAAATAATTCACAGGAAAAGGTGAGTAAAACGGTGAGTCTGGTGCAGTCAGCCTCATAAATAGTATTCAAAGCGTAAGAGCGGACTGCTTGTTTCAGCGCTGAGGTAATCTGAACTGAGCCGGGAGCCACGCATCAGACGCGTTAGACGCTCATCGGTACGAGTTCCTCAATAGACAGAGAGTGATGTACTGCGAGATCAGAAGGAAATGAGGTTGAAAGTTGAGTTGGAACACATCTACAGTTCTGTACATACTGAGATCGGTGTCAAGGTGGAAAATGAGAAGACACTGAATGGGGAAATTGGACAGAGATCGTCATGGAGTCAGAGATTATTACCACAGAGAAGTAGGGTCTTCCGACCATCTGGATCATCCTTCTGCGATCCTTCGCCTCGTCCCATTTATTTGCAACCTCGGTCCGCGTCTCAAGCGCTTACCTTGACAACCTTCCCTGAACTGATACAATCGAACTCGCATCTACCACTGACGCTGGCAGAATCTTCCACACCCCTCGACCCTCTTGGCGAGTCAGCATTAGCACGCAACGTTCTTGCATATTTAAGCTTTCACCCCACACCTATAAAGTAGTTTTAGATTCACTCAGAGGATCAGGAAAGTCTGCGAGCAATCACCCTGTCTGTAACTCTCACAAATGTGTTACGTCTGTAAGATCTCCATTCCTCGTCCTGCTGTCAAGCGAATAGATTCCGATTCAACAGTTCCTTCTAACTCAGGTCATCAGTTCCCGAACTCTTGCTGCACACTTTGAAGTTTATTGACTTTTTAAAAAGGTAGGTTGGTGGACGCAGCAGCCCAGGATAGTCTGTCTACGGCCTCACCACCATGTTGTACAGCTTCAACATAACGTCGCAGCTCCTGTTCTCAGTGAACTGACTGTGAAGGTCAATGTGATTAGAGCTCAATACAAGCCGAACTTCCCGTGACGCGCTTTTCTGGAATCATCGATCTGTATTTCCAGGTCTCCATTTGCACACTAAGTTCCCTCTATTCAGTGTGGTTGTTAACCTGTTCTATCTGCCCTCACAATGCAGACGAACTCATACTTGTCTCTATTAAATTCCATCTTCAATTTTCAACCCATTTTCCAGCCAGTCTACAAGACTTTATAGAGTTCCTGGCTGGATAAACGCCCCCAACCCAGGATTCGTCCGAATTATTTCTGAATCAGTTTTCTACATCGACATCTAAGTCATTAAAACAACCGACCTTACGCCAATACATTTGTCACATTCGAAGAATCAAACATCCACTCTCTGCTAATCCAGAAAAGTATCTTCATCAATCCGTTCACAAGCGCAGATAACGTTCTGTGGCTGTAACAGTTTTATTATGTAATATCGCTGGGATTTTGCTTTTGATCTCGTTTATATGCTTAGAAGTACATACCTATTGCAAATTTTATTGTGAGGCATCTCATCAGCTAATGCTGTGACTTCCGTCATTCAAATGACAGGAAATGTCTAGAACAAGCGAAAAAAATGATCCTATCTTCCTTTTCAATAACGTGTGCCCCATTTCACCTGCCGAGCAAATGTTCCGACACAACGTCAGAAGCGAATGTGCTCGGCCAATGTGACGAAATAAACCTGTTGGAAGGTGATTGTCCATGTTCATTGTTCAGGATGATTGTCTATGTTTGAAATAACACTGGCCGGAAAATTTCCCATTTCAGCAGCTGAAGAACAGGTGATTTGGAAACTAAATTGGCAACGTTCATATTATCATTTGTTTAAAGGTTAATAAATTGTAACGTCCGTTGGGGATGCGGATTCATGGCACGAAGACAGAGTGAGTACAAAAACAATTTAATGTAAGTGTTTGTGCAACTGGTTGTCACCAGTGCGACTGACGTGATAAACACGCTAATTGCCTCAGTGGAATTACGCTGAATTGCATATAACTCTGTAAAACCTATCACCGGTCCATACGAACCTTTGGAACGTTCTATAGACGGGAACGCGCCTTCTGACGGAATATGGGATATGCAGCGATTTACTACATCGCGAGCGTTTACTATCCTGCAATTGTAGCGATCGGAGTCCCTGGTAAGATACTGGAGATGGTCACTCTATGTATGGTGCCGTCGTCTTGCTTTTGTCCCGCTGCACCGTTAGGACTTTTACTCGGCACAAATGGAACAGTCGCCAAAAAAAAAGTTTCCTGAATTGAGGAATCAATCATCTGATATTTTTCTTAAAAAATTCAGTTTCCATATTTTCGAGATGTGATTTTTTTTCATCTCCTATGTGAAATACGATGTTGCCAATAGTTTCATAGCTAGAATCTGCTCGGCTTTCTGAAGTGACAATGGTTGCTTTTCCAGATCGACAGCTTTTTCGACTGACAGGCCAGTCGAGTATCGACACGCAGGTCTGCTTTTCCCCAAGTTACTGAATTGTAACTTATGCTTTAAACCTCCTGAATTTCACATCAAATAATCCCTTCTGATGTTTCACCTGTGATAATGGAAGTGGAGTTGCTCATGGAGATTTTCGCTGGAGCGGTCAACTGCTTACCGATAGGTGAGCCGTGGAAGCTCGATGACTCGCTCTAATCTGTCGGAAAGTCGCTTGTCCATTGTGGTCCTCCAGCAAGTGTCTAGTGATGGAGCCGGCACACATTGAATTTCTGTTTTTCACTTCAAAAAAAACTTGCATAGTTTCGGATGAATGGTGTGTATTCAGCTAACGATAATGCTGTTTTGTTTATAATTTCTCGTAGTTAATTTAACGGCAATTGTGATCCTATCTCGTGGAAAGTGCGGACTCTCCAAATGCATCACCCGTTACCTGGTTGGAATGGCAACAGCTGATCTGATTGTGGTTTTCGTTGTTGGTTTAGTGGAACAGATCAACAATATCTACATTTATTCCAGATCCCTGCTCATCACTCCTGTATGCGCTCTGACACTTGTATTTAGGGTTGTGACAACTGACTGTTCTGTTTGGTTTACTGTCAGTTTTACCTTCGATCGTTTCATCGCAATATGTTGTCGAAAGCTCGCGGAACGGTACTGCACTGAGAGAACAGCAACGGTGATTATGGTGACGGTGGTTATACTGAGCTGCGGGAGAAGTGTCCCGTTTTACTTTGCCATGGAACCTTACGTCATTATTGACAACACGCCGTGGCGTTGTGCCTTCACTCATGAATACGCTACTTCAGCCGCGTGGAAAGGATACGAATTACTGGATAGTATTTTAACACCGTTGTTACCAATAGGCTTGATTCTAGTGTTCAATGGGTTAACAGTGAGACATATCATTGCGGCAAATAGAGTCCGCAGAGGACTTCGGAACAGCAGTGATTGTCAGAAGGATACCGAGGTGGAAAACCGCAGAAAATCAATGATTTTATTGTTTGCAATATCAGCAAATTTCATCTTATTTTGGATACCCTACGTAGTTCATTCCATGACATGGCAAGTGGAAAACTATTTGTATCAGGACAGATATATGAGTTACCCTGCATATATACTACAACAATTTGGGTTAATGTTGCAAATTCTCAGTATGTGCACGAATACGTGTATCTATACACTGACACAGAGGAAATTTAGAAAAGAATTGAAGAATGGAATGAAGTATGTGTTTACTTTAAATGGTCATCTGTGTAGATAACTCCCACTCCAAATGCAATTCGGCGGAGCTTCAGATAAAAACGTTTTAAAATGAGTAGATTTGGCAAACATGTCATAAATTCAAACATTCATGTTTCTGTTCATCCTGAAATGAATAAATTCCAAACTATCGCAAAGACTTGACAATCACCCGGGAAACGGTAATGCAGCAAAAAAGGCATCACCAACAGACTCGGGGCCAACATCATCCACCTGGACATCAGACTGATTAAACCACGCTGATCTGAGTGTTTTATTTTTCTCTATTACATTGACTGTTCGATTTATTATAATGTATTGTAAATTACTAGGATTGAGCATTGTATATTTAGACGGAGATGTAACCTAAATATTTTTTTTTTATTCCTCGTGTATGTGGAGGAAATAAAATCAATTCAATCTCAATAGGAGGAATGACTTCCGGACATCTCGGAGTTCAAAAGTTTCAAAATGCTCATAGTCAGGTAAAAGAGAGTAAGTGTAATCCCTTTTAAACACAGGGAGACCTCACAAAGGGAGGACACTGTGGCGGGCTTTGTATGTTAATAGACTGTGAGTCTAACTCAGAAGTAGAAAAGGAACAAACACTCATTTGAGAGTATTCTGTACAGAGCTCCCATCACCAAAACGAAATCAACACACAGTGACAATGACAGATCGGGAGATTGATTTTGGACCGGTGATTTTACAACAGATTTGTAAAATCTCTTTACAAAGTTTTAGATGTTATAGAATTTCTAGCTTGCATTCGGGAAGGAGTCCCATTCACAACAACAGTTAGGCTGACTAGCGAACAGTCGATCCTAGATCTCGTACTGGAAAGTGAATCAGATCAGGTAGCAGATCTCTCCGCGGGTCAGCAAGTAGGAACTTTGTAGACGAATTTGGCAAAAGGTGCGTTCTTTCAAATGCACAACAGATATATGGACATAGTTATTGGAACACTAGATTGGGGTCAGTATAGGTTTGTTTCATTGTGGCGGGGAGCAAATGCCTCCAAAGATAACCCTGGTTGATAACAAATAAGTAAAAAATCTTGAAGAAGATTAAAGAAATAATGCTTAAGGTTTGGGAAGAAAGGATCAGGCAGGGCTATGGAAAGACACAATGTAGCCAGGAGAAATTTAACAGGAGTTAGAAGGGGACATGTGAAGGCCTCGGAGGTATAAAACAGAAGGACGACGAGATAGCGAGTGGGAGAGATCAGTGGAAACATGTCTCTGGAGTGCAAGTAGGGAGTGAAGGTCCTTACTGATACTTTGCTTTGATAGTCACCAGTAACCGCGACATTGATGAATGTCGTTACAGGGCGCAAGGAAAGAGGTACTGGGATAAACAGACGCTTAGAATTACGATCTCGAAACTGGGAAAACATCAAAATAATTCTTTCCCGGGTGCTGCAAGGGATGCAATCCAGGTAATTAGAGAATGCGAGCGAAGATACTGCTGCGCTTTAGGACATGACATCTTCGTCATCGCTGGACACAGAGAATGGCTAATGTTATTCATTTTTCCAACAATTATAATGCAGTCCTGAGAGTGACAGCCCAGTGAGTCTTCGGTCAGTGGTGGGCAAGCTATACGAAAGGTTTCTTAGAGACAGAAATTATGAGTATCTGGAGAAACATATGCTGGTTGGGGATAGTCAGCAAGTTTTTGTGAGATCACGTATTCCCTTATGAGACACAATCATATAAAAAAGTGAAAAATTGGTAGATGAAGTCAGAACAGTCGAGCTGAGGTATATTGATTGTTAAGGTGATTGACTGGGTTCCCTATGGTGCACTCATTCAGAACGTCAGATGGCCTCGGTTCCAGTGAAACCCGGCTGTATAGATTCAGAATTAGCCAAGCAAGAGAAGGCCGATGAGGCAGTGGATGGAGATGTTACGCAAGTGAGCTATAATCTTTAGTACACTCTACAACTGTGTCTAGACTCTGCTATTACAGTGTTCTGAGACTGACATTACTTTGACCATGCTGCAGCACTTGGATAATTCACTGAGTTAAGGCTGATGATGAGAGCAAAACACTGAATCCGGACTGAAACTGCACGCTCTCTGCAAAGAATACCCTGTGTACTTATAACAGGGCCGATTACATCAAAACAATCATTTTCAATGGAACCCTGCAACTCAAAACCAGCGTTTCAAAGTCTACTGCAGCATCCTTTGATGTTTCCCAAATGAACCATCGTCCGAAATTGCGAATTCCAAATTCCCAATTTAAGTATACACGAATTTGTCTGAATGTCAATTTACCTTTGATACACACATATCCCGATCACCTTATCCTTGATTTCCCATGACCAGTGTGGAATCCGTTTCTCCCTCTCAAATCAACACCAAAGCAAACAAACAAAAGAACGCAATCTAAATACGCAGGTAAGGAAAAATAAAAATCTTCGTTTCATCCTTCAAAATTTTCGTCGGCAACTGGCGTATAGAGAAAAAAAAACATTTAATTCCGAGAGTGAAAATCCTTATCAAATATTCTAAAGAACAAAGGAAATCCAGATGTGGGTAATTATGGCCCCCGTACAGTAACACATCAGACTATTTCGGAAAAAGTAAGCAGTCTCTGATATTCAAATGATCCTGCAAATTCATTTCAACCAATTGAAATGCCTCCCTTATAATCGGCGGGCGGAGCTGAGGAGGATGGAGCCTAATGGAAGCTGCTTTGCTTGCGTCTTTGGAAGCAGCTATATTTCTATCTTCAATATTTATTTCTCTTCCTTCTCAGGGTTCGTTTGAAGACTGTCGCCCAGAGGTTCAGGCGATAGAAACACATAAAGCTATGAAATGGATACATACCACAGAGACAGGAACGTTGTTTCCACTGATAAATCAGACTGGAACTTGGGGATATAGCCTAATGATGTAGATTTTGGACGGAGATGTGGAAGGACTACTTTTCCCAAACAATGGTGAATCTGCCGATCTCTCTGCCCAATGTTGCAGTGCGGGCTACCTCAGTAAATATACTTAAGCCAAAGTTGGATAGATTCTTGCAAAGTTAAGGGTTATGGAGAAAAGACATGTAGGTGGAGATGGCACCACGGTGAGATCGGGTAATTTATTTTCTCATCATTGACAGATCATTGTGAGCCAGGTATTCTACTGGTATGCACACAGGCAGAGAGTCTATGTACTATGTTGAGACAATAAAAGTCAATTGTCTGTAAATACAGATTCTCTGTACCTCACTGATCATTACTGCAAGGCGTGTTTTATAACTTATGTCCCTGGGTGGGTTCGAGGGTAAATCTCTTTGTTCAGTGGGGGATTCGACTCAGACAACGTGGGTGAGGTACCGAGCGATCTAGGGCTGGGTAGCGAGCGGTTTCTAACTCAGCACAATGAATTCGGGAAACTCTGCAAGTTCAAAGGACTTGGATATGTGTAATTGAAGTGGATACCTTCAGAGATACGTTGGGAAAATGGCCGCAATATGAGGAGATTGTCGGTCACCCTGGCTGTGAAGGGAAAACTGCTGGGGGATGCAACTATCGATCTACTATCAGAGAGGGGGCAGCAGGAGAAGCAAAACAAAGCAGAACGTACACACACCACGCCGTTCGGGGTGCAACAGATTAAGAAAATTGCTAAACACATCGGCACATGTTTGCTCGGAGACGATCCTTGAGATCTTTGCCAATCAACTAGTCATCGGAGAGCAATACATGACTCCCAAGAAAGGAGATTAACTATAATGTGCTTGCATCCAAATATACACTCAGCTTCACGAAATATAAACCGACGTGATGGCGGAAGACGTGATGGTTTGAAGAACGCAATAACGATCGTTATGGGTCATGACAAAGGGGACCCGGTAGACGCCCTCGTCAAATGTTACGAGAGGCCTAAGTGAACATCACACTGCATTTGCACTCAGTTTATGGACTGTTTTCAAAGGTGAGTATGGAGGAGCATTAGAGCTGGACCATTTAAGAATTGAAGCCTCAAATAGATCTTTGATGACAGTTGAGTCTCACAGTACCGATGATTCGAAAACGGTACTGAAACCCACACATACTGAGGTATGGGTACTGACGAAATGAGTAGAGCGTGGGAAGAGGAGATACAAAGCCATTAGTACTCTCTAATGGGAAGATGCTATCTATTAAATATCCGTCTGTCTGGAGAAATGAGGGAAGGGGACCTCCCTGGCAAACTATTAAAAGGCAAATAAGAGCAGAGGAAAAGGAACAGGGCTAGGAACAGGGCGAACTAAAGGTGGAGTAATTAAATGGTGCAATTGTGGTCAAGGGGGGCACATTAAGAAATAATGTCCAAAACTGCGACATGAAAGGGCAGAACAAAGCGGTTTTCCTTTGAAGGGGGCAGCAAGACCGAGACTACAAAATAATATGGTTCACACACCAGCATCCAGGGAACTACACGCTGAGCTTCAAGGACGGTATCAGAGCTCACGCAAATGGCTGTGTGACAAAAAGTTGGGATGAAACAGGACGACCTCTAGTTAGTTGAAGTTTTCTTCAGACCACCATGTTACCTTGTTATGGAGACTACCAGTTCTCGAAAACACCGTCAACACCACTAACGTGAAAAAAGAAGCAGATTGGAAGATGCAATGTCAAATTATGCTACGTGGATTCAGAGGGCACTAGCAACTGGGATATACAGTATAATTTTACCATTGTAGCATAAGCCGTCATTTTGCTCCTGTCGGAGTGCTGCACGTTTTGCACATTTGAACTCAGATCGATAACGTTCAGTCAATGTTATTCTTTCAGCAGGATCGTTTGGTCACACTAATTATGTGCAATGTCATTAGTTCGTTCTGGCATCGCTTCGACATCACAGTGAACTCGCAAAGCGGATGTGACACAGCGATCGACTGTAATGTGATGTCAATGGGTTCCCAGGAAATGGCGTCAAACTGAAAGAAATCATCAGTTTCTGTATCGTTAGATCGTTGTTGTCTTTATACCTTTCTCGGGTCCATGGGCACATGTGACTGCAAATGTTTGTAGTTTTGCATATTCAATACTGTGAGATAGTGGTTAGAGATTCTCTTAGTACCTGCAGTTGAACTCTATCTTTTGTGTGTTTCCTCCGAGCTGTCTGTCTGTGTTTTATATTGCCATGTGTTCCTGATCCTGCTCTATTCCGGCTCCTGTATTACTGAATACTCCGTCGCTCAACTGTTTCTCATGATTATCTGTATTGCTGCCACCTGTGTCTCATTGTGCTCCACCTAACATCTACTTCTCTGTTTATTGCTCAGTGCAGTTCAGTCCTGAATTTTCACCTGTTTGTTGCCAGATTGTGCCAGATTTCCTGATCCTTTCCAGCATTTGTATCTGTGCTCTGTTCGTCTGAACTCGGCCTGTTTCCCTGTTCCGGTTTTTGGATTTTTCTGATCGTTTTGATCTTTGGCTGAACTTTGTTTACACCTTCTGTGTCTGCGATTGGATCCTTGCTCCAGCGTCCTGACAATACAATCTGCCCCGGAATAGCAGGCAGTGATGCTGGGGAGACATCAGAACCATCTGGACACCGTGCTCAGGGCAGTGGAGTCGCTTTCTGCCAATGCAGCCGACCTTGTGGCCCAGACCCAGTCACTCCATCTATCCCAGAGCTCCCATCAACATTTTGCAACTGCATCTACCGCCCTGATCCCGGCTTTCTCGCTAACTCCTCCCATCCAAGAGCCCCGTCTGCCTCCTCCAGAAAAGTACACACGTGAGACCGATATCTGACGCTCTTTGCCTTTCCAGTGCACCCTCATTTTTGAACTGCAACCAACACCATTTCGGATTGATCGAGCCAAGGGAAGCCAAGCTTCGTCAACACCCAACTGTCCAAACTAGCGAGGGGTTGGGGAACAGCTGTCTGGTTGGCAGGCTTCCCTTTCTGCAGTAGCTTTCAGTTATTTTCTGAGGACAGGTACTGTTAAATCGTTGGAGCAGTGATCCAATCGCACACACGGTCGTGTGCCTATAGTGATATTAATAGAGTAACAAATTCTAGGGTGCAATCAAAATCGGTTAGCGATCACTTGCATCAGTACTAACAGTGTGAATTTGCTGAGGGACTTTTTTTTTAAAGAGGTATATTTTCTGGCTTTATCGTCTTATATGTTGTTGGCGCTATGTCCATCATGAGGCTGGAAAAACAATAACGTTTACAGTATACTCAGAGATGGCTCCGAGTGAACAGTGTGAAAGATCATGGAACAGAATAGGCTGTGTTAATAACATTGCAGTATTGAGAAAAGTGGTCAAGCAGAGACATGACTTATGTGACAGCGGCATGACCAGCAGTGTGTTTAGTGATGCGCAGTAAACCGCCAGCAATTCCATTTATAGAAGTAATTGATGGTTTGGAAGGAGAGAAATACCGCTGTGTTTACCTCACAGACTAGAAACCGAATCAAATTATCTGTTTATTAAGTGTACTTCTTTCAATCTATAAAACCATCGATTTGTCCACCCGTCTATCTCTTTAGTTATACACGCATATTGGTGAAGAACTGAAAAGTATCCGGTAGAAATTATCTGTACACAATGTCTTTTGAATATACATAAGCAAAAATTAGAAAGCAAATGCACACTTGCAGTGATTGTGGCTATCGTGCAAGAGAGAATTCCGGAAGAATAACGAAGTTGCCATTGTATTATGTCCTACCTGATATTGTTTCCTTATATAATTCCTTCTGTTTTTTTTTATTTATCAGTTGGTGTTGTTGGTCCATCATTTCCGACGTTGACGTGTACCAGTGCTGGAAGAATTTTATATTCGGGATACCGGGGCGGCTCCATTCTTTCGGCTTAACAATCTTGCAAAATGGTAGGAAGGTTCGTCAAGATCAGAGGCTTCCACGGCTGCAGTTGAAACCCATGGCCCATTCAATGCCTTGTTTTGCCTTTCCCTCTCAATGAAGTATTGCAACACCGCCTTCTTGGGCTTTGGATTTTGTAGTTGTTGTCAGCCACCCAGTCCGGCAAATGGTTCGCATGCTGTGATTGTCAAATCCGTATCTCAACGGGATTGGTGGTTCCCGGATATCGTCACCTGGTTTAGCCTACCTGTACCAGGGTCTAGCACCTGTCGAATACAAGCAGATACTTGGAGTCACAAGTGAGTGTTCGGTGTCAGGTCGGGACCAAATTTGGACGAGCTGCCCTTGGTTTAGCACGAGAAGCCCGTCAGCAGGGCTGCCAAGCAAATTATTGTTTAAAGCATTTCAAATGAAGGCTCGGGTGGGTTTTATTTCGGCACGGAATGAGCTGCTTAATTTGAAAAATTATAATTGCGAGTCATTTTCAGAACATGAATGATCTGCGCCAAATAAGCGTCAGTTCTTATCTTGGTAGCGCAGTATGGTTCTCCATTGAAGGAAGGAAGTCAGGCGTCTAGCAGGTAACATGAAATAAATGTGTATCTGCTCCTTAAAATGGAGTTCCCACGTTTCCCTGAGCCGTCAGTAATTCAGTGCTGATTGTAGTTGATGATACTTAGCATAATAAACATATATGATATTGACTAGAAAGAGATCAATGTATTCACACCGACAATGACAGTAATTGTATTCAACAGAGATACACCAGCTGAGATTTTTGCAGAGTTGGCAGAACAACACATTCTAGTAATAAACAGGCTGGCCGGTCGAAGTCCGTGAATATCTCCCACTGAATGACCAGACAAACCACTCTCACACGCTTGGAGTTTGGCGCGGATTCCGGGACTTTCATTTACCTCAGATAATAATCACTATTATTGTGCAGGTTTCAGTTTTTGATTTTACGCAAAATCTCACTGACCATTGTTTGACTGAAGGACATTATTACTCATTAACAGGAGTTTATTTCAAGATATCTATATTTGACTTTCTAGTGACTTTGCTATCATAACTTCCTCCAGCGTCCCAGGTAGGAAAAGCATCTTCATGTGGTTACCTAACACACACGAGCGTCTCGTCCACCGTAAGTTCCTCCGTCCCCAGGTGGATCTTTCGAAGATGCGCATCTTCTTCCACTCCCCGAGAACACTCGCCGTTTTCTGCAGCCATCACTTTCCATATCACACCCATGTCCACTATCCCTCCCTACTGAACTCCTTCCTGCCAATTACCCGTGCAAGTGTTAAAGGTGCCCTACCTGCATCTCCGTCTGCTTCCTCAAGAACCACCGTTCATGACAATCTGTCCTTCAGGATCTGATGGTCATATCGTGGACTCCCGGTGTGGCAGCCCCACACTGATGAGCCGCAATGTAAATTCGGGTACAGTATTGTGGAATACCATCGCTCCCATGACTTTTGCATTCCAAATCAATGTGTAAACAATTCCCAGTATTCCTGTTCAAATGGATTTGTGTCCGGTCGATAAGAATGAAGCTCAGAGAATCCTAGGTGGATTGACAAATTCAGTTTCAAACTGCCTTGCAACAAGGGGCAGAACTTCACGGTGGAAACTTGCTCTGTGTCTCGCCTCTTAAAATACTCTACCTCCTGTCCACACACGGCACGGAACAAGAACCGGATGGAATATTCCACCCTTACGGTAAAAGTCAATATGAACTTGATGCTATCCAAAACAACCTCGTTTCGGCATATTTCACTCTGTTGTGTGTGTGTGTGTGTTGTGCGGTGCTTGTCCAGGCAGCAGGTCCAGCGTCTGGAGCAATGACCACAATTGCAGGTACTCTCTCCAATTCAGAGTTCCCGTGAGGATTAGATGCCTATTTTGCCGAGAGATTTATCTCCGTATGCCACTATTCTCATTCAACTCTTTCCATTCGGCATTTGGAAGTCTGAAATCGTACAAAAGAAAACGTAATTATTGCCAATGGAGGAGCAATTAGAGAAAGATAATAAATAATGAACTGCTAACAATGCAAATGACACAGAAATAACAAAACCAATGAGAGCGTTGATGTATTAATCAACTGACCGGATGAATTGATTAATGACGATGTCGAGAATAAACATGGTGGAGTAGGAATTGAAATGAAATGCTGTCGCAACAAAGGGAGTTAGGGTTATGAGTTAGGAATAGAGAAAAAAAAACAATTCACAGTAAAAGTACGTCAAATGGTGAGACGGTCGCATTCAGCCACATAAATGGTATACAAAGTGTTAAATGGTAAGATGTCTTATCAATGCTGAGATATTCTCAAACGAGCGGAGGGCCACTCATTGATACCAGCTCCAGAATGGATATGGATTGTCAGTCATCATTCAGTAAGCCGAGGGCCGGATGTCGACAGCAGGTCAGTGACGGATACAGACGTCAGACTTTCTCAAGACAACCGAGGCTGCACATCAGTACGAACTCCACAGCAAGCACAGCGGGTGAACTCCATGGGCAGAAGGGATTGTGATTGAAATGTGATCATGAACACATCCTCTGTTCTTCAAATACTTACTCTGTTCCGCAGATAGTTAGATTGGTAACGAAGTGGACAATGAGAAGACGCAGAATGGAGAAATTGATGCCATCCGTTAGTCTCGCGAGACCATGGATCTGCGCCTGGAAAGTCTTGCTTCAGTGTGTCGAGGTGAGGCGGCCCTCGAGTGTCCTCTCCAGGGCGCAGGTCTGGGCAAGATTGTATGGAAGACTGGCATTTGCCCTTGCAGCAAGTCTCCCGTTGAGGCAACATTGGACTTCCCTAGGGACTCCAGCTCCGGAGTTGTCCTCGAATACCAAAACCTATCTCAAGGTGTGTATGGCCGCAAGGGAGTGGAGGTTTTAAATTAGAGTTTTCTCTCTCTTAGATGGACCCTTCCCCGGGCTGAGGAGCTCCATCGACCCGACATGGAGTAATTGATTATTACTACAGAGAAATAATCTGTTCTCCACATCGAGATCATCCGCTGCGATCTTCTGTCTCTTTATCTGCACTCACCACCCGTTATGCCACTTAGGTAGACATTTCCTTCCAAACGCACACCCCCTCTGAGTGAATACACGTTACCACATACTCCTCTTGCATATTTCAGCTTTCACACCGAACCTATGAACTCTATTTGTTGATTCACACAGAGGATGGCGAAGTTCTGCGGGTATTCACTCTGTTGATAACAGTCACATTTTTCTATATTTCTGTAAGATCTCTATTGAATTTCCTGCTCTTAAGGTAATAAATAACAGAACCTCGATATTCTATCAACAGCATCCCCAACGTATAGTACAGCTTCAACAAAACGTCCCACCTCCTGTACTCAGTGGACTGATTGTGAAGGCCACTGCAATTAGAGCTCAATAGGAGCCCATCTGCCAGTGACGTCCTTTCCTGGAATTACCGATCTGTAACGCCCGGTCTCTTTTTAAATACTGCACATTAAATGGCACCTATTCAATATTTGCTTCTTAACCTGTTGTATATTTTCTCCCAACGCCACCCACCTCACACATGCCTGTATTAAATTCCATCTGTTATTTTTGTGAATACCAAGCTACAAGAGTTCCACTACGCCCGCAACCTGGAATTCGCCAGCAATGCTTCTGATTCACTTTCCTGAATCGACATCTAAGTCATAAACAGTCACAATAAATAACAACGGACCTAAAAACAATCCTGCAGTACACATGTAACAGTCAAAGAATCAACCACCCACTCTCTGCTAATCCAGAAAAACACGTTCATCAATCCGCCTACAAACCGCAGATGAATTAATGTGGACACGTAACTTTTTGGTATCAAAGATCTGGAATATTACTCTTTTATATGCGTGGAAGAATATGCGTAAAGCGGGTTTTATTGTGATACATGTCATCAGCTGTTGCTGTGACTTTCATCATTCAAATGACTCGAAATGACTTGAAGAAGTGAACACTTCAATAAAGTCTACTCTATTTCACCTGCCGAGCTAAATTCCCGTCCCCAAAGTAACAAGCGGACGTGCTCGGCGGGATAAGATAAAATACATCTGTTTGAAGTTAATTGTCGATCTTGATTGTTCAAGATGGTAGCCTTTGTTAGAAACAACAATAATGAGAAAGGTTCCGTTTCTGCAACTAGAGCAAGGTGTCTTGGGAATAAAATTAGCAGCTTTATATATATATTATATTTTGTTTCAACTTGAAACATCCCTTGAGGAAACAAGTTCAGAGAACAGTGACAGAGTGCGAAAAAAAACAATAAACTACTTAATGATAGTGTTTGTGTGGCTGGTTTCCACGACGGTGGCTGACGTGATAATCAGACTAATTGTCTCAGTGAAATTCTTCTGAATTGCATATAACTCTGTAAAACAGATCACCAGTCCATCTGAGCAGTTGGAAAGTTCCGTACAACTGAACGCTGCTTCCGAAGGAATATGGGATATCCAGCAATTTACTACATCTTGAGCATTTTTTATCCAGCAATTGTAGCGATCGGTGTTCCTGGTAAGATACTGGGGCAGGTCACTATATGCACGGTGTCGTCGTCTTTCTTTTGTTCTCCGGCAAAAAAAAACGGACCTTTAACCAGTACAAATTCTATCCTGGTCTGAAAACTTTTATTTCCAGAACTGAGAACTCAAGCATCTGATAACTTTGCTTTCATCGTCCTTATTTTTTTCTTGTCAATTACTTTGGTGCCGATATTGACATAATTTCACTTTGTTCGGATTGTTCGGATTTCTGAAGCAGTACTACTCGATAGTTTTCTACGTCTGATTCTTTATCAGTATCTTTATTCGACTTTACAAAAACAACCTGTCAGCTTTTCCTGATGACTGCCCTGTCTACTTTCAACATTCAGTTCTGTTGTCCCATATGTGAGGTAAAGAGAATTTCTGCTTTATATCTCATTGATCCACTTTGTTCCCACTACATAAAATCCTTTCAGAGGTTTTAACTCTTATAATGGGAATGCTGTGGTTTCTCGAGCGATCGACCATTCACGTGAGTCATGGGAATCAGGCGCCTCTCTTTAAACTGTCAGACGACCGTGAACCCAGTGCCCATCCAGTCCATCAGTCCATTATAGTGAACTAGCTGAGAGCACCGACAGAGCCTGCTCAGACTGGATTTCTGATGTCCACTTCCAAAAATAAAATAATAATATATATACCCTGAGAGCATCGGAATGGTGAATGTTGTGATTTCAGACGTTTGCAGCTAACAATATTTCTGTTCTTTCTCCCCTGCCCCCAAATTGTTTGTAGTTAATTTATCAGTAATTGTGATACTTTCTCGGGGAAATTGTGGACTCGCTAAATGCATCACCCGTTACCTGGTTGGAATGGCAACAGCGGATCTGATGGTGGTTATCGTTGTTGCTTTAATGGAAACGACCAACAATATCTACATTTATTCCAGATTCCTGCTCATCACTCCTGTTTGCGCTCTGACATACATATTTGTTGTTGCAACAATAGACTGCTCTGTTTGGCTTACGGTCACTTTTACCTTCGATCGGTTCATCGCAATATGCTGTCGGAAAATACGGGAACGATACTGCACTGAGAGAACAGCAACGGTGGTGATCATGACCGTGTTTATGGTGATCTGCGGGAAATGTGTCCCGTTGTACTTTGCCATTGAGCCTTACATGATTATTGACAACATACCGTGGCGTTGCGCCTTCACACACAAATACGCTACTTCACCCCTGTGGAGAGGATACGGTTTGCTGGATAGCATTTTTACACCGCTGCTACCGATCGGTTTAATTCTAGTTTTCAATGGGTTAACAGTAAGACATATTATTGCAGCAAATAGAGTCCGCAGAGGGCTTCGGAACAGCAGTGATAATCAGAACGATCCTGAGGTGGAAAAGCGCAGAAAATCGATGATTCTGTTGTTTGCTATATCAGCTAATTTCATAATATTGTGGATACCTTTTATAGTTCGTTCGCTGAAATGGCAACCGCAAAACTATTTTTATCAGGACAAATATTTGAGTTCCCCTGTATATTTACTGCAAGAATTTGGGTATATGTTGCAAATGCTCAGTGTGTGCACCAATACATGTATCTATACTCTGACACAGAGAAAATTCAGAACAGAGCTTAAGAACGGAATGAAGTATGTGTTTACATTAAATGGTCATCTGTGTAAATAACTCCCGTGTCCAATTGGAATTCAGCGCAGTTTACGAATAAACAGATTTATAAGTGAACAGGTTGGCAATTATGCCATAAATTCAAACAAGCATGTGCCTCTCCATCCTTAAGTCGCAAAATCCACGGAGGATTACACACGTCAGACAGTTAAGGTAGCAATTGGGCAATGATTGTTACATTGGTAGAATTACTTCGCTCTATTGAAGAGACTTCACAACAACAAGGGCAAGAATGGCTTCTGGACATTCCCGGGTTTTGAAGTTTCAGAATGGACATATTGGAGTAAAGGAGAGTAAAGGGTGTGCCATTGAAACAGAGGGAGAGAATGATGGTAACACAGCAGCAGAAAGCCAAGAACCCGTGGAGAGATTGTCAATCGATAGACTGTGAGTCGAACTCAGAAGCCGAAACGGAGCAATCATTAGTTTCGGAGTATTCTGTACAGACCATACACCCCACACCCTGTCACCAAAAAACAACGGAGACAGCGAGCAATTATTCTGGAGATAGATTTTGGACCGGTGCCTTATGAGCACGGTGCGTCACGGGCAACTTAAAATTCACAAAAAATCTATTTACATTTCCTTGCGTTAGATGTTTTGGATATGATGTAAGTTCTCACTTGCGTGCAGAAATGAGTCCTGGCACAATGAGCGGACAGGCGGACAAGGGAACAGTCCCTCCTGGATCTATTAACAGAAAATGAAACGGATGAGGTGACATTCTCTTTGCTGGTATCCGTAGAAACGTATTCTGGTCTGGGATGGGCCGAAAGGTTTTGTGAGAGCAGGCCGACCCTTAGGAGTTTGATTGAATTCTTTGAAAAATTGAAAAAAAAAACAATATACAGATGAATTCAGAACAAGTAATGTGGGATGTATTAATTTTGTAATGTGTTTGACTAGATTGTGCGTGGTCCGCACATTCAGACGGTCAGATGGCGTTCCATCTTGGATACCTGGCTGCCTGGACTCAGAATTGGCTTAATAACAGGGGCAATTTCGGGAGCATATGGAGGGAATTCTGCCTCGAGGACAGGGAATTCCGCAAAGAAGGCATAAGCTTCAGTACAGTTTAGACTATGTCTCGACTCTCCTATTACAGTGTCCTGAGAGGCAGAGTTTAAGTTGACCATCCAAGCACTTGGAAAATTCGTCGACTTTTGATGACGGTGTCAGTAAAATTCTGAATTTCAGAATGGATCTGCACGTTAAGTAATCCGAACTCCCGTTTACATCTGTAACACTCACCCAACAGGCTGGTGTATGTCTAGGGGAAAAGGAGATCCAGCCACTCACTAACCCCACCTCCGTACACGTGCTGTGGGAATCAAGTTTATGCCTCACGCATGCACACAGTATCAAATTCACACCAGACACCGTTATGAAATACACTTTAAAGAGTTTACTAAGACTAAACGAGTACTAGGCAATACAATATATATGAAAGAAAAGAAAAAGCGAAAGGCGTCGACTTAACAAAGTTCAGTCAGTTTAGTGCACATCGTTGGAGCTCAACCATCGAACCGTTCGACCCCTCGTCACTTGCCTCCGACCTCCACGTCTCCGCACCCGGGACCCCCCCGGTGGTCGACCGAGCAGTGCAGCGACGTCCACCTTCCTCGGCGTCTTCTTCCCGACTCTCCTGAAAACCCGCGAAAACCCCCAAGTTCCCTGCCTCACAAGACAAAATAACATTCCCCATTGGTTAACAAATGAAATCAATCCCCATATCAGTAAGTCTAAATCTACACAACTGCGAGAGAAACACTTATCAGACAAAGAAGCATTCCTACCCTCAACAAACCAAAGAAGCCATTTTGAGTAACATACACATGACATTGTACATTATCCCCCCACCAGAAAATGTCATCACCTCATGACATTACCAGAGTTCCACAAAGCTTCTTGCAGCACACAAAACCCAACCCAGGTGCAGAAAGCAGTGACATAACTACCCAGAGCAGTATAAATCACACTCGGTTCTCCTGGGTCCACATATGTCAACCGCTCCGGGGGGCGCCTACTCCTCTGAGATCTCCGACCCACCTCACTGGGCTCCCTCTTCACCTGCGAACACGCTGCCCCGGACACCCCAGTTCTACCTGACAGACCCTCACCCCTCCCTCACGGGGCTCCCCCCTCACCGGAGAACCCTCCGGTTCACGTTCGGGTTCCACCCTCTCTTCCCCCTACGCTGGCTACATCTCCATCTGACCCTCAATACCTTCCCTCCTCTCACCCAACCTAGTATGGGAAGGGCCAGGAGCCTCCTCTTCTGGTACTGGAGCGACAGCAAATGGAAACAGGGGCCACTCATCTGAGTCGTCATCTTCCGAATCGGTATCCATTCCCGGGTTAAGGACCCGTTACCGCTCTTCAGCAGCAGCCTCTTCCCTCGCTCCGCGTCCTCACAGACTCCTTGTACTGGGCGCAACCTCCCACTCCGGCTCCTTGTCCACCTACACTGCTTGAACCAGGGGCAGCAGGTGATTCCGATGGAGTACCTTGATAGGGCCATTCCCATCCTGAGGTTTCACCCGGTAAATTGGTACATTCGGCATCTGGCTCTCTATTCCATAGGGGGTATCCGCCCATCGATCTGCAAACTTGTGCTTACCGGGGAGTCCCAAATTTCGTAAAAGGACCCGGTCGCCCGGCAATAATTGGACAAACTTCAACTTTTGGTCATACCTCATCTTATTCCTCTGATTTTGTTTGTAGCCACCGCCTCGGCCAACTCGTACACCCTCTGTAACTCCCTCTTCATGTCGGGCGCAGACTTTAGATAGGGCTTCCCGTGTAATTCACCCACCTCAGTCCCAAAGCACGTCAATGGGAAACCTGGCTTGCCGCCCGAACATCAGATAATAGGGCAAGTACAATTGTAACAGTGAACCAATTGTCCAATAAGACGATTCCACTTATTTTTCTGCCCGATCTCCAGCCTGTGGGTGATAAGGGTTAGTCCTCGATTTCTCAACCCCAAGCATAGTCAGTAATTCATGGATAAGACAGCTCTCAATGTCCCGCCCCTGATCAGTATGGATTCGCCTGGGAAGGCTGTAATGAACAAAATACTTCTCCCATAACACCTTCGCCACTGTCGTCGCCTTCTGATCCTTAATGGGAAATGCCTGAGCATAGCGAGTGTAATGATCGGTGATGACTAATACATTCGCGGTGTGGCTGGTGTCAGTCTCAATCGACAGGAAATCCATACACACCAGGTCTAGAGGTCCCGCACTATGCAAGTGCGACAGTGGAGCCGCCAATGTTGGCAGGGTCTTCCTCCGGATGCAACGACTGCATTTCCTACAGTATTCTTCAACCTCCCCCCTCATCCGGGGCCAGTAGAACCGGTCTTTCAGTAATCCATTTGTCTCTTCCACCCCAAGTATCCAGAATCATCATGTAAGACCTGGAGTACAGCCTGCCGATACTCCTCCGGCAGGTCCGGAGGTGCCGATACCCGGTACAAGATTTGGTTCTTCAACTTTAACCGAGACCACTCCTTCAATACCAGAGGAACGGACGTGTGGTTCGCCTTATCAGCCAAAGTCACATCTACCTTCTCTACCGCTCTCCACACAGTGCCAAGACCCGGGTCATTCTGCTGAGCACTGCCACTCCCCCCGGACTCACCCCAGGTCACAGTAAGCTAGGGGTATGGCGTCGTTAAAAACCCCAAATGGTCCATGGCTCGCTCCAGCCGTCCTCTTCCCTCGGCCTTCACGGTGATAGCAAACTGACACATCGCCTTCACTCCAGGGGCAGGGACACTCTCCCACTCCTCGTCCCTCTCCTGTTCCCCCGGCTCCCGACGTGATAAAGTATCGGCATCGACATTCTTGCTTCCAGGGCGGTATCTCAGGCTGAACTCATAAACCGACAAGGCCGCCAACCACCGATGTCCTGTGGCATCCAGCTAAGACGAAGTCAAAATAGAAGTGAAAGGATTGTTACCCGTTTTCACCTCAAACTTGGCTCCGTACAAGTAATCGCACAGCTTGTCCACCACCGCCCACTTCATCGCCAGGAACTCCAACTTGTGACTGGGATAGTTTCTCTCAGAGGGCGACAAGCTTCGGCTGATAAATGCTACCGGTCTCAATGCTTTGCCATGCTCCTGGTACAGAACAGCCCCGAGACCCTCTCGGCTGGCATCCGTGTGCAGCGCATATGGCTTTTGGGGATCGGCAAATGCCAACACCGGGGCCCTTTTCAAAGATCGGAACGCCTCTTCACATCGATCATCCCATCTCGAGCCAAAAGTTTCCGCCGGGTTCCAGTATACTCCAGCGTCTTGTGTCCTGTCCCCATTCCTTTTATTTCCCAGCGGGAGATATCCACACAAAAGCTGAGTCAACGGGTGACATATTTTGGCGTATCTTTCACGAATCGGCGGTAATACACACAGAACCGCAAAAAACGAGCGCAGAGCGTCCAATTTCTGTCGCCTCGGCCAGCTGGTCACGGCCTCTATCTTGGTTGGATCAGTCGCCACTCCATCTTGCGAAATGATATGGCCAACGTAGCTAACCGACGACATGCAGAACTGGCATTTGTCCAGTCTTCATCCAGCACTTCTTCATTAAGCCGGCTTAACACCTTCAACAGCCTCTCCTCATGTTCCTCCAAAGTCGATCCAAACAGTATCAAATCGTCCAGGTACAACAGCACCTCCAACAGATTCATATACCCCACAGTTCTCTCCATGAGCCTCTGGAAGGTGGCTGGGGCCCCCCATGTGCCTTGGGGCATTCGTTCGACCTGAAAGAACCCCAGCGGGCACATAACGGCTGTCTTCTCATCATCGCCCTCACTTATCGGGATCTGATAATACCCACTTCTTAATTCCAGCACACTGAACCATTTCGCTCCACTCAGGCAGGCCAACGCGTCCTCGACCATCGGGACAGTATATTGATCAGGGACAGTTCGCCGATTCAAATTCCTGTAGTCAACACACATGCGCACCCACCAATTCTTCTTCCGTGCCACCACTATAGGGGACGCATAAAGACTTCAGGACTCAGCTATGATTCCGGCCTCCTTCAACTTGCACGTCCTCAACATCTGCCGGAGCCAGCCGCCGGGATCTCTCTCGGAACGGGGTGTCCTCCGTCACCCGGATGGTGTGGCGAGTGCTTTTGGAGCAGCCAACATCAAACTCCTACAGAGAAAAAAACAGCTTCCATCTTCAGCATCTTCTCCACTAGCCTGCGTTTCCACTCCGGCGACACAGGGGAATCCCCGAAGTTAAAGGCTTCAGCGGTCAGCTCCCTTCGATGCTCCGATCTCTCCCCGTTAGGGGTCCACACTGGTGCGCGGGACATTACCGTCACCGGGAACAGATGTGCCAGCGGCATTCCCCTCTTAAAGGTGATTTCTCTTGCCGTGGTTTTCCTGACACTTATAGCTGTACGCCTTGCATGTACCACCCCTGGTGTCTGCAATTCGGGCCTCACCAGCGCCCCCGCCGGAAATCGTGTCTCCCCTTCAAGATTGTCTGGGGTGTCTACGAACAGGGCTTCTCCCGTCGGCACTCCTGGGAATCTGGGGATCCCCAACACTGGTGCTACCTCCCCGGGTCGGATCACCTTGGGCCTTGCCTGCGTACACCACACCGTCCCTCGTTTACCCTCCGGGTCCAGCCCTTGGGAGGCAACCCCTTCTGCGAACACTGCTCGAAACACTGGATGCACCGAGAGGGTCTCCAGAAAGTCTCCCCCTCCCCTTTCTCCTTACAAGCTCCCAGGATGCGTCGCACAACTGGGGAGTTAGTCCCCACCAGGAGGGCAGCACCATCGGTTTCCACCGGGTCAGGACACACCAACACCAACGTCTCATTAGCTTCCGACACTCCCCGTCCGGAGTAGGCTTGGCTCCGGAGAACACCCCCAGCTTCAGCCGTGGCCTCTCGGCCACTCCCACCAGGGAATTAAGTGCGGCTGCCAGCTCCGAGGCTTCCACCCTACCTGGGGAGCGGGGCTTAGTCACGACTCCCACCTCCCACCTCCCTTTACTAGTGCCGGGCACCTCTGTGGGGTCCACCTCTAGCTCTAACTCCTCCTCCGATGTCTCCTCAGCCTCATCCTCGGAGAGCGGGTGCAGCCCCCTCGGCCCCTCCTCCCCCGGTAAACTGACCGTCGCCGGCAGTTCCACCGTCCTGACTTCAGCAGCCGTCCGAACCAACACCCAGCTAGACTCTACCTCTTTACCACACTGTCTAGCTACCAATTCTACCTGCCCAATACCCTTCACCGAACTTCAACCCCTCACTATCGCGTCTCCAGAAACTCGAAAATCCACTTCGCTCACTACGCATGCGTACTCTACTGGTACATCTTCAAACTGGCACCAACAAAAATTCTTATCTCTGTCCATCTCCGCTCTGCTGCCTGACAATCCAATCCGGGACGAGCACCCCACAAATGTAACGCTTACCCAACAGGCTGGTATATGTCTCGGGGAAAAGGAGATCCAGCCACACACCAACCCACCGCCCGTGCACGCAGGTGCTGTGAGAATCGAGTTTTATGCCTCGCGCCCACCAACAGTATCAAACCCACAACAAATACCGTTATGACATACACATTAAAGAGTTTACTAAAATTAACAGAGTAGTCGGTAATACAATATATATATTTATATATATACATGGAAAAAAACAAAAGGCGCCAACTTATCAAAGTTCAGTCAGTTTAGTGCACTCGTTGGAGCTCAAACATCGAACCATTCGACCCCTCGTCACTTGCCTCCGACCTCCACGTCTTCGCACCCGGGACCCGCCCAGGGGTCTTCCGAGCAGTGCAGCGCACGTCCACCTTCCTCCCGCACTCTCCTCCCACCAAAAAACCCGCGAAAACCCCTCCCCCAAGTTCCCAGCATCACAAGACATAATAACATTCCCCATTGATTAACAAATGAATACAATTACCATATCAGCCATTCTAAAGTGAAACAACGGCGAGCGAAACACTTATCCGACAAAGAAGCATTCCAACTTGTAACAAACCAAAGAGGCCATTTTGAGTAACATACACAGGACACTGTATACTGATTTCCGTGCGTAGTGTGTGTTCGTAATGGCCATACCTATTAAATAAATTGTTATTGCATATGTCTCCTGTATTATTATTTTTGTGCGGGTACCAGGTATCCATCTCTAATAATGGATCGGTTGTAGGGACCTGCCTCTAAAACTGGATTAGGATTGTATTTATAATAATGTAGGCATGTTTCATGATGGTGTATCTTAAAGTCAGAATTTGGTGAAAGATGTTTGTCACTTGATGGTGCCTGTGTAAGTAATCAGATTGAACTAAACTGTTGCAGGATACTACAATGTGTGGGATACTTTCTGGTTTCACATGGCATATTCTGTTTTTATTGTCTTGCATTTGTTAGCCTTTTATTGTGCATTTTTGATGTTTTTGTCTTAACCACCTGGACCAGTATTGCCACAAAGAAGCATCCAGTTTCTGGGAAGGCGTCTCCAACTTTGAGCCTGTCGTCGGACCTGTTTCCGTTGATCCCTCGTCTCCTCAGATTGTGGGGATCTCATCCATGGACGGTTATGCTCATCCATTGGCTAACTCTTTCTTCCAGAGCAGTGTTTGCCAACCTTTTTTTAAAGCCCACAATGACCTCCTGAAGCCCTTCATACTTGCCACGCTCGCCCTTCTTAGACCGAATATAATTTACAGCGCTCCCAGTGTAAAAACGTGGCTACCATATGCCAGCATACACAAAATATTCTGCTTTAACTTTTAAGTTATCTTTAAACCTAGTTCTCACAGTACCTGTGCACTGCACGGCAGCTGTGTGATGTTGACAATGAATGATACCACAGAGTTGCAATTTAATTTTCATATATTCCACTAATTCCAGGTCTGGGGAGCTGGTGCTCCACCCGTTGCACAAAAAATCATGTTCCTGTTCAGAATAATGTTGTCATCAATATACATTTTGAGGTCTCGTAGACAGACCTCACCAAATTGGGTATATTTGAGGGGTATATAGGTAATCATTCAACGTAGCAACGGGAATGGGCACAGGAGAATAGTTCAGCCACAATCATAAGAAACACAGGAGAAATACTCATTTCTGTTCTAAATTGAGGTCCCTCTATTCTGAAGGTGGTCCCCCTGATCCTGGACTCTGCACTGCAGGAAACACCCTTTTCACATCCACTCTATCTGTGTCCTCTGGTCCTAGACTCCCCCATGATAGGAAACATCCTCTCCACATCCACTCTACCTGTGTCCTCTGGTTCTAAACTTCACAAACATAGGAACCATCCTATCCACGTCCAGTTAATTATGGCTTTTCAATATTCAAGAATGTCGCCCACACTGCTTCATTAATCTAAACTCCAGCGGGAACAGGCCCAGAGACACCAAATTCTCCTCGTGCTTTAACCCCGCCAGTGCCAGAATCATTTTCACGAACGTCTTCTGGAGTCTCTTCAATTCCAGCACATATTTTCAGAGATAAGGAGACCATATCACCAATCTCATAATTGCCAAGTGTGGTCTAACCAATGCCGTTTACAGCCTTAGTATTATATCCTGCCTTCTAGTCCTCTTGTATTGAATACTAACATCACATTTACATAAACTTAAAGGTGAAGGACTAGAGTGGAGTGGGAAGAGGGAAGTGTTGGCATAAGGAAGCCGTTGCTATCCTAACATCATCCCTGCTCGTGTCTCCTTCCAATCAACTTTGGTGAACTCCCCTCTCATGAATCTGCAGTTCATCTCACTCCACTAATCGTGATAAATCTTTTTTATCGCATTACCTCTCAAACTGCAGGGTGAATTCTATCACATTCTGATTACTGACTCCTCAGCATTTCCTTACCTTGAGCTTCCAAACCAAATTTGATTCATTGCACAACACCCAATCCAGAACTACATTTTCCATGGTGGCACAACCTCAAGCTGCTCTAAAAAGCCATCTGATTGGTATTCTCCAATTTCCCTCTCTTGAGAACAAGCACCAGCCTGATTTTCACAATTCCCCTCCACCTTCCCAGCTCATGGACAGCTTGTCCCACGACCATCAGATAGGAGACTACGTAGCATTCAGACCAGGTGTATGAAACCTAAAACAGCTAATTTCCCCAAGCAATAAGACTGACGAACAACTCTACCCACTAACACACGCTTCCACACTGCTAAACAACGCTCGTTTATCATTTTCTGTCGGTCGCCTTATGGACAGACATCCTGTGCCTTGCGGCACTTTTTGGACATATGTGCAGTGTATAAGCTGAGGATACATATTTTCATTAGGGTTTGTTTTTTGCTGCACCAGACCCGGAGTAATAATTATTTCCAAATCAGAAACATGCTGAAACTGGCTGATTTTAACATGTGCCCCAAATAACCTGAAAACACATTCTCAACATCCGAATCCAATATCTTGTCAACCAGTAAGGTCAGATTAATTGGCCCATAATCTTGTATCTTCGAACCTCTCTACCTCCTTGAAGAGTGGAGTGATATTTCCAAATTTCCAGTCTTCCAGAACCATACCAGAGCCCACTGATTCTTGAAGCATTGTTACTAATCCCTCCAGAATCTTTTCAGCCACCTCTTTCAGAACTCTCAGATGTGCACCATCTACTCCAGTTGACCTGTTTACCTTCAGACCGTTCTGCTTCCCAAGAACCTTCTCATGAGAAATGTAACTTTACATAATTCTGACCACTGACATCTGGACATCCACCATCCTGCTCGTGTCTTCTGGAGTGAAGACTGATGTAAAATACTTATTCAGTTCATCTGCCAGCTCCATGCTCCCCATTACTATCCCTCCAGCCTCGTTTTCCAGTGGTCTGCTATCCATTCGCACTTTTGTTATATCCATATTAGTGTATTCTTTTTTCAAAGTACCTTAGTCCCATTCCAATCTGGAAATTTCACAAATAAAAACAGGAACTGAAATGACAAATTCAGAAAACCCTATTTACCACTTAGCTGAAAACTACCGAGGACAGAACTCGGAAGAGCTATAATAGACATTAAAAAAAAAACAACACTCTGATAAGATTTCTAAAGTATATAGTTTCATACAAAATAAACAGGATTCAGCACACCAGACAGGTATATGCAAATCTAATTTAAAATACAGACCAGAAAACTTAAATGAAAGGCCAACTCCGAAAAATGAATCATCACTATGGAAGAAAACATTAACCAGTGGAATGAGTATGACCCTCCATGGGAGACATCCCAATGATCTGAGCAGACGAGATGGTGACAAGGAAGCATCGAGCGCCCGACTCAGAGTTGGAGACCTCTTCCCAGAAACGGGTGCCTTGGGGAATTACATTTTAAAATAAACAGAAATACATAAAAGACAAACAAAACAGGCAATAAATGCAGAAAATGCCGAGAGAAACCAGACACAATCCAACACATTCCAGGATCCTGCAGCAGTTTAACTCAATCTGATTACTTACAAAGGTACAATCAGGTGGTAAATATCATTCACCAAAATCTTGCTTTAAAATACAAACCCATTCATGACCACCATAACTTCATTATAGCACCATGAATTTAGGCCTGATCCAGTTTTAGAGTCGAAATCTTACAAACTACAGGATAATCAATACATTATTGCAGATAGGACAATCCATAATAACCAAATGGATATAATATTACAGGATAAGCAAGCAGGAACAACTCCCTGAATAGAAAAAAACTATTCTGAACACACTAGTTCCTCAACCAATGGAGTACCTCACCACAGGCATTATTTGTGTCATCAGTCAGACAATTGAATTATTATCTGTCAATTAGCTTCCAAATGTTGCTACTCTGTCATTCGTTGTCCGCCCCGCTGCTGGTTCCCTTCTCCTCATCATACGTTCTTAACCCGACCATCATCCAGAGCCCCAAACTCTGCCCTGTGCAGACCAGCCTCTGGTTTCTAACCCCACTTGGTTGAACTAATGGTTTCCCATTCTGCTTTCGGCCTTCCCAGGACATTGGTGTTTTCTAACAACCCTTCAGAAGCAGGGAAAATGACCCATAATGTGGAAATGAGCCCTGAATTAGGGGGTTAACTGCCAATGTCATTCTTCTTCAGCCCAGAAATTGGAGGATTTCAAAGGACTGTCATAGAACTGAATCACTGGCAGGGTTCAACCAGCCTGAGTTGACTCTACTGTACACTAGCTGTGTTATAAATTCACTAAGTACTGGAGACAGAGTTTAAAATAGAACTGATTATTTGTCTCAGACCCACAATATTAAACTCCAGTCCTATTAAAGGTGAATGTGCAGCAGAAGAAACTCCTGCCATGCCCAGTGACCAGGGTACAGAACTGGGTGTGGTGAGCAGCAGCAGTAATTGCAGAGTTCATCACCGACAGTCACTCTTGAAATTGCATTCCGCAACGGTGATGGGCAAATCTCCAGCATGAAGCTTACTAAAACTTTCTCCCCAGTGTGAACCCAGCAGTGTGTCACAAGGTTAGATTGCTGAGTGAATCCCTTCCCACATTCACAGCAGGTGAACGGCCTCTTCACAGTGTGCACTCAATGATGCACATTTGGCGGAGATATCTGAGAGAAATTCTTCCCAATGTCTGAGCAGGTGATCAGCCTCTACCCAGTGTGATCTCGCTGGTGTCTCTGTAGATGAGTTGATCGGCGGAATCCCTTCCCACATTTACAGCAGGTGAATGGTCTCTCCCCAGTGTGAACTCGCTGGTGTGCCAATAAAGAAGATGACCTAGTGAATCCTTTCCCACATTCTGAGCAGCTGAACTGCCTCTCAGCATTGTGAACTGACTGATGTCTCAGTCGGTGAGATGAGCAAGTGAATCCTTTCCCACAGACTGAGCAGGTGAATGGCCTCTCCCCAGTGTGAACTGACTGGTGTATCTTCAGTTGGGCTGAGCAAGTAAATCCCTTCCCACGGTCTGAGCAGGTGAACGGCCTCTTCCCAGTGTGAATTCGTTGGTGAGCCATTAGGTTTGATGACTGACTGAATCCCTTCCCACAGTCTGAGCAGGGGAATGGCCTCTCTCCAGTGTGAACTGTCTGGTGTATCTGTAGGTCAGATGATTGAATGAATCCCTTCTCACAGACTGAGCAGGTGAATGGCTTCTCTCCAGTGTGAACACTCTGGTGTCTCTTTAGGTGGGCTGACTGAGTGAATGTCTTCCCACAGTCTGAGCAGGTGAACGGCTTCTCCCCAGTGTGAATTCGCTGATGTAGCTTCAGTTGAGATGAAGAGGTGAATCCCTTCCCACAGTCCATGCAGGTGAACAGCTGCTCCCTGGTGTGAACTCGCTGGTGAGCCATTAGGTCAGGTGACCGAGTGAATCCTTCCCCACAAATTCAGCAGATGACCAGCTTCTGCCTGGTGTGAATCCCGGTGAAGCCTGACAGAACAGGTGAATGGCCTTGTCCCCGTGCGAACTCGCTGATGTACCTTCAATTGATTTGACTGAGTGAATCCATTCCCACTGTCTGAACAGGCGAACGACCTTTCCCCTACGTAAAATGAGGGGCGTGCCAGTCGGTCATATGATCGACTGAAACCCTCTCCACAGTCTGAGTAGGAAGGATGGTCGTTTCAATCCCTTGCTCCACTTTTTAAGTATCTGGGTAGAGACAGCAAAACTGGTGTGTTGTGTTTGAATTCCCATAGACAAATTCCTTGTTGTTTTTAACCTGAAAAAAGATTTACAAAATCCATCAATGGGTGTGGGTCAAAATTTCAGTCGAGATCACTCAAATTGTCAAGGTGTAATCTGGCATCACACTGTTACAGTGAGGTTCTAACTGGGCACAGTGCTGGTATCTGGAATGACTATCAAACCCTCTGATGCTCTTCCTGTCTCTGTAAGAATGGGACATTTCCTCCGTCTCCAATCTGTGACCTGGCTCAGCTTGACTCTCTCCATTGGTGTCATTCCCTGTTGCCACTGAGCTGCATGGCTGCCTGGCCCCATAGGAACTGAAACAGTCTCACACAAATAGTCTTTCTTGTCACGTAGATGGAATTTCTTTGATGTACTGTTAATTTAAACGGCCACAGTTTTAATGCCATGTGAATATCTCCCACTCAGCTGTACAGGATTGTTGGTCAGCACAGAATTCGAGTGAATGTTAGTATTATTTCAGGCACTTGTCACAGTCATGGAAAAGTACAATACAGACACAGGCCCTTTGGCCCATCTAGCTTATGTTGAACCATTCAAACTGTCTACTCCCGTAGCCCTACTATCCAGGTACTATACGAACCTCTTAAATGTTAAAATCGAGCACGCATGCACTACATGTGCTGACTACTCATTCCACACCCAGATGATCAACTGTGTCAAGATGTTTCCCCTCATGTTTCCCTTAACGTTTCACCTTTCACACTTAACCCATGGCGTCTGGTTGTCTCACCCCATCTGAATGGAAAAAGCAAACTGGCATTTACCCTATCTATGCCCTTCTTTCACAAACAAATCTCCACTCAATCTTCTATATTCCAAGAAATAATGTCCTGACCTGTTCAGTCTCTCCTTGTAACCCAAGTGCTCCAGACCTGGCAACATCCTTGTGAATTTTCTCTGAACTCTCGGAACCTCTTTTACATCTTTCATGTAGGCAGGTGACCAAAACCGCACACAATACTCCAAATTAGGCCTCACCAATGTCTTGTACAAAGTCAACATAACATCCATCTCCTGTACTCGGTACTTTGGTTTATGAAGGCCAATGTGACGAAATCTTTCATTCTGTCCCTATCGAACTGTGACAATACTTTCAGTGAAATATAGACCTGTATTCCCAAATCCCTTTCTTCTACAACACTCCTCAGTGCCCGACCAGTCACTGTGTCAGACCTACCCTGGTCTTTGCAGCTGGTCCAATTCACAGTGCAGGCCATGACAGTCTTCCTCTCTGAACACTACACCACCAGACTTGGTGTCATCCACAAATTTGCTGATCCAGCTAACCACACCATCATCCAGATTACTGATATAGATGACAAACAACAACAGATCCAGCAGTGATCCCTATGGCACACAACTAGTCACAGGCCTCCAGTCAGGGAGGCGACCGTCTGCTACCACACTCTGGCTTCTCCAAAAGACAGTGTCTCGTCTAATTTACTATCTCATCTTGAATACTGAGTGACTGAACCTTGTTGACCCACCTCCCATGTGAGACTTTGTCAAGTGCCTTGCTAAAGTCCATGTAGACAACATCCGTTGCCTTGCCTTCATCCACTTTCCAGATAACTTCCTCGAGAGACTCTATAAGACTGGTTAGACATGACCTACCATGCACAAAGCCATGCTGCCTATCCTTAATTAATCCACATCTATCCAAATACTAATACATCTGTTTCCTGCACATATGTTCCAATAACTTTCCCACGACGGATGTCAAGGTCACCAATGTATAATTTCCTCGTTTTTATTAGAGCCTTTCTTGAACAGCGGAACAACATTAGCAACAACATTGGGAACATCCAATCCTCCAGTACGTCACCTGTCACTAAGGATGATTCAAATATCTGTGCTTGAGCCCCGACAATTTCTGTACTTGTTTTCTGCAGGGTTCCAGGGAACAACCTGTCAGGTCCAGGGAATTTATCCACACTATTTTGCCTTAAGACAGCAAACACCTCCACTTCTGTAATCTGTCCAGGGTCCATGAAGTTAATGCTGCTTTGCCTCACTTCTATAGATGCTGTGTCCATCTCCTGAGTAAATATAGATGTAAATATAATATTTTAAATCTCCCCCATATATTTTGTCTCCTAATATTGATTATCATTCTGATCTTCAGGAGGATTCATTATTTTCCCTTGCAATCTTTTTGCTCTTAACATATTTGCACAATCCCTGAGGATTCTCCTTCACCTTGTCTGCTGGGGCAACCTCATGCCTTCTTTTATTTCTTTCATAAGTGTTCACTTGAATTTCCTGTACTTCATAAGTACCCCATTTGTTCCTATTTGACTGTACCTGGTATTCAACTCCTTGTTATTGAACTGGGAGAGGAAAGCCAAAGGGGTGATAGAAGATTCATGATTTTGGGGAACAAAACAAGAATGTGTCTGATATCCCACTGGTAAGGCTTGCTAGTGCTGCACGGTGGGTGGGGTCTGTGAAACTAAAGTTGCAGAGGGCATGGGAGCCTGAATAACAGAACAGATATTGGAGGGGTTGTGGAGACAGATGTTGTTCTGTCCTCAGACAAGGTCAGGAATGAAAAACGTTGAGCATGGTGCAGTGAATATGCTGAGCCCTGTATACTTCAATACACGGATGTGTTCAGGGCATGGATCAACACCTGGAATTAAGATACTAGGATCTGGCAACTGTGGACTGGGACAGGCTGCTTTATGGCAAAGGTGTGCTTGGTCAGTGGGAGGCCTTCAAAGTGAAATTTTGAAAGTACAAAGCGGGTATGTGCTTGTCAGAATAAAAGGTAAAGATAGAAATTGTAGGGAACCTTGGATTTCAAGAGATATGGAGACCCTGGTGAAGCAAAAAATGAAGTTGCATAACAGGGATAGGCAGGCAGGCAGGTTCTAATGGAGTATAAAAAATTCAAGAGGACACATAAGCAATCAATCAGGATGGCTAAAGAACAGCATGAGGTTGTTGTCGCAGAAAAGATGAAGGATAATCCTCAGGGATTCCAGAGACAGATTAAGAGCAAAAGGATTGTAAGGCAGAAAGTTGGTCCTCTGGAAGACCGGAATGCAATCCATGTGTGGAACCAAAGCAGATGGGGGAGATGTTAAATATTTTTTCATCTCTATTTACTCAGGAGATGGACAAAGCGTCTAAGGGAGTGTGAAAAAGCGACATTAAAATCAGGGACCCTGTACCAATTAAAGAAGAAAAGTTATTTTGCTGTTCAACATAGAGCATAGATATTTACAGCATATTCCAGGCCATTCAGCCCACAATGTTGTGCCAACCATGTAACGTACTCTACAAACTGCGTAGAATTTCTCTGGTGCATAGCCCTCTATTTCTCTAAGCTCCATGTTCCTAACTAAGAGGCTGTTAAAAAAAGCCCTATTTTATCCGCTTTACCACCGCTGCTAGCAGTACATTCATGCATGCATCACTCTCGGTGTGAAAAACTTACCCGATATCCCCTCGGTACCCATTTCCAAGCACTTTAAAACTATGCCCCCTTGTGTTAGCTATTTCAACCCTGGAAAAAAGCCTCTGGCTATCCACACGATCAATGCCCCTCATCATCTCATACACCTAAAAAATGCTCTAAACATAAACAAGGAAATTATACTTTGCTTTGAGGATTTGTTAGAAGTACAGAAGTTAGTTTTTTTTTACACAGAGAGTGGTGAGTGTGTGGAATTGGCTGCCAGAGGCGGTGGTAGAGGCGGAAATGAAAGAGTCCTTTAAGAGAGTCCTGGATGGATACATGGAGCTCAGAAAATTAGAGGGCTACGGGTAAGCCTAGGTAATTCTAAGGTAAGGATATGTTTGGCACAGCTTTGTGGGCCAAAAGGCATGTATCGTGCTGTAGGTTTTCTATGTTTCAGTGTAGACAAAATATAAGGGTATAGATGGGTAAATACAAACAGGCTTTTCAAATGATGTTAAGTGCGACGACAACCAGAGGTTATGGGTAAGTGGGGAGGTGAAAATTTATGGGGAACATGTGGAAAATCTCTTCAATGAATTGGCCATGAGAGTGCAGAGTGAAATGCCAGCGCAAGTGGTGCACGCTAGCTCGGATTCACCGTTTCAAAGAAGTTTGAATGGCAGCCTAGATGGTAGGTGTTTGGAGGGCGATGGTCCCAGTGCAGGTAGATGCATTAGACAGCTTGAATGTATTTTCAGCATTGACTAGATGGGCCAAATAGACTGTTTCCATACTGAACTTCTCCATGTTTCTATGACAGAGAAGCTGGCCGAACTTGTTTGGAAGGGAAAAGGTAGGAGTGGCAATGGAGCAGCAATGGCTGGAGTTTCTGGGAGCAACTCGGGAGCTGAGTCCAAATCCTAAGGACTTTCTACAGGAACACAATTGAGAGCATCCTGACTGGCTGCATCACTGCCTGGTATGAGAACTGAACTTTCCTGAATTGCAAGAACCTTTTACTGGTAAAGAAAAGAATTGATACCAGCAAATTCTGGAAGTAAACATCACATTGTCTGTAAAAAAGCCGAAGATGAAAAGAGGATGGTTTTTACAACAAGATAATGATCCTGAACACACCTCAAAATCCACAATGGACTACCTCAAGAGGCGCAAGCTGAAGGTTTGGCCATGACCCTCACAGTTCCCCGGCCTAAACATCATCGAGAATCTGTGATTGGACCTCAAAAGATCAGTGCAGGCAAGACAGCTCAAGAATCCACAGAACTAGAATCCTTTTGCAAAGTTAGAATTGGCGAAAATCCCCCAAACAAGAATTGAAAGCCTCTTAGCTGGCTACAAGAAGCATTCACAAGCAGTGATACTTGCCAAAGGGGGAGTTACTAAGTACTGACCAGGCAGGGTGCCCAAACTTTTGCTTTGGGCCCTCTTCCTTTTTTGTTATTTTGAAACTACAAAATATAGAAATAAAAAAGCTTTCTTGCTCAAAATATGAAAGAAATGTGTCACCATTTTTGGAAATCAGTTCAAATTTTACTCGTTTAACTATTCACAGTAACAGAAATTTTGACCAGGGGTGCCCAAACTTTTGCATGCCAGTGTAATTGAGCAGGCCACTTTTGAAGCGGTCGTCTCCGCCCAGAAGGCTGAGCTGTTCCTACAACTCATAATACCACGATGACTGTTGTGAAAATATTGCTAAATAACTCCTCACTGTGGACTTCCAGAAATAAGCAAGGACAATGGGCCAAAATAAATGAGGAAATCTGTAAAGAACTTGCTATAAAACAGCAGTTCCACTGCACCCATCATCGTAAAGCAGTGGCATAGTGGAACGAGCCAATGGTACTTTGAGAGATAAGTTGGCAAAACTTACACAAGAAACTGGATTGACCAGATTGAAGGTTTTACCCTTAGTCCTATTCCATATGAGAATCACGCTATCAAGTTAGACAGGGCTATCACCGGCAGAAATCATCTATGGAAAGCCCATGAGAACCCCATGGGGACCCCGACCTTGTCTGCCGCTCCTCCCTGAGCGCTTACCTGCAACATTGGATATTCATACCTTGGGGGAGGAGATGGGAAAATACTTATGCAAAGTAACTAACACTCTCCAAAGCTTGCATTCACAGGTACGACAGGCCTATCGAGACGACGAAACCCCAACTAAAGGTGACTACTCCACCATCCAGCCTAGAGATTTTGTCCTGCTCAAGAACTAGGATGGTAAGAAGTTGGGACCGAGGTGGAGAGGACTGTACCAAGTGCTACTGACAACACCTCCTGCAGTGATGGTGGAAGGGCAGCTCCGGTGGATACATCGAACGGACTGTAAACACGTTACTGGCGGAACTGATAAGACTGAATAATGTACTGGTTAATGCTGATTTTAATGACCCTAAGGGAACCTGCCCCTGTCTTGGGAGGCCCCCAGTTTAACAGTTTCCTGTCCCTCTACCACACCTACGCTAAGCACGTAGAGCGGGGAGCATGTTGGGTATGTGATGAAATTCCCCAACAGGGTCAGACTATGATCCCCATATCAGTGGTGCCCTGAATACTAGCGAAGTAAATTCAGATCTGGTGTTTTCTGATAGCCGTAATGGTAGCATTGTCAATGGCACCATATCCAGGTCTGGAAGTTGAGACTGGGGATGGTGTTGCTTTGAGGGTTGGAGTCTTAGATCTCCTCCACAAGACCCCTCCAAGCTATGGCCGGGGATAAGAGTTACATCTTCAGCAGTGGCTAGTACTACTTGTTGGTGGAACCAGAATGAGATGCACCCTATCAAGTGGGAAGTAGTAACTGTACCAAGAGTCAAGCTTATGATACCCCTGGACCACTAAATGGAACTTATTGGGTTTGTGGAAATAGGGCCTACCCCTGGCTGCCGGGAGAAAGAACAGGGCAGCGGCATGGAACCACACCCTACCAGACGGGTTCTCGAGGGGGGACGAGAGTTGGAGTGGTTGTTGCTACTTGGCCGACTTTGTGCCACACTTGAGGATCCTGGCTCAGCCTCAGGATCACCCCCATTGGAATAGGCAATGAAGGGTTGCCTGATAAATTTGATGGAATGCTTTGAGAAATAATAAGCAGGGTGGCCAAAGGAGAATTGGTAGATATTGAGTACGTGGATTTTCAGACCTTTGACAAAGTGCCACATGAGGCTTCTTAACGAGCTCTGAGCCTGGTTGGGCGGCGATGAGGAAGGAGCTGATCTCGGGTTTGTGTAAATCGAAGGGCGGTTGCAGTGGGAAAGGGCCTGGACCGAGCCAGGCGGCTGCACCGTCTGGGCCGGGAATGTAGGATCAGTTCGTTGTGGTTCCCCAAGCTGTGAGAGTGGATGTCGGTGACGAGGATCTGTCTACATGGACGGGTGTGGGGTAAAAGGTGGGAATGTTGTGGGGCTACTGACGTGGTGAGGGAGGTTGGGGATGTGGGTTATCAGACACAGTGTGACCCGGGAGGATGCGTTCTAGGGCAGATAAGCAAGGACGGATCTGGTCCATTGCATCAGACAGCTTTCAGGAAACAACAAATCTCTCTTTATATTAATCACTGTCTAATTTTGCTGCTACCATTGTGTTTGTCACAGAGCCCAGAGTCTGGGAACAGCTCGATGGTAGGAAGCAGATGGTGATGATGGGAGCAAACACAAGGAAATCTGCAGTTGCTGGAAATTCAAACAACACACACAATATGCAGGTGGAACACAGCAGGCCAGGCAGCATCTATAAGGGGAAGCACTGTCGACGTTTTGGGCCGAGACCCTTCGTCAGGACTAACTGAAAGGAAAGATACTAAGAGATTTGAAAGTAGTAGGGGGAATGCGAAATGATAGGAGTAGACCAGAGGGGGTGAGATAAAGCTAAGAGCTGGAAACATTATTGGCGAAAGTGATACAGAGCTGGAGAAGGGAAAGGATCATGGGACGGGAGGCCTCGGGAGAAAGAAAGGGGGAGGGGGGAAGCACCAGTGGTCGACAGTGTTTCTCCTTATAGATGCTGTCTGGCCTGCTGTGCTGTGTTCCACCAGCATTTTGTATGTGTTGGTGATGATGGGAGGCTGTTTATTGGAGTCAAGGCCCGTGCCTCCTGGAGCTCCCCAGGGTGACACCCATTGCTACTTGTCATCTATGTCAATAATCTGGTTGAGAATGTACAGGGTATGGGTAGTGAGTCTGCATCAAGTAATTGTAAACAACCACTTCTTTTTGCAAGATAGTAAATATAAACACCCCTCTTTCCCTCTCCACACTCAGAACTGACCAAAAGCTACTTCAGAAGATACAAGTTCTTCAAATGAGCAAACACTGAGGGAATGGGAGTGACTTAAAAGAGCTGGGACAGTGACAGTACATTATTGCAACTGGGTCTGAGAGACTTAACTGATACATTCATTCTCACCTCAACTATTCCCTACTTTATTTTGTACAGATACCATAAATTCCAATGTGTAAGCCGAGAATTAGGCCCCAAATTTTGGTCCTAAAATCAGGAGGTTGGCTGTTACAGAGGGTGCCAACTTTGGAAAAACGAATACAGGGAAGACAGGTCGGATTTATTGGTTGTTTTTGAGTTAAATTCGTTCCACTCTCAATGCATGAATTCTTTGGTTTGTTTAAAATCACATCTCGTGGCTGGCGCACGGAGATCAAACCACTGGGGAATGACTGCAATCTCTGTGTTTTCAGCTTTCAGTGCTGCTTTTGTCTCACCTGACAAGTGCGCTTTGAACACGTCCCAGACAAGTAGCGACTTTTCCTTCCCAAAACCTTCCGAATGTCAACGCCACACCTCTTTAACCCACCTTGTCCATCCCGCAGCGATTTTGAACGTAAACAACAACACCTCGCAGGAATTTTCTGAGTAATCTTTGTTTTTTGTCTCAAGATCGTGTCTATTCATAAATTGGGTGCACCAAATTCGCGTAGCTTTGAAATTTTCACTGACCTCATGGTGTTTTTCGGCCCGTTTCAACGCTGGAACTCGAATCATTTCTCCGGTAACAATGTATCCGGATGATCGCTGGTAATTCACCCACTCTGAAACATTTTCTTCCAGTTCTGGCCACTGGCATGTTTTCCCACGGTTGGCACATTTCGTCTTTGGCATTTCCCTCAGCGTGTCCTCTGCCTTTCTCCACTCTCTCACTCTCTCTTGTTTACACTAAAATTCTTAGCAGCTGCAGAATTATTTGTTCCTTTGGCAAAATCAACAACCTTCAGCTTGAAGCCAGCATCACATGGCACTCGTTTTAACCTTTTGTACATGGCGGTCGCAAACTCAATACTGAATACATGTACTGATCCCGCCACCCCGTGTTATGTTTTAACGAGATTACCATCGGTGCAAAATGGTTTTGTGTGTGTAATATTTCAGAGGCTTCTTCACCATTGGTGACCTAATCCAAAAGTTTCCTCCCTGATTTATTTATTAAGAATTTGCTTATAACGCTCTTCAATGTGTAAGCCTGTTTTCTTAGCAGGTACCGGTTCACAAAAATTTCAGGTTCCGGATCCTGCAAAGCTGAGTACAGGCATGTGAGATCTTGTGATTGTTTCTGGTTAAATCAAAAACCTTTATAAAAGGGGACAGCTTATACAAAGGTAACATGAAAAACTCCCTTTTTTAACCTTGAAAATGGGGGTCAGCTTATACTCCGGAATATACGGCATGTAACGTCTAAACGTCCAGTGTTTGAGTAAATGAGACTCACCAGACTTGTTCCCGACTGAATCAATGGAAACCCTGAGTCAAAAGGATTTCTCTCCAGTCGGTGCTCTCAGTCCTCGTGCTGGTTCGCTTGCTGCTGTTCCCTCATCTTCATTCGTGGTTTGCTTCCAGTTGTGGGTTTTTCTTCCAATAAATCTCTCACCGCAGGTCTAACTTTAACATGAAAGATAATGAAGCATGTTAACAATACAATGGAGAACAAAATATTTCTGCTCGCTAAAATCTAAACATTGAAGACAAATATAACGATCTCAGTGAACAAATCTGTAATTGTCCCTGACACGTCACCGAACCTGATATGGTATAGGAAGGAGTCATTGTTCAGTCATGGTAAGATATAAGATGTAGGGACAGAATTAGATGATTCGATCTATCGAGTCTGCTCCACCACTCAACCATGGCGGACATTTATTCCAACACCATATTCCTGCCTTCCTTCTGTAACCCTGAACCTACTTAGCAATCATGAGTATATTAATCTCTGTCATAAATATACCCAAATAGCAGCCTCAACCAACCTCTATGGCAACAAATTCCACAGATCAGTCATCTTTTGGCTGAAACATTTTTTTCTCATCACAGTTTGGAAGGGAAGTATCTTTATTCTGAGCCTGTGCTGTCAGATCACTGACTCTCCGTCTAATGGAAACATCCTCTCCATGTCCACTGTATCCAGGCTTTCCAGCATTCGGTAGGTTTACTTAACCACACATCCCTCCGCAACTCCCACCGTCCCTCTGAACTCCATTGAGCACAGGTCCAGAACCATCGAATGCTCCTCATACATAAATCCCTGAGATTATTCACGTGTACCTTGTTAGCAACAACTGCACTGAACACAATCCCAAACATAACAGACAATCAGGAGATTTAAACCATTCCAGAGTGAAAGCAATAAAAAGAAACTGGATTCACCAGAATCCCTTAAAAGGTAAGGAACTGCTGTGGGGATAGCAACAAATTTAAAGATTCAGGTTCACAATTATTTGTCAGAATGGATTCAAAATTTATCATTTTTGTGCAGATCTCCAGTAACCTGAGTGTCTGTTTGATTTCCACTGTCTGACAGACAGGTGACAGCGAGGAGGAATTTTCAAACACAGTTCAAACACTGACCACCCCCCCCCCCAGATCTATTTCCACTTGTTCAAACACAGAACAGCCCATTTACTCACAGCCTGTCCTTGTGAGGGATGGAATACAAACTCATTCTCTCCTCAGATTAGCAGCATTGCGTCCAAAGAAACTCCAGAAACAAACATTTGATCCCAGACCAGAAATACTCGCTCAACACCTCATAAACCGGGGCAGCTTGATCCCCGGGGCCATGTTATTTGGATCTAAACAGGGGTGCAGAGCACCTCCGGACCTCACCGGAGCACCACTCCAGCACCTCTGTAAAAACACTGGATCCCAGACCAGAAATACTCGCTCAACACCTCATAAACCGGGGCAGCTTGATCCCCGGGTCCATGTTACTTGGATCTAAACAGGGGTGCAGAGCACCTCCGGAGCTCACCGGAGCACCACTCCAGCACCTCTGTAAAAAACACTAGATCCCAGACCAGAAATACTCGCTCAACACCTCATAAACCGGGGCAGCTTGATCCCCGGGTCCAGTTTACTTGGATCTAAACAGGGGTGCAGAGCACCTCCAGACCTCACCGGAGCACCACTCCAGCACCTCTGTAAAAAACACTAGATCCCAGACCAGAAATACTCGTTCAACACCTCATAAACCGGGGCAGCTTGATCCCCGGGTCCATGTTACTTGGATCTAAACAGGGGTGCAGAGCACCTCCGGAGCTCACCGGAGCACCACTCCAGCACCTCTGTAAAAAAAAGTCAAATTAAACAAGCGGGAAATTTTACAGCGGCCGCATATTAAATAGACGGAATTTTACAGAAGTGGGGGTTGGGGACAGGGGTTGGTGGATGGGGGGCGGGGGGAATGCCACTAATAACATTAAGATAAGATTCTCGATAGTTTTTGGTGAAATCCTGGAGCCGTGATTGTGGTGGTACAAAAGTAATTTTTTTTCTCACTTATAACCCTATGGCTTCTAAGCAAACAAAGTTAGTCCACTTGCTTGGTAATTATATTTTATGATTATTAGTGAATGCAACTGTGCAATACTTTGTCATATTATTAAATTAAGTGTTATATGTTTTATTGTACCAGTTATATACTGAAATGCAGTGATTGGCTATAATCTTGTTAATGTCTTATCTATCACCGTATTTCTGTGGAGTTCTGGAATTCATATATATTTCTTTCATAGTTGTTTAGAGTTTGATATTATAAAATGCCCAATTTGTGTACGTGCTCATCACATGAATGGGGCAAGGAAGTTACCCAGTACATGAAAGGAGCAGGTACACAAATTAGGTGTGACATACAAGGGGTGATTGATAAATTCGTGGCCCAGGTGGAAGGTCGCTTTCAGAAAAACTAGCAATTTTCCATTATCTGAAACAGAAATACAACAAAAGTTACTGACTTCAAACTTTCTATATAATCACTCAAAGAGTTGAACTGCAAGTGCATGTACCATGAGCTGTATAACTTTAGCCGTTCTAACAGAGGCCACAAACTAATCAATCACCGCTCGTACAGCTAAAAGATTGGCATTGCACCCCTGCTGCAGCCGTCCGGCAGAGTTCGGGCCCGGCCTTTTCCAAAGCAAGCGGCCCCCAATGTACAGAAATCCACCGAGGTCAGACCCCATTCACCCCCGCTCTAGTCGGAGAACCCCCAACAGCCGGAGTCGGCACTGCGCATGCGTTTAACGAGAGGTTTTCCGCAGCACCACCGGTGGCCGGAGGTCTACACATCGTCGCCAGTGGCCGGCGGTCCCTACAGCGCCTCCTGTGATCGGAGGCGGGAGGGACAACGGAGAGGCCAATCACAAACACGGCAAAGTCTGCAGATAATACACACAAAATGCTGGTGGGACACAGCAGGCCAGACAGCATCTATAAGGAGAAGCACGGTCGACATTTCGGGCCGGGACCCTCCCTCTGGACTGAGAGTGGACGGGAAATGGTCAGAGAAAAGAGGTGAGGGGTGGGGTTGGGGCAAGAGCTGGGGAGTGAGAGGTGGGTCCAGGTGAGGGGGGAGGTGGGAAGGTGGAAATAGTGACAGGGGGGGAGGTGAGTGTTTGGTGTAACACGGGGCTGCAGAAGATGGTAATTAATTCCACAGAGGATTAACAAAGAGGTTAGAGCGTATTTGTTATAGAGAGTGCAATGAAGATTCACCAGACTGATCCCTGGAGTGGTGGGTCATCATATGGAGAAAGACCAAGTGTGATAACCCTTTCATTTAGAGAATCCAGGACTGAGGTGAACACTTTGAAATGCACAACATCATTACCAGTTGAATCAGGGATCCCAGTCATTGAAAAAGGGGATGGACTGTCCCAGACTGAGCGGAGGGGGAATGTCTCCACTTTGAGGGTGGTAAATGTCTGTAAATTCCCACCACAGAGGGCGGTGAAGACAGTTATCGTCCTCACATAAAACAGAGGCCGGCAGATGTGTGGGGATCGAAGGGATCGAGGAAATGAGGACCGGGCAGAAACATGTGGCTGAGATGGCAGAGCAGCCGCCATCTTGTTGATGATTAGAGGGGCTGAATGGCCTCCTCCTGCTGTTTCTCACTTTATGTCTCAGTGTTCCTGTCCAGTGAGGCTGGAGGAATGTGAATAGACTGATTTAAATGAAACCTGCGCACTTCCTGTTTGGGTCTAATTTGTGTGTTGTACCGGGATGTGAATCGAGCCCATGACTTTGTGACCATAGCGGTGGAGGGAATGGGATTTTTCTGGTGTAAATATTAAACAATGTAGGAAATGCGGCGGATGGGGCGGGCAGTATGTGAGGGTGAGGAGCGGAGACACTGGTTCAGGTGGGAGACCCTCCACCCGTCACCTGATCCCGTTTCCTGTTCACGTTTCTCTGCAGATCTGCAGCATCAGCGGGTCACTGCTCTACATGTACGTGTAGCTTCATCTTTCACCCATTCAGCCAAGGCAGTGAGATCCGGATCTGTCGCTTCCTCTCGTTGTGGGTGGACAATGTTCTCTTCCTGCAATACGTTCAGCATGTTTCATCCCACTGTTTCACCTGCTGAAGTGCAGCCGATGTTTCTGGATATGTGACCCATTTATGTGAGAATTTCGCCTTTTGATTTATCTGAGCTTCTCATAAATGTGTACAGTTCAGCTAAGCTTCACTGCAGAATTTACAAAGCAACAACCCAGTCAGTCAAATAGTTCCACACAATTAAAAGTTTATTACATTCTTTGTACTACATATATAATTTATCTATTTAATATGTATATTCTTATTTTAAATCACAATTGTCAATATCTATTGTTATGAATCAGGTTCTACTGCTGCCACAGAGGCAACAAATTTCATGACATATGCCAGTGCTATTAAACCTGATTCTGATATTGATATGAGAGACCCACCACCGGTCACGATCCCAGTTACCGCAGATCGTAATGCGAGGTTGAAGCCTTTTTTATTTACCTGCATTCCTCAGAAAAGGCAACTGTTAAGTTTCCTTCTGTGGTTCCAAAGCAGAAGGTCAGTCTGTCTAATGTTTCCACACAATTAAAATGGGGATATTGTTTATTATCATCACGTACTGAGCTACAGTGAAAATCTTGCCTGCCGTACCATCCACACAGATCAATACATTATGACAGTACATTGAGTTCATATACGACAAGACAATAACTGTAACTAAGCATTATGGCTGCAGAGAAAGTGCAGTGCAGATAGACATATGGTGCAGTGTCACGTCGAGTTACATTGTGAGGTTGAGTCCATTTTATCATTCATTTGGATTATAGCCACAGACAGGAAGCCGACCTTGAGCCTGGTGTTACGCGCTTTAAGGCTTTTGTGTAGCTTCCTTGAAGGGAGAGAAGGTTTGCAGCAAGAATGTCCAGGTTGTGAGAATCTTTGAGTTCATATCCTGCTTTTCTGAGGTAGGGGAAGTGCAGGAAGAGTCAATGGAGGGGAGGCTTTTTTCTCTGATGTTCTCGGCTCTCCAAAGTTCTCTACAGTTCCTTGCAGTCATGGGCAGAGCAGTAGCCATACCAAGGCGTGAAGTGTCGACAAGAAGCTCAGAGACCTCACCCCGCCTTGTGCAGCTGGATCCTGGTCTTCCTGTCAGATCGCCGGCAGGTGCTAAGTGTGGACTCCCTCACTTCTGTCTCTCTGACCCTCAGCACACATACCCCACAGGGTTGTCTCCGTCTTTACTCTCTGTGCACCCACGACTTGTGTCGCCACTCACAGCTCCAATCTGCAAATTAAACTTGTGGACGACACTACATTGATTGGCCTAATCTCAAATAATAATTTTCAATCAATCTCCTGACAAGACTTGGTCCAAACAAACTTGCCACCCTTCTTCAGGAGATTAGTCAGTGGAAGAGCGATACCAGCAAAGTTCTTACAGAACTTACGATAATATCCAACCATTCCCAGAAACCTTGTTACCAGTCGGAATAGAAACTTCAGAAAATTGCCTGGACTTTTGCCTGAACAGGAGCCAATTTGCTTTGACCTACAACATTGCCAAGATTGGTCACAATGGCATAGCCAAATTCACTCTTAGGTGAGTTAGCTGTAAGGCTGGCCTGGGAAAGCCGGTCAAACAGCTTTTCTACTGCAGAGATATGCTCTTCCCAAGTGTCACTCCCTGTGACTACATCATTAGAACAGGTATCTGTGTGTTCCAACCCTCGAATTACAGAATCAATCATTCTCTGGAATGTTCCTAGAACATTTTTCATTCCAAACGGCAAAACATTGTATTCGTACAACCCAGAACGTGTCACAAACACGGAAATTTCTCTACCTTCGTCTGTCAATGGAACGCACCGATACCCTTTCAACAGATCAATCTTTGTAAGAAATTTAGCTTTTTCAACCTGATCAATGTAATCATCCAACCTAGGGATAGGATAAGCATCTGTTTTTGTTACTGTATTTACCTTTCCATAATCAGTGCAAAATCTAGCAGTGTTATGCATATATAGGTATAAATATATATTTCCCAAACTTAGCTGGTAAATGATACAGTCTTACGCTGGTGTGGTAAGGATATTCAGTTCAGTTCACGGGATTGAAGTGAGTGAGAGATTTTGCATCCAAACAGGTGTCCTCGACCCTCTTCCGATGTCCTCCAAATCTTCCAAGTTAGCCAAACATGACCAACTGTAGAGCACTGTCTTCAAGTAACAATCTACCAACCCAGGCAAGGGTTTCTAGCAGATTTCACAGGGTTGCTCTTACATGCACTAATAGTCACAGACTGATTCCTCCTAACTTATCCTCAACCCCACCCTCGTGGGCATTTAAAACTTCAGTGACAACTCTTCCCACTAGCCTTTGTGTGTCTGCCTGTCCTATGAAACAAACAGCAACGCTCCTTTATATACCATTGTGCTGAACACCAGCTGTCCATCATGCAGGCCCTCCGCTCTATCTGTCTCTGTAACAAGCTGCTTGTGCTCATCTCTCTCTCTCTCTCTCTTTTACAGACATGGTTCTTAGAGGCACAGTCCATAATCACAGGCCGAATAATACCATTGTTCAGCATATATTCAATTTTTTGCTCGGCCAATTTACACTTTTCTACCTTCATGCAATATGGGTGTTGTTTAATCGGTTTGGCTAAACCGAAGTCTACATCGTGTACTGCGACCGTGGTTTGCTTGGAAACTTTGGGAAATAAACATTTAAACTTCAGAATTAATTACTTCAGCTGTTGTTGTTGCTATGGCTGCAGATGAGCCAACTTGTTATCAAAGTTTTCTTGAACAACCGAGTTCATTAGACTAACTGGGACCATGTTTGGCTTCTGAAAAGTCTCAGCCGAGTCAACTGTTTCATTCTCAGGGTTGCCAGATTCAAATGTTTTGACAACACTCACAGATGGTGCCTGCTTGTCAACATAAGGCTTTATCTTATTTATGTGTACCACCTGTGTTAATTTACATTGGTCTGGTCTTTTAATAACATAATTCACATAGTTAACGAGAGATTATTTCATGCAGTCCATTGAGTTTCTCCTTATGTGGATTCACCCACATTGGAAATAAAGCAAGCATGTTGACCCCCACCTAGTATTTTCTTTCACAGGCCTGCTTATTAAACCAAAACTTCATTTTGTTTTGAGAAATCTGTAAGTTTTGTCTTACTAGGCTACAGGACTGGTGTAGTTTATTTTTGAACTTCAAAACATAGTCCAAGAAGTTAAGATGTACATCCCATCAATCCACTGTTCCTTTAACAAGGTCAAAGGTCCCCTCACGCTGTGACCAAATACAAGTTCAAATGGACTAAAGCCCAGTGATTCCTGTACCGACTCTCTTACTGTGAACAAAAAAGAAATATTCCTTCATTCCAGTATTTTCCATTTTCATCACAGTATCTCTTCTTCATTGTTTTGAGGGTAGAATGAAATCTATCTAAAGCCCCTTGTGATTCCGGATGGTATGCAGATGATGTAATTCATTTAGCTCCCAGTTCATAACCCATCTGCTGGAATAAACCAGATGTAAAATTACTTCCTTGATCAGACTGGATTGCTTTAGGCAAACCAAACAGAGTAAAAAACTTGGTAAGAGCCTTCGTCACATTTTAGCTTTAATATTCCTGAGAGGTAGTGCCTCTGGGAATCTGGATGAGGTACTCATAATAGTTAGCAAATACCGATGGCCAACTTCCGTCTTAGGCAATGGGCAAAGAAAATCCATTGTTCACCAATAGTATTCACTGAAGGGTTCACTGAATGCAGGTACAGGCCAGAGTGGGGCCACTGGTATGACCTGATTAGGTTTACCCACAACTTGACAAGTGTGATAGATTTTGCAAAAGGTCACAACACCTTTCCTCAAATTAGGCGGTAAAATTCCTTCATAATCCTGTTTACAGTTTTATTCACTCCAAAATGGCCACCTAAGGGCATGCTGTGGGCCAAAGTTAAAATTTCTATCCAATAAACTTTAGGAACTACAACTTGGTGAACAGCTGTCCGTTCCTCACTCGCAGGTATAGCGGGTGGAACCACTTGCTGATTAACAATCCATCCTTGAGATAATACCCCACTTGCATTTTCTTAATCTCATCATCTGAGAGGGCAGTTTCTTTTAAAACTTCAATCTCAGGGTCTCGGTTCTGTTCTGCTATAAACACCTTCCTAGACAGGGATGAATCTTTCTCATCAGACTTACTACCTGAATCCTGTTGAAACAATGAAGGCAGAGAAGTTCCTGACAAGTCAGCATAACCTGGATCCCAATTTTGGCTATCATGGCTATCAGAATCATGCTGCAGAGAACTGTCTGCACTAGCAGACTTTTTAGCCATACTTGGAGATACTTCACAGGAAAGATAAATGTTAAAATCCATCTGTGGGTCATCAGTGGTTGGCTTAGTTATCAGCTGCACTGCAGCAACAACTTTACCATCTGCCAGGTCATTCCCTAACAGCAAAGTGACATGTTTCACTGGTAAACTAAAGCATAATCCAATCTTAATAGGTCTGGAAACCAGTCCTGATTGTAAAGTTACCTTGTGCAATGGCACAGAAGCCCCAATGCCTTTAATAAAATGCCGCTCCCAATGTCTTTAATAAGATTTATCTCACCGTATTAGTCTCATCACCAAACTTTAGAACACTGTCTAATATAAGTGACTGAGAAGCCCCAGTATCTCAAAGAATTTTTACTGGTATTAGGTAGACCCTTCCTATACTGTTACGTACTCGTGACACTTGACAGTGTCACGTGACTGTGTTTGAAGCTATACTGGACTTGAGGTAATGGTCTTGTGATGGTGGAGTGACGTCATTTTCCCGCCAGTAGAGATCATGTGACAGGGTTTTTTTCAGGTTATAAAAGGAAGACCCCACCCTGTGAGGAGGGGCAGTTCGTGGCTGGATTTGCCAAGTTGACTTCATGCCGCTGCGTGATTTAATGTGATGACGCAGTTTAGTTGAATAATGAAGTTTCATCTAATGCCTAAAGTTTAAAAGGTCATTGCCAGCAGGATCTTTACAATTCTGCTAGTTTGAGAATCAGTGGAGAGTGAAGATCGAAGTTCAGGGGTTACAGATCGAGGAGAATCGTTTTCTACAGTGAAACGGGTTCAGCCTTTGTTTGATCCTTATTTGGAAGGATTCCGTTGACTATTCTCGCGTTAATCCTTGGGATTACCAGAAAGGATTGAGGATAGTGTGGAAGGAAAGGTGAGTGCCTTTAAGCCGTTCTGTTTCGTAGATTCTTCGTGGGAAAAGTTCGACGTCAGGGATCGAAGCAAAGCGACGTGAAAGAGAATTTAAATCGTCTTATAAAGTCTTTCCTTTTAAATGGACTGTGAGCATATCGAACTTTTGGCAACACCACTTTAAAGAACTGTTGTTGCAATATCGCTTTTAGAACTGTTTGAGCTGCCGCACTGCAGTTGATTTCCGGTTACGTTACTCTTTGTTTACTTTCGGGGGGTTTGTTTTCTGTGTTTAATAAACGTGATGTTTGTTAATAGAAACCCTTGCCGAACTCATATATTTATTGTTGCCTGGATATGTAACAAAACTATGGGGTCTGCGTCCGGATTGGATCGTTTGAGTTTATATGCTTGCTAACTTTTGACTTGGTGTTTTGGAAAAGGGGAATAGTCGATTCTTTTCTTTGATTGGCTTGTGAGTGGTATTCACCACCGATGAATATTGATGAGTTTGTTGTTGGCGAAGGCGGAAAAAACTGAGGTGTTTGAGATAGCTCGTAGATTGCAACTTAAAGGTACTTCAAAGGCTGTGATACAGAGGAAAAGCTCGTCACACTATGTGGATTCGGGTGTTTTTGATGATTCGGTTTTAGAGCAGTTTCAAATTAGTAATCTGAAGGCAGTTGCAATTCGAACTAATGAGGTTGGAACTGAGTAAAGCTGATTTGGAGCGTTGTAAATTGGAGACGGATCAAAAGAAGAGGGCACTTGAATATGCAATGGAGGAAGTAAGTTCTGGGAATCAGTCTTCTGGTTCAAGGAAACCGTTTGTTGCTAGTCAAGAAATTAAATTGGTCCCTCCATTTAATGAAACAGAAGTGGAAAGATATTTTCAACATGTTGAAACTATTGCTCAGATGTCGGAGTGGCCGAAAGATAAATGGTCCGTGTTGTTACAGAGTGTAATTAAAAGTAAAGCACAACAAGTTTAAACATCTTTAACTGCTGCGCAAGCACTTGATTATGATATTGTGAAAATGCATATCCTAAACTATTACGAATTAGTCCCAGAAGCTTATAGGGAAAGATTCAGAAGTTTGAAAAATTCTGTGGATAAAACTTATGTGGAATTTGCCTATGATAAAGCTATGTGTTTTGAGAGATGGGTTTCTTCTAAAAATTTAAATGGGGACTATGATACATTGACAGAGCTGATTTTAATGGAGGAATTTAAAAGAAGCCTTCCTGTTGGATTAAGGACCTACTTAAATGAGAGGGATACTGATAAATTGCAGGACTGTGCTAGTTTAGCTGATGGGTATGTTTTAATCCATAAGAATAAATTTCCCCAGGGCAGAAATTTTAAGAGGAAAAATAACATTGGGACTCGGTAAATCAGAAATTAAATCAGAGGTTAATGAGAAATGTAAGGAGGAAGGAAAGCCTGTGAAGGAAAGACAGTTTGGTCTTATTTGTAACTATTGTAAGAAGCCTGGCCATGTAATAGCTAACTGTTTCAGATTGAAAAAGAAAGAGAAGGAAGCAGTTCCAGATGACTGTGTGGAACATACTGAAACACCTGTAAAGTTACAGGGTTTGATAAACACAAATGAGGCTTTGTTAGAGTCTGACCAAGTTAGAAAGGGATATGATCATTTTATAACTGAAGGGTTTGTATCCTTGAAAGAAGGATCTACTCTGGTGCCAATAAAACTCCTTAGGGATACTGGTGCTTCTCAATCACTGATGTTAGACAGTGTGTTGAAGTTTAATGAAGAGTCTGATACTGGTGAGGTAAATTACATAAGAGGTGTTGGGAGTGATCTTATGCCTGTACATTTACATAAAGTAAATTTAAAGTCAGGGTTAGTTACAGGATTTGTTAAAGTAGGATTACAGCATAGCTTACCTGTGAGGGGTATCTCTTTATTGTTAGGTAATGACTTGGCAGGTGGACAAGTTTTTCCTGAAGTGCATTTGACAATGGATTCAGAGGAACCAGAGTTGAATTCTAACACAGATTCTTCCTGTGTTGTGACTAGAGCTATGGCTAAAAAGATTGATGCGCAGAATGAGGTTGCTACTCAGGACTGTTCAACTCAGGATTCGAGTTTTGAGGATGTGTCAGAGACTTTCTTATCTTCGTTGTTTGAACAAGATTCTTGGATTAAGTCTGACTATGAAGATTTATCTCTGTCTCGGAAGGAGATGATAGCAGAGCAGAATAGAGGCTCTGAGATTATAAAATTAAGAGAGCAGGCTTTACTAGATAGTGAAATTGAGAAGGTGCCATTAGGATATTACTTGGAAAAAGGAGTGTCGATGAGGAAGTGGAGATAGCCTACAATTCCTGCAAGTGAGTATTGGAATGTTGTTTACCAGGTAGTTGTCCCGAAAGTTTATCGAAATGAGATTTTTACTTTAGCTCATAGTGTGCCTTTAGGTGGACATCAAGGGGTAAGGAAAACTGTGGACAAGATTTTAAAAATTTTTACTGGTCTGGTCTAAGAAAAGATAACTTGTCAAATTGTGGGTAAACCAAATCAGGTTACACCAATAGCTCCATTACAACCTATCCCAGCATTTGGTGAACCATTTTCTAAAGTTATTGTAGATTGTGCTGGTCCATTACCAAAGACAAAAACTGGTTATCAGTATTTGTTGACTATCATGTGTACTTCGTCTAGGTTTCCAGAGGCAGTACCACTTAGGAATATAAAAGCTAAAACTGTGACAAAGGCCCTTATAATTTTTTTTTTACTTATTTTTGATTACCTAAAGAGATACAAACTGATCAAGGCAGTAATTTTATTTCTGGATTGTTTCAACAGATAGTTTATAAATTGGGAGCTAAGCAAATCACTTCATCTGCATACCATCCAGAATCGCAAGGTGCCTTGGAGAGGTTTCATTCTACCCTCAAGAATATGATTAGGACATTTTGTGTGGAAAATGAAAGTGACTGGGATGAGGGTATAAACTTACTTTTATTTGCAGTAAGGGAATCGGTACAAGAATCTTTAGGCTTTAGTCCATTTGAACTTGTGTTTGGGCATAGAGTTAGAGGACCTTTAGCTTTATTGAAAGAACAGTGGATTAGTAAGGAAGTACACACTAATTTGTTGGACTATGTTTTGAAATTTAAGGACAGGTTACATAAAGCTTGTAGCTTAGCTAAGGAAAATTTAAAGTTGGCTCAGGAGAAAATGAAGGCTTGGTATAATAAAGAAGCTAGGATGAGGATGTTTAAGCCAGGAGATAAGGTGTTGGTTCTTTTCCCAGTGCAGACAAATCCTTTACAAGCTAGATTTCATGGTCCTTATGAAATTGTGTCTAAAATCAATGATATGGATTACGTAATAAAAACTCCAGATCGTAGAAGGTCAACACAACTTTGCCATATAAATATGATAAAACCATATTTTAAGAAACAATCTGATACTATGACTGTTGTGGTTAGTGAGAATGAGTTTGATTTAACTAGGAACATGATATAGATGATTCATCTGACTTTCTTTCTAAATCCAACATTCTTTCTGTTAGGTTACCAAATTCAACCATTCTGGAAAATATTGATGGGAAATTAGCACATTTACAGCTAGAACAGAAACTGAAGGACTTAATTTTTAAATATAACGAGTTGTTTCCAGATGTTCCGAGAAGGGCTACTATAGCTTCACATGATGTAGATGCTGGAGATGCCAAACCTATTAAACAACATCCATACAGGATGAACATAGAAAAATGTGAACTTGCTGAGAAAGAAATTGAATATATGTTAGAGAATAATATCATTAGACATTCTAACTTGAATTGGAGTTCGCCATGTGTTATGGTGCCAAAACCAAATGGTAGTATTAGGTTTTGTACATATTATAGAAAGGTGAATGCTGTAAGGAAAACAGATGCATATCCAATTCCTAGAGTAGATGATTGTGTAGATAAAGTTGGAAAAGCAAAGTTCCTTACAAAGATTGATTTATTGAAAGGGTATTGGTGTGTTCCATTAACAGACAGAGGTAGAGAGATTTCTGCATTTGTAACTCCATCTGGGTTATAGGAGTAAAATGTTCTTCCATTTGGGATGAAGAATGCCCCAGGTACTTTCCAGAGGATGATTAACACTGTGATTCAGGGATTGGAAGATACTGATGCTTATATTGATGATTTAATGACAGGAAATGATAATTGGGAAGCACACATTATTGCAATGGAGAAATTGTTTGAAAGGCTTTCAAAAGCTAACTTAACTATTCATTTAGCTAAGAGTGAATTTGGACATGCCACTGTGACTTACCTTGGTTATGTTGTGTGTCAAGGTAAGGTAGCTCCTGTTCAGGCAAAAGTTCAGGCAATTTTAGAGATTCCGACTCCAACGGGGAAAAAAAAAACTCTCAGAAGATTTTTGGAAATGGTAGGATATTATCAGAAATTTTGTAAGAATTTTGCTAATGTTGCTCTTCCATTAACTAACCTTCTGCAGAAGAATGTGAAGTTTGTGTGGACAGTGCCTTGTCAAGAAGCATTTGAAAAATTCAAAACAATGATATGTCAACAACCTGTGCTTAAGGCACCTGACTTTGAAAAACCTTTTTCATTGGCTGTGGATGCCAGTGATGAGGCTGCAGGAGCAGTATTAATGCAAAGGAATGAGGATGATGAGGTTGATCATCCAGTAGCTTACTTTTCTAAGAAATTTAATAAGCATCAAAGAAACTATTCAACAATAGAGAAAGAATTGTTATCTCTTGTTTTAGCTTTGGAATATTTTGAGGTATATGTTGGTACAACTCAAAAACCACTTATTGTTTACACTGATCATAATCAGTTTTTCTGAGTAAGATGAAAAAAAACAGAAGATTATTAAATTGGAGTTTGATGTTACAAGAGTACAATATTGTGATAACTCATATTAAAGGTAAAGATAATGTGGTTGCTGATTGTCTATCTCGATGTTGAATGTACAATGCAATTTTATAATGGCGTGTTTTTTTTTCAATTGTAACACTCCTACTGTATTGTGAGTTATAAGCTGTTATATGATGGTATTGTATATTGTGTATGTTATAAAATTTATACCTTTGTTTTTCTTGTAAGCAATTGTTAAACATTATTGTTCTTGTCAGACCAAAAATGTATTTTTTTGGAGGGAGGTGTTACGTACTCGTGACACATGACAGTGGTACCCTTGTCACGTGACTGGGGTTGAAGATATACTGGACTTGAGGTAATGGTCTTGTGATGGTGGAGTGACGTCATTTTCCTGCCAGTAGAGATCATGTGACAGGTTTTTTTTCAGGTTATAAAAGGAAGACACCGCCCTGTGAGGAGGGGCAGTTCGTGGCTGGATTTGCCAAGTTGACTTCATGCTGCTGCGTGATTTAATGTGATGACGCAGTTTAGTTGAATAATGAAGTTTTATCTAATGCCTAAAGTTTAAAAGTTCATTGCCAGCAGGTTCTTTACAATTCTGCTGGTTTGAGAATCAGTGATGAGTGAAGATCGAAGTTCGGGAGTTAAAGATGGAGGAGAATCGCTTTCTACGGTGAAACCGGTTCGGCCTTTGTTTGATCCTTATTTGGAAGGATTTTGTTGACTATTCTCGCGTTAATCCCTGGGATTACCAGAAAGGATTGAGGATAGTGTGGAAGGAAAGGCCTTTAAGCCATTCTGTTTCGTAGATTCTTCGTGGGAAAAGTTCGACGTCGGGGATCGAAGCAAAGCGACGTGAAAGAGAATTTAAATCGTCTTATAAAGTCTCTCCTTTTCAATGGACTGTGAGCATATCGAACTTTTGGCAATACCACTTTAAAGAACTGTTTTTGCAATATTGCTTTAAGAACTGTTTGAGCTGCCGCACTGCAGTTGATTTCCGGTTACTATAGTGTATGTTTACTTTTGGGTTGTTTGTTTTCTGCGTTTAATAAACGTGTTGTTTGTTTAAAAAAAAACCCTTGCCGAACTCATATATTTATTGTTGCCTGAATACGTAACAATACTAATACAATCCCATCTGACATAAAATGATCGAATCCCCTCTCAACTCAGTCAGACTTCTCAGTCCTTAACCGAGCCTCAACAGAATGTTCAGAACCCTGTGGGTTGAGAGGTGCATCAACATACTAAACACAGGCAATTGGGACTGCCTCCTTTTTCTTTTTCTTCTTCAGGATAGAACAGTTAGCTATCATATGAGCAGCTTCTTACAATAGTAACAAGTAAGACCAGAATATTTCTCCTTCAACTGCTTCCCGTTATCCATACTCTTATCACTAGTCCCAGCTTTAATTTCTGGTTTACCCTGGTGATCCCTGCTACTCTTTTGGAAACTCTTATTCTGGGTCAACTTAACCTGATGAGTTAAAGCAAACTCATCTGCGAATCTAGCAGACTCCTGCAATGTAGCAGCATCCTTTTCATCTAAATACATCTTCCTGTCATCAGGGATGCACCTTTTGAATTCTTCAATTACAACCAACTCTTTCAAGCTGATAAAATCATCATTTATATTTTTATATGTGCACCAGCGGTCAAAACACAAACTTCTCACGAGCAAATTCCATATAAGTCTGGTTCACAGATTTCCTTGAATTTCTAAACTTTTGCCTGTATGATTCTGGGGCCAACTCGTAAGCTTTGAGCACAGCCTGTTTCACTCATTCATGATCAACTGCTTCATCCACTGTCAAGGCAGAATATGCTTGCTGAGCCTTCCCCTTAATTACACATTGTAAGAGAATAGGCCAACCCTCTTCTGGCCACTTTAAACTCCGACCAACCTTCTCAAAATGCTGAAAGTATTCATCAACCTCTGCCTTGTCAAGTGGAGGTACCAATTTAACTTCCAGACCATCCTCAAACTTATCACCAGAGTCTAACGCGAGACACCTTTGCTGCAATCTCTCTATCTTTTCCAGCTTGAACACCCTCTGTTTTTCAGCCTCTCTACCCTCAAACTGCCTCTGCCTTTCCGCAGCCTCCATCTTTAATTTTTCTAACTTGTACTGGAGCTCAAGCTCACTCGGTTTACTTTCAGGAAACACCTCCAACTGCTCCACTTTAAACACACCTCAGATACATAATGTTCAGCTATAATCCTCTGCATCTGTGCCTTCCTCTTTGTCAATTTCACCTTAGCAAGTTTAAACCATTTCGCAATACACAACAACACGATCCTTCTGGTGTCCTCTAATGCCTCAGAAGTTGGTGCTTCCAGACATTTATCAACATCCATTGTTGCTGATTTTGCACGCACAAATAAATCAAAAGGGATTTCCCCAATGAAATCAATAATTAATTAATCAACACGCCCTCAAATTTGTTCATATCTCAGACGCAGGCCCCAATTTTGTTACGAACAAAAACTTAGAAACAAAAGCTTTAGAAATGAACCAGCAGCAATAGACTATTCCTGGCATCTGGTATTGATGTTAAATCCATTATCTTTATTAGTATCTACTTATAATAAAGTAAATTAAGTAAGATAAACAAAAGTTAACAGTGTTATGTGTATATATGTGTGTAAATATAACTCCCAAACTATTGAGCTCAGGAGAAACAAGGCTTAGAGTCTTGAGATGGTAAAGTATGGAAGTTAAGTTCATCCACAGAATAGGTGATGAGAGAAAGATATTTGTAATCCAGGGTAAATGTCGAGAGAAAGCAATTACGTCGAATTCCAAAGGTTTCATTGTGGTAAAACGAGAGAACAGTCACTGCAGATTTTATCTGTTGTCATTTCAAATCCACATATGAATTATCACCGAAATTGACTTGTCACAAGGGGTATCATCTTCATGTGATTTATCACACCACACCCCACCAAGCGTTAACACATAAGTGGTCTTCACAGGATACGCCAAATCCGATCCACACCTATGGATCAAACAAGGTGACAACCACACATTCAATGTATGGTGAATCGATACTTAACCCACCCTTGTGGGCATAGGAAAGCTCTAAACAGTGACCCTTGGCCACTAGTTCCCTTGTTTCGATCCTTCCACTTTTCCTCCTTCATCTCCGTCTGACTCTGAGTGTCTGATTCCTCGGTTAAAACTAAACAAGCTGTGAGCGATGTAAACAAGCTGCAAGCCAGACTGATTTGCCTTCTTAATCCCTCTCTCTCTTAAAATGAATGTCCACAGTAAACAAAAGCAAGGGATTAATAACATTGTGAACTGACTGGTGTGCCAGTAGTTGGGATGACTGAATGAATCCTTTCCCACATTCTGAGCAGGTGAATAGCTCAGAATGTGTGAACTGACTGGTGTTTCTGTAGGGTGGAGGACTGAGTGAATCCCTTCCCACAGACTGAGCAGGTGAATGGCCACTCTCCAGTGTGAACCACCTGATGTACCTTCAGCTTAGATGAGAAAGTGAATCGCTTCCCACAGTCTGAGCAGGTGAACGGTTTCTCCCCAGTGTGAACATGCTGATGACTCTGCAGGTTAGATGACGAAGTGAACTTCTTCCCACATTCTGAGCAGGAGAATGGCTTCTCCCCAGTGTGAACTCGCTGATGACTCCGCAGGCGAAATGACTGACTGAATCCCTTCCCACAGACTGAACAGGTGAACGGCTTCTCCCCAGTGTGAACTCGCCGGTGTCTCACTAGTTTCGATGACAAAGTGAATCCCTTCCCACAGTCTGAGCAGGTGAATGGCTTCTCTCCAGTGTGAACACACTGGTGCCTCTGCAGGGTGGAAGAATTGATGAATCCCTTCTCACAGACTGAGCAGGTGAACAACTTCTCCCCAGTGTGAACTCGCTGGTGCCTCTGTAGGGTGGAAGATTTGATGAATCCCTTCCCACATTCTGAGCAGGTGAATGGCTTCTCCCCAGTGTGAACTCGCTGGTGACTCTTCAGTTTGGATGACTGAGTGAATCCCTTCCTACAGACTGAGCAGGTGAATGGCTTCTCCCCAGTGTGAACTCGCTGGTGTCTCTGTAGGGTGGATGACCGAGTGAAACTCATCCCACAGTCCGAGCAAGTGAATGGCCTCTCCCCGGTCTGAACTCGCTGGTGTGCCATCAGGTCAGATGACCGAGTGAATCCTTTCCCAGAAATTCAACAGGTGACCAGCTTCTGACTGGTGTGTCCACAGGTGGGATGACAGACTAAATGCTTTCTTACACAAAGAACAGGTGAATGACCTTGCCCAATGTGAACTTACTGATGTACCTTCAGTTGAGATGACTGACTGAATCCATTCCCACTGTCTGAGCAGAAGACAGTGTAAAATGATGGGCATGCCAGTTGGTCAAATGACTGAGTGAATCCTGCCCCGTAGTCTGATCAGGAAGGATGGTCGATTCAATCCCTTGCTTCACTTCTTAAATATCTAGACAGAGACAGCAAAACTGGTGTGCCATGTTTGAGCTTCCGGGAGACAAACTCCTTCTCATTTTTAACCTGTAAAAAGATTCACAAAATCCATCAAAGGATTCAGAGGGGATTACTTGAGTTGCCAAGGTTTGATCCAGCATCATACTGTAACAGTGAGGTCCCACCCAAGTTGGACAGAGAAATCATCTTCTAACTGGGCACAGTTAACTGGTATCTGGTATCTAACTGGTATCTGGAATGACCATCAATTCCCTGATGCTCTTCTTGTTTCTATAGGAATGGGGCATTTCTGCGGTCTCCAATTTGTGCCTTGGCTCAGTTTGGCTCTCTCCATTGGTATTATTCCCTGTTCCTGCTGAGCTGCATGGGTGCCTGGCCACACAGTAACTGAAAAATTCTCACACAAATAGTCTTTCTTGACATGCAGCTGGGATTTTCTGAAATGTATTATTAACTTAAAATGCCACAGTTTTAATGCCTTATAAAAATTTCCTGCTGACATGAATGGTTGGTCCGCACATCTGTTCAATGAACTTACAGTGAATTTTTCGGTTATTTCAGGCTCTTGCAGAAAAGTACCAACACAGAAACAGGCCCTTTGGGCTACCTAGCTTGTGCTAAACTATATAAACTCCCCAGTCCCACACCCTTACCATTCAGGTACCTGCACAAAACTCCTTAAATGTTGAAATCCAGCTCGCATTCACCATTTGTGTTGGCTGCTCATTCCGCACCCAGATGACCATCTGTGTGAAGAAGTTTCCCCTCATGTTCCCCTTAACATTTCCCCTTTCACCCTTAACCCCTGGCCTCTGGTTGTAGTTCCACACCATCTCTGTGGTAAAAGCCAGCTTGCATTTAGTCTATGCCCCTCTATCACAATCAAATCTCCCCTCAATCTTCTACATTCCAAGGAATAAGGTCCTAACCTGTTGAACTTTTCCTCATAACCCAAGTCCTCCAGACCTGGCAAAATCCTTGTGAATTTTCTCTGAACTCTCAGAACCTCTTTTACAAATTTCATCTACCTACTGCTGTCAGTGCTTTGGTTCATGAAGGCCAATGGGCTGAAATCTTTCTTTCCATCTCTGTCGAACTGTGACACCACTTTCAGTGAATTACGGACTTGTATTCCCAGGTCCCTTTCTTCTATAACGCTCCTCAGTGCCCAACCAGTCACTGTGGCCTGGTAGGTCCTACCAAACACAACACCTCACTCTTGTCTGCATTAAATTTCATTTTCCATTTCTCAAACCATTTTTCCAGCTGGTCAAGATCGCGCTGTAAGCCATGATAGTCTTCCTCACTGTCCACTACACCCCAATCTTGGTGTCATCCACAAATTTACTGATGCAGTTAACCACACGATCATCCAGATTACTGATATAGATGACTAAAAACAACAAATCCAGCACTGATCCCTATGACACACCACTGGTCAAAGGGTTCCGGTCAGAGAGGTAACCATCTGCTACCACACTCTGGCTTCTCCCATAGCCAGTGTCTCGTCCAATTTACTGTCTCATCTTGAACGCTGAGTAACTGAACCTTCTTGACCAACCTCCCATATGAGACTTTGTCAAGTGCCTTGCCGAAGTCCATGTAGACAACATCCACTGCCTTGCCTTCATCCACTTTCCTGACAACTTGCTCGAGAGACTATAAGATTGGTTAGACATGACCTACCATGCACAAAGCTATGCTATCCATCCTTAATCAGTCCACATCTATCCAAATACTTATATATCCGGTTCCTGCACATACGTTAGAATAACTTTCCCCCTACTGATGTCAAGCTCACTGATGTACAACTTCCTCGTTTATTTTTAGAACCTTTCTTGAACAGCAGAACAACATTGGCTGTCCTCCGATCCTCCAGTTCCTCACCAGTCACTAAGGATGATTTAAATATCTGTGCTAGGGCTGTGACAACTTCTGCACTTGTCTTCCAAAAGGTCTGAGGGAACAATTTGCTTTGCCTCACTTCTATAGACTCTGTGTCCACCTCCTGAGTAAATAGGAATGCAGAAAAAATCTCCCCCAGCTATTTTGTCTCCTCATATGGATTACCATTCTGATCTTGCAAAGGATTAATTTCTTCCCTTGCAATCTTTTTGCACTTAACATATCTGCAGAATCCATGAGGATTCTCCTTCACCTTGTCTGCTGGGGCAAACTCATGCCTTCTTTCATAAGTGTTCACTTGAATTTCCTGTATCTCAGAAGTATCTCATTTGTTCCTATCTGCCTGTATGCACCTCCTTTTTATTGATCTGGGAGATGAAAACCAAAGGGGTGATAAAGCTGCATGGTGGGGGGTGGGGGTAAGGGGGGTTAAACTAAAGTTGGAGGAGGAATGGATGCCTGAATAACAGAACAGATAGTGGAGGGGTTTGTGGAGACAGATGTTGTTCTGTCCTCAGACAAAGTCAGGAATGAAAAACGTTGAGCATGATGCAGTGAATATGCTGAGCCCTGTATATCTCAATGCAAGGAGCATGATAGGAAAGGTGGATGTGTTCAGGGCATGGATCAACACCTGGAATTAAGACACTAGGATCTGGCAACTGTGGACTGGGACAGGCTGCTTTATGGCAAAGGTGTGCTTGGTAAGTGGGAGGCCTTCAAAGCAAAATTTTGAAAGTACAAAGCAGGTATGAGCTTGTCAGAATAAAAGGTAAAGATAGAAACTGCAGGGAACCTTGGATTTCAAGAGATATTGAGACACTGGTGAAGCACAAAATGGAGTTGCATAACAGGGATAGGCAGGCAGGTTCTTTTGAAGTGTAAAAAATACAAGAGAACACATTAGAGATAAATCAGGATGGCTAAAAGAAGGCATGAGGTTGCCATTACAGAAAAGATTAATCATCAAGGATTCCAGGGGTAGATTAAGAGCAAAAGGATTGTAAGGCACAAAGTTGGTTCTCTGTAAGACCAGAATGGCAATCCACGTATGGAACCAAAGCAGATGGGGCAGATCTTAAATATGTTTTCATCTCTATTTACTCAGGAGATAGACAAAGGTTCTATTGGAGTGTGAAAAAGCCACATTAAAATCATGGACACTGTACAGATTAAAGAAGAGATGTTATTTCACTGTTCAACATAGAACATTGAGCATAGAAATCTACATCATATTCCAGGCCATTCAGCCTACAACATTGTGCCAACCACGTAACTTACTCTAGAAACTGCCTAGAATTTCCCTAGCAAATAACCCTCTATTTCTCCAAGCTCCATGTGCCTATCTAAGAGGCTGTTAAAACACCCTATTGTATCTGCCTCAACCACCGCTGCTGGCAGTGGATTACACGCACGCACTATTTTCTAGGTAAAAAACTTACCCTTGCCATCCCCTCGGTAGCTATTTCCAAGCACCTTAAAACTATGCCCTCTCGTGTTAGCCATTTCAACCCTGGGGGAAAAACCTCTGACTATCCACACGATCAATGCCCTTCATCACTTTATAAACCTAAAAAAGGCTCTGAGCATTAGAAAGTAAGTTTGCTTTGAGGATCTGTTAGAATTATCAGGGTATAGATAGGGTAAATGCAAACAGCTTTTTCCGCTGAGGTTGGGTAGGATGACAACCAGAGGTCATGGGTAAGTGGGGAAGGTGAAAATTTAACGGTACCATTTGGGAAAGCTCTCTAATGAAATGGTCGTGAGAGTGTGGAATGAGATGCCAGCAAAAGTGGTGAATATAAGCCCGGTTTCAACAATAAGAGAAGTTTGATAGGTACTTGGATGGTAGGGGCATGAAGGGTGATTGTCCCAGTGCAGGTAGTTGAATTAGACAGCTTAAATGTGTTCTCGGCATTGACTAGGTCGGCCAAATAGCCTGCTTCTCTACTGAACTTCTCCATGTTTCTATGACAGAGAAGCTGGCCAAATTTGTAAGGGGAAAGGTAGCAGTGACAACAGAGCAGCAATGGCTGGAGTTTCTGGGAGCAATTCGGCAGCTGAGTGATCGATGCAGCCCAATGAAGTGGAAGCATAGGAAAGGCAGGAGAACACAACCATGGCTAAAATGAGAAGCCAAAGCAACATAAAAACCAAAGAGAGAGCAAACAACCAAGAGCAAAAACTATTGGGAAGCTTTTAGAAACCAACAGAAGATGACTAAAAAAAAAGTCAGATGAGCTCGCATGGATTTATGATTTGTAGTCATTAATGAGTCTTGGTAGCACCCAACAGTCTGAGGCATTCAGAAGAATAAAATATCCGGGGCCTCAAAATCTCTTGAAAACCAAGGTTCCCTGCATCAGTTACCTTTCAACTGTTATTTTGATAGACACATACAAACTCAACTCCCTCAAAATTTCACTTCTGAAGGCCTCACACTTACCAAGTACTCCTTTGCCAGAAAACAGCCAGTCGCAAACCACACTTATCAGATCCTTTCTGATGCCATCAAAATTGACCTTTCTCCAATTTAGAATATCAATCCATGATCCAGACCTCTCTTTTTCCATATTTACTTTTGAATCTCATGGCATTACGATCACTAATTTTTGTCATCAGCCCTGGATCATTTCCTAACAGCTTATTGCACACTTCTACATTGGGAATCCTACGCACTGATTAATGGCACATTTGACAAACTTTACCCCATCTAGTCCTTTTACATTATGGGAGTCCTAGTCAATATATGTAAAGTTAAAATCACTTACTGCATCAACCTTTGTTTCTTGGCATGGTCTGCAATCTCTCTAAAAACTTGTTCCTCTAAATCCCTCAGACTATTGGGTGCAACAAAGTCCCAGTCATGGCTACAATATCATAATGCCCTGTCCTCAGCTCATCTGGCTTTCCTACGATGCTTCTTGCTTTATGATATACACAGCTCAGCACATTCATCGCACCATGCTCAGCCATTTGATTGCTGATTCCATCTGAGGACTGAACAACATCTGACCAAGCCTTTAAAGGCGGGAATCTGTCCCCCCAGTTTAACTCCCTACTGCTCCAATACTTACCAACTAAGTTAGCCAACATGATTAAAACAAATAACATGGATGGCCTGACAATGACCAAAATCGAATGTGACGAGCTTTAACATATTGTTGGGACCTGACTTTCAAATCCCAAACAACCCTGAAGGGAACTAATATTAAAGGTGAAGATGTTCAGTGGGAAGAAGGACACAAGAGGGCAATATCTGGGGATCAGAAATGGGAAGAAAAACCTACCAAGAGACAGGTGGGGACAACAACCCATATTCAAATTAACAAGCTAGGATGCTTCCTGCCGTGAGTACCATCCCTCAGGAAGAGCCCAACGGAACATTGCAAGTTGCTGGAATTCCAATTCCGTTTATGATTGATATGCCGGCAACCACAGCCACTCTCAATCAGGAAGTAATATCGGAAAATGGATTCCAGCTATGAAACACTACAAGCACTCTGTCTGGGTTCGAAGGCACGGAACGCACGTATTCACATACACAGCCACTGCAGGTGGAATTCCACGGGGATTGAGTAAAGCCAGTATTATGCACCCCTCTAGGGACAAAGTTCCCAGTCACATTAGAGTGGATAAAGGAAGAGAGAACAGTGCATTACTGGCCGAAGTTCCGGATTTCCTTTGGTGACAAACAGGACAGGTGGTTCCCCATACCGTGAGGGTTTGCCTTGGGTTCAAGCCAAAGAGCCTAGGGTTCCTTGCCTACACCCTGATGAAACAAGCCTCCAGCACCGAGGGAGGCTGGCCAGACTTGGCCGCATGCCAACTCTGATACTGGAAGGACTCAGGTGAAGACAGGACATCTGGTAAGACACTCTTTTAATATTGACCGAACCCAAGAGGCTGTACCCCATCTCTGCGCAATTTCAGGCCATGAAATTGGCCTTGCTTGTTAATTTCTAAAACTGCCCCCCATCTGGATCACCATGAAAAGAGGACAGAGATTCCCATCCATTCTGCTATATCCCCTCAAGCCCGAGGCAATGTTTTATGAGAATGGAAGCCCTTTTGTGGATCCAGCAGGGAAACAATATTCTGGTGATGCGATAGTAACTGACAGTGAAGTAATTGAGCAGGACTCTTTTGAAGCAGCTGTCTCGTCCAGAAGGATGAGCTGTTGCTCTGACTTGTGCCTGTATCCTAGCAACAGATAAAATTGAGAACAATTACACGGACTCCCGTTATGCATTTGGAGTTGTACATGACTACCGGGCTCTCTGGGAACATGGGGATTCCTGACTTCCTCTGGCCACCCCATTAGTAATGTCACCTTTGTAAACAACTTACTCACTGCTCCACAGCTACCTTGAGTTCTGGCCATTATTAATGTGCGGCCCACACCCGCATGTCCAAACAGGTCACTAAACTCAATCCTTTAGCAGATTACACAGCGAAAAGTGCTGCACAATCCTCGATAGTTGTAGTCCTCTCAGGTTCCCGTCAAGCAATCCTCCATGACTCAAGCAGAACGGGTTTGCCAGACATGTGGGAGGAGCGTACTTTTCAGGGGGACGCCTCTGAGGAGGAGTGCAAGCTGTGGTTCCAGATGGGGTGCCAGAAAGTCCCCAACCTAGGTTTTTAGATCACCACAGTGGGACAGGTTTGTGTCCCTACACAGTTTTTACCTATATTGGTCAATTATGTACACACCTGGAAAAGGAGGAAATGGTTGTTAACCTGCACCCTGCACACCGGGTACGACTCCCTTGACCATTTTCGTGTCTACAAGTTGATGTTACTGAATTGCCTAGAGTACATTGCTATAGATACTGCTTAGTTATTATAGATGCATTTAATAGATGGATTGAAGCTATTCCAACTACCAATAATACTGTTATGACTGTTGTGAAGGTATTATTATGGGATATAATTCCCAGGTACGGCCTGCCAGAGATGCTGAGCTCTGACAATGGCCCACACTTTGTGGTGAAAGCAAGCGAAGGGGTATGTAACAAACTAGCTATCAGGCAATAATTCTACCGTACACCACCCACGGGTTGCTGCTATAGTGGAAAGTGTCAATGGCACTCTGAAGAGTAAATTGGCCAAACTAACAGCGGAGACTGGACTCACTTGGTTGAAGGTCCTACTGTTAGACCTATTCCACATGAGGGTCACCCCACAGGGGAAAACAGTGTTGTCACCAACTCAGACCTCGGTGGAGAGGACCATATTAGGTGTTACTGACCACTCCACAGCTCTGAGACTGAAGGGGCAATCTCGATGGATACATCGAACAGATTATAAACGTGTTACTGAAGGAACTGGGTAGAAGGACTCTCTTGGACTAAAGGAAAAAGAATTGGTTGATAGTGGTGTGACGAACCTCTAGGTTTCTTGCCATGGACTGTCATTTGAAGAGACAGTGCCTGAGTGACATCAGCCACCAGCTTTCTTGACTCTTGTTTGATTCTTACTGAGAGAGAGGGAGGGGTGGAACTATTTCACTCTGCAGCGTGTTTACACTTGCTCACAGCTTGTGTTTACATAGCTCGCAGTTTGCTTTATTTAAGCAAGGACAGTCAGACGGAGAGAAAGAAAGAGGATGGAAGGTTCGAAACAAAGGACCTAGTGGCCGAAGTTCGCTGTTTGAACTCTCCTGTGCCCACAGAACAATACTGAATGTGTGATTGTCACTTTGTTTGATCCACGGGAGTGGATCTTTATGTTTGGCAGTGTCCTGTGAAGACCACTTGTGCCAACCCTTGCCTGGGTGGTAACTCACTTGTACAGGGTACCCCGTGACAAATCACTGTTGGTGATAATTCCTATAATCCATATGGGGATTTTGATGGAGTATCCCGTGGCTACCACTTTTGTTAACCCTTAACTGGATTTGGGTGTGTTATCTGGTGACCACTTGTGAGAAAGGTATTCTGTGGAAATCACTGTCGGTAATACTTTGTGTGTTGGATCTGGATTGAGAGTACCTTGTGGAATCTACCTGTGTGTTAACCCTTGCCTGGGTGGTAGTTCCCTTTGAAGACGGTACCTCTGTTATCAGCTAGTTTTGGTGATAATTCAAATGTGGATTTGGAACGAAGACGGATAAGATCTTCGGCGACTGTTATCCTGTTTTACCACCGTGGAACTTGTGGAATTGGAAGCAATTGCCTACTCTCGACATTCACCTTGGATTACAAATATCTCTCTCTCATCATTTATTCGGGGGATGAGCTGAACTTTCATACTTTACCATCTTCAGACTCTAAGCTTGCTATTCCCTGAGCTCAATGGTTTGGGAGTTATATTTACACATATGTATACACATAACACTGTTAACCATAGAACACTACAGCACAGTACAGGCCCTTCAGCCCTTCATGTTGTGCCGACCCATATAACCCTTAAAAAATATACTAAATCCACACTACCACATAACCCTCTATTTTTCTTTCATCCATGAGCCTGTCCAAGAGGCTCTTAAATAGCCCTAATGTTATAGCCTCCAACACCATCCCTGGCAAGTCATTCCAGGCACCCACAAACCTCTGTGTAAAAAAAACTTACCAATGATGTCTCCCCTAGACTTCCCTCCCTTAATTTTGTACATATGCCCTCTGGTGTTTGCTATTGCTGCCCTGGGATACAGAGACTGACTATCCACCTGTCTATGCTTCTCATAATCTTGTAGACCTCTATCAAGTCCCCTCTCATTCTTCTACTCTCCAAAGTGAAAAGTCCCAGCTCTGCTAACCTTGATTCATATGACTTGTTCTCCAAACCAGGCAACATCCTGGTAAATCTCCTCTGCACCCTCTCCATAGTGTCCACCTCCTTCCTATAATGAGGTGACCAGAACTGAACGTAATACTCTTAAAGTGTAGTCTCACCAGAGATTTGTAGAGTTGCAACATGACCTCTCTACTCTTGAACTCTATCCCCCTGTTAATGAAGCCTAGCATACCATAGGTCTTCTTAACCACCGTATCAACCTGTGCAGCAACCTTGAGGGATGTATGGATTTGAACCCAAAGGTCCCTTTTGATTGTTTTGATTAAGTTGTTATAGTATAAGTAGATACAAATAAAGATAGTGGTGTTAATATCAAAACCAGACTCCATGTCTGGTCTATAGCTGCTGGTTCAATTAAATTGTTACAGGTATGTAACACTGGTGTTCGTGTTTATGTCTTTGAGAGGGATCACCCCAGCATCTAGGGTCCCCATGTTAACACATTTCTGTATCTCTGTCACAACGATGCCGAACAGGTAGTACTAGGGGCCTGCTGGGTTTGTGCCGAAATTCTGCAGCATAGTAAAACTATGACTCCAATGTCAGTAATCCTGCTCAACCAGAGTGAGGAACTCTCAGCCTGGGCTTTCACAAATAACGCCAGGGGAAGAGAGATGAGGAACTGGGGTCCAGTCAGAGATGACTGTGGCTGTCAGTATTCTGAGGGATGGTATCTCAGGCTCCTACCAAACACAACTTCCTAGACTGGGAAACATGCATCCTGACCATACTTGCAGGTGCCCAGCAGCGGAGAGGAACAACTGAGACTGAGTGATTTTGGATGATCCCTTTTCTCTCCTATGGAGTAGCCAGGAATCCACCAAAGATAATCAATTTGGCTACAGCACTTGAGGAGCTGGCCACAATACTGCAGGGGCTCTGACAGAAACACAGGCCCAAGAAAACAGACAATTCCACTGAAACGAGTGCAATCCAGCAAACAGTCGTACAGAATCATTTGGCTTTAGATTTTATCCTCACTGAGAAAGGGGGAACCTGTGCTATTAGTGACATAGAATGCTGCACCTATATCCCTGATGAGTCTACCAACATTACATCCCTTTCCGAGCACACTGCCAGGGAGATTGATAGCATCAAGAAAGTAGGGCAGGATTTACACAGGTTCACCGAAGGGTCGAAATGTTAGTATTTGAAGGCCTGTTTGGTAATATGTGAGGCATGATATTGCATTATGGCTTAATAGTTGTGCACATCATTGTTATATTTAATGTTGTGCACTGTTTTTATCCATTGATAAGTCAATGTTGTACACGGTTGCTTTCTCTGTGAAAAAATTACTGCTTGATCATGTAATGATCAAAAGGAGGGAGTGGTGAACTATGTAAAAGGGTTAACACTTCCTTAAACAATAGCCGCCTGTTCTTCTGAAAGAAATTGCTGATGATCAGCCAATGTACCAAGCCATGCTGAGCCATATTTCTTCTTGAGGGTAGCTAGCTAGGGTTTCTGGATGTTTATCTGAATTGTGCACTCATGCGTAGAGATAGGACAGCTTCAATCTGTCCTCTGTGTGTAAGCCGTTATGACTATTTTGTAATTTATCTTAAGGGGCTGTAATATAGTAAATAACCAGCCTGCCTGTGGTGGGTATCTGGGTACCTGTGGTGTAAGGGGAATTGTTAGTCAGTTAGTGGATTGGGCGGGAACAGTCATAGACTGTTCCTGTTTGAGCGACTAACTGAGTAAGTCCCAGGTGCTTGGAGTAAAGAGTTTGTATTTATATGGTCTTTGAGTGACTTTTTCCAGATTCGACTTCCACAGAATGGCAGTGGTTTTAAAGGGCTGGGCTGCTGGAAGCACATTACCAGACCTGGAGTGATTGCAACTGGATCTGACAGAGGCATAACTGGTTCTGCTGGGCACATTCAGTCTCCCTCCAACTATTTCTCACCTTCCTTTGTACAGGTATGTAATGTCTAAAGGACCAGTGTTTGAGTAAATGAGTCTCACCAAACTTTCTCCTGACTGAATCACTGGAATCTCCGAGTCAGATGGATTCTCTTCAGTTGATGCTCTCAATCCTCTGGCTGGTTCACTTGTTGATGTTCCCTCATCTTCAGTCGTGGTTTGCTTCCAGTTGGGTTTTTTATTCCAATAAATCTCTCACCGCAGGTCTAACTTTAACATGAAAAATAATGAAGCACATTGACAATAGTAAGGAGAACCAAACATTTCTGCTTAATGCTACTAAGAGCAAAACTCATTGAAATTTAAATGTTGAATATAATGATCTCAGTGAACAATCTTTTATTGTCCCTCACACTTCACAAAAAGATATGGGAGAAGAAGGAGCCATCATTCAGTCATGGTAAGACACAAGACACAGGAACAAAATTAGTTGATTCGATCAATCTGGTTTGCCCACCATTCAACCATGGCTGATTTTCATTCCAACACCTTCCTCCGTAACCCTGAAGCTACTTAGCAATCATCAATATATTAATCTCTGTCATAAACATAACCAAATGGCAGCCTCAACTACCCTCTGCGGCAACAAATTCCACAGATCAGACATCCTTTGGCTGAAGAAATTTTCTCACCTCAATTTTAAAGGGAAGCGTCTTTATTCTGAGCCTATGCTGTCAGATCACAGACTCTCCGTCTAATGGAAACATCCTCTCCATGTCCACTGTATCCAGGCTTTCCAGCATTCGGTAGGTTTACTTAACCATACATCCCTCCACCAACCCCACTGTCCCTCTGAACTCCATTGAGCACAGGTCCACAACCATCAAATGCTCCTCATACATAAAGCCGATCATTGCTGAGATTATTCTTGTAAACCTTGTTCGCAACACACCACGTGATCGTGCGTCACAAAGCGGAGGGCGGGGCCGATCTGCGGCGCACAGTCTCACGTGACCTGTTGGCGGGACTCCCCTTTCAGTGCTGAGAAAATAGACAGCCTGGGCTCCTGGTTTGGATCGCTTAATTCCGTGAAGCCGATACATTTCTGACGAGCCCAGATAACTGGGTACTAAATGAGTAATAGGCCCTCATTTCGGGGCTCAAGGCCAACATCGGATCTCCCCGCTCGGGATCGGTCTCAATACTCACCGATTCTTCTGCCCCGAGACAGTGATCCCAAATCCGCAGAACGCAACCCAGCTGGAGACTGTGAGCATGTGCAAAGATATTGGCGCATCATCCGGAGGGCGGGGCCTCGGAAGCGACGCAGAGTTGCAGCTCATCTGTGGTTAAATGGGAGGGGCAAATCGGATCACGTGACTCCTCCTCGCGCGCGCGCGCGCGCGCTCTCTCTCTCTCTCTCTCTCTCTCGCTCTCTCTCTCTCTCTCTCTACACCCACCCACCCCCCCCCCACCCTTCCCGGGGCAGTGACTCCAGCTGTCCATTACTCTTTGGAAAGAAGCAAACATGCCACTCACATCTCCTCTCACCCTAAATGTATTAGACATATCACCCCCAGGAAAAATATATCGTCTGTCCACTCTATTTATTCCTCTCGTAATCTTATAAATGTCCATCCAGTCTCACCGCAGTCTGCGCCGCTCTGGAGTAAACAACACAAGTTTGTGCAACCTCTCGTTACAGCTCATGCCCTCTAATCCAGGCAATATCCTGGCAACCCGATTCTGCGCCCTCTCCAAAGCCCAGATATCCTTGTGAGAATGGGGGCGACCAGAACTGTATGAAATACTTCAGATGTGGTCTTAAAACTGTGTTACGAACTGTTACGTTTTAGAGACGAACCAGCAGCAATAGAGTTCACACTGGAGTCTGGTTTTGATGTTAAAACCACTCTCTTTATTAGTATCTACTTATAGTAACAACGAAATAAAGGAAAGGTAACAGTGTTATGTGTGTATATGTGTAACTATAACTCCTAAACTATCGAGCCTGAGGGAACAAAGCTCAGAGTCTTGAGATGGTAAAGTAGGAAAGTTCAGTCATCCCCGGAATAAATGATGGCAGAGAGATATTTGTGTTCCACGGTGAAACGTAGAGAAAAGGCCGTTACTTCGACATAACCGTCGTCGAGAATTTTATCCGTTGAATCTGTCCATATACGAGTTATCAGCGAAAGTGACCTGTCACAGCAATACCGTCTACCAGGGGTTACCGTACAACATACCCAGGCAAGGGTTAACACAAGGGACAACCATACACGTTCGTTGTGGTTCTGTGCACCAATGATCAACCCACTCTTCTGGGCATAGGAGAGTTCCAAGCCACAGCTGCAACAAACTGAAGCTATCAGCTTTTCCAGTCTCTCCTTCTCTCTTTAGACTGGCCGACTGCCTGTCTGCAGATCTCTCTCTCTCTCATGGTTAATCCACAGTCAGCGCTGTCAGCCTGTGACTGACGTCATAGTCCCGCCTCCTCACGCCGGCGCTCTTAAAGAAGCAGTCACAGAACGACCGCAGGCTCGTAACGGCTGCAACACAACTTCCCGACTTTTGAACTCAATGCTTCAACTAATAAAGACAACCACGCCATTTGCCTTCTGAACCACCCGATCAATCTGTGCAGTCTCTTTCAGGGAGCGTTGAACTTGGAGTCTGAGATCCCTCTGATCATCAACAGAGTTCAGGATTTTTCATTTAACAGTGTACTCATTGTCTCATACATTCCAGCTACCGAGCTGCCGAGATTATCATCACTAATCAAATCTCACTGAGATTTCTCAGGTCCTGTTGAATTTATTGCCAAGTGCACAAGTACGGGAAGGTACAGGTACAGAGAATCACTGACTTGTGGCAGCATCACAGGCAAGTACATTCAGATAACACACGGAACAAACAATGATACGATTCTCTGTCAGTAACAATCTATTATCTATAAATATGTCATTATCCGTATTTTAAATACAATACGTTCTGTCATATTCAATATTAAAATGTGCAATAACGGACTTGGAAATGTTGAATTTGGTCCCTGTTTCCATTCCTCCTGTAATCCACCACCAGCTCCTTTGTTTCTGTCACAATGAGGGAGAGATTGTTATCTTGACACCACTGTGTCGGGGTGATGACTTCTTCTCTGTGGGCTGTCTCGTTATTATTTGAGATTAGGCCAGTCAGTGCAGTGTCCTCACATATTTAATAAACTGATTGGAGCTGTGGGTGGCGACACAAGTCATGGATATACAGAGAGTAAAGGAGGGGGCAAGGAGACACCCCTGTGGGGTATGTGTGCTGAGGGTCAGAGAGACAGAGGTGAGGGAGCCCATTCTCGCGATCTGACAGGAAGTCCAGGATCCAGCTGCACAAGACAGGGTGAAGGCCGAGGTCTCTGAGCTTCTTGTCGATACGTCTCGCCTTCGTATGGCTACTGCTCTGCCCATGACTGCAAGGAACTGCAGAGAACTTTGGTGCGCAGAGAACATCAGAGAAACAAGCCTCCCCTCAATGGACTCTTCCTACACTTCCCCTGCCTCGGAAAAGCAGGCCATGTACTCAAATAACCTCATAACCTGGACATTCTTGCTGCAAACCCGCTCCCCCATCGGGGAAGAGATACAAAAGCCTTAAAGCGCGTTCCACCAGGCTCAATGTCGGCTTCCTGTCTGTGGTTATAATCCAAATGAATGGTCTTCAGTCCGATAAAATGGACTTAACCTCACAATGTAACTCGACGTGACCCTGCACCAGATGTCTATCTACACTGCACTTTCTCTGCAGCCATAATGCTTTGTTACAGTTATTGTTTTGTCGTATATCAGCTCAATGTACTGTCGTAATATATTGATCTGTGTGGATGGTACGGCAGGCAAGATTTTCACAGTAGCTCAGTACGTGATAAGAAAAAAACGAATTCCCCATTTTAATTGTGTGGAAATATTAGACAGACTGAGCGTCTGCTTTGGAACCTCAGGAGGAAACTTAACTGAACTGTTGTCATTTCTTTGGAATGCAAATAAATAGAAAAGGCTTCAATCTCGCATTACGATCTGCGGTAACTGGGATCAGGTGACCGGTGATCAGTTTACCACCGACAGATGCCGGGGGGACATAATAATCAGAAAGTCCCTAGTCGCAGCCGTATAAATAAAATGTGATATCAGTAGGTGTGTGGTGCATGACAATACACAATCGGTGCCGGAGTAGGCCATTCGGCCCTTCGAGCCTGCACCGCCAGTCAATGTGACCATGGCTGATTATCCACAATCAGTACCCCGTTCATACCTTATCCCCGTATCCCTTGACTCCGCTATCTTTAAAAGCTCTACTTAACTCTTTCTTGAAGACATCCAGGGAATTGGCCTTCACTGCCTTCTGCAGCAGAGTATTCCATAGATCCTTATCCCTGTGGGTGAAAATTTCCTGAACTCCATTCTAAATGGCCTAGCCCTTATTCTTAAACTGTGGCCTTTGGTTCCGGACTCCCCCAACATTGGGAACATGTTTCCTGCCTCCAGTGTGTCCAATCCGTAAATAATTTTATCTGTTCCAATCAGATCCCTTCTCATCCTTCTAAGAATGTGAAGGAGATAGACAACCTGAGCAAAGTCACAGATTGATGAAGGGGAGGAATGATCCATTTTGATACAGAGGGAAGCGGAGAGTTTGATATTGTTCCTGATGCCGGAACTGTAGCCAGTTAGAAGATGAAATCTTGTTCCTCCAAATTGTTTTGAGCTGTGACAGAGTTTTTTTTTATCAGAAGACACCATGGAGACTAAAATTATCTGAGTTGAAATGTCCTTCACCCACTGACGTGCTTTGTAAACAGTGTAGAGAAGTCAAAGGATTTGTGTATGGGAATCTCAAACACAACAGCACGTTAGTTCCGCTGTATCTGTCAGTTCGCCAGTACTTGAATGCCACCGATCCTTGAATGTGGAGGCAGAGATGTTGGGGAAGACAGCGCCCCACTCGCTGCAAGGAGAGCCCGAACACGTGTCCACGTCCGCGATCTGATTTGATACATTGCCATGACTTGATAGCAGTGTGACGTCATTCACTGACGAAAGGTCTCGGCCCGAACGTTGACTGCTCGTTTCAACGGATGCTGCCCGACCTGCTGAGTTCATCCAGCTTGTTTGTACCTGTTGATGTCATTCACTGGCTCTCATTTTTGAAGGGATTCAGTCGGCCATCGCAGATACACCAGCAGCTTCGCACTGGGAAGCGGCCGTTCACCTGCTCCGTTTGTGTGAAGAGACTCATTCAGTTAACCCACCTTGTCATGCTCCGGTGAGTTCACAATAAATAGAAGCCACATTTCTGTCCGGAGTGAGCAAAGAGTTTTACTCAATCATCCCGGCTGCTGCAACGCCAACAACTTCACATCAGGGAATAAGTTCAAATCAGCTCCGTGTTAAATGTTTTACCATCACGGTGACAGAAGGCAGCTGCAGGTTCATGAGGGACAGTTACTGTGAGATTCTGCAGTTCCTGCGACTGCTCATCGCACCCAGGATTGAACCCTGGTCACTGAGCATTGGAGGTTTCTGTTCTGCTGATGTTAGCCTTGAACTAGACTGGTGTTTAATATTGTGGATCCGTGAAAGATAAATCAGTTCTGTATTCACTCCACTGTCTCAGGTAGTTACTGTCTTTACCACACTCACAATGTACGCTAGAAAGGCCACTCGGCCTATCTTACCCCTGCCCATGTTTCTGTTCCATATCAGTACATCAAAACCTATCCGTGCCATTCCGCTATCACTCTCCCTGAGATGATAGGTTTCAACTAGTCACACACAGTGGGATAGGAGATTTCCGTTGAATTTCATAGAATCATAGAAGTCTACAGCATATTACAGCTGTGCCGACCATGTAAATTACTCTGGTAACTGTCTAGAATTTCCCTACCGCATAGACAGCTATTTTCCTGAGTTCCATTTACCTCTCTAAGAGTCTCTTAAAATACCCTATTGTATCCGCCTCTACCACCGGCGCTGGCAGTGCATTCCACACAGGCACCACACTTTGTTTTAAAAAACTTAGCTCTGGCATCTCCTCTGCAGGTACTTCCAAGCAGCTTAAACCTATTCCCCCTCGTGTTAGCCGTTTCAGCCCTGGGAAAAAGCCTCTGGCTATCCACACGACCAATGCCTCTCATCATCTCATACACCTGCATGAATCTCCTGCATGATTTTCTCCGGGCTGAACAAGACGATGAGCTCAATGTGGTTTTGACGTTCTTCAGGGCTCCGGACGAAGTTGGTTAAACTCCTTCTTCCCCGCTCTTTTCAACGTTTTGGGTCATTTTCACCAATTTTAAAGGACTGTGCCTCAGACAGCTGGGTTGCTGCAATTGTTACGTACCAGCAGCAATAGGTCACTAATGGAGTCTGGTTTCGATGTTAAATCCACTATCTTTATCAGTATCTACTCCAAATATAAAAGATTAAACGAAATAAACAGAAGTTAACAGCGTTATCGTATATATATGTACGTACGTAGAGCTTCCAAACTATCAAGCTTGGGAAACAATGCTTAAAGTCCTAAAATGGTAAGGTAGAAAAGTTCAGTAATCCACGGAATACGTGAGAGAGGGGAGAGATTTATAAATCCACCCGAACATGTAGAGAGAGGGCAATTACGAAGAATTCCACACACATTCCACGCTGGGTAAACGAAATATCAGTCGCCAAAGATCTTATCCGTTCATTCGTTCCGAAATCCACTTCGAACTATCACCAGGTGACAGTGACAGGAATACCGTCTTCAAGTGGTTACCGTAGAACACCCCGATACCAGGTAAGGGCCAACAAAAGTGATACCACAGTATACTCCAGCAAATTCACAAATATGGATTATACGAAGTGACAGTCACACATCCGTTGTGCACGGCGTGCCGATCATGAACCCGATTTTCTGGGCATTGCAACCCATAGCAGTGACAAGCGGAAGTTCCAACAACTTCCCTCTCTCTCTCTCTCTCTCTCTCTCTCTCTCTCTCTCTCTCTCTCTCTCTCTCTCTCTCTCTCTCTCTCTCTCTCTCTCTCTCTCTCTCTCTCTCTCTCTCTCTCTCTCTCTCTCTCTCTCTCTCTCTCTCTCTCTCTCCCCTCTCTCTCTGCCGCAGCTTGTGTCTGACGTCACAGTCCCGCCTCACTCAGACATTTAAAGCGACACTCACAGTAAACGAACCTGCGGTCTCGCAACACAATGCATCTCTAAAGTCTGATAGTTGACTAGCTAGTGAATCTTCCATGGTGCAGTCGGAAACCAAAGAGTTGCCAGCCTTAGTCAGGGCTTTGGGGCTCCAGAGAGAGATGGGGCCTGGAGTTCACGAGGAGGAGGTGGAATCAAACCAGCAGGCTGTGGCTACAAAAGAAAGATCGGAAACATTTGGAAACAGGTTGCCCGAAAAAAAAAAAGGTGGTTAATTTCTGGAAAATAGTAGTGGAAATTAACAGATCAGGCAATAAATGTGGAGAGGAATAAATAGACAACGTTTAGGCGGAGTTCCTTCTGCATTTTGTGTGTGTGCGTCTCTGTATTTCCAAAATGCAGAATCTCCTGCGTTTCAGATCTGCATTATACTTTGGCATGAGATACACGTTGATACTGAGTATATTGTTTATCAGAGCCGCTTTCTGCGTTAAAACAGCTGCAGATTTTTCTATACACACGAAAAAAAATGAGGTACGGACATTAAACCAGTGCTTGCAGAAATGTTTAATGGCACCGTGACTACCCATAAGCCCCTGCGTTATAGTTTTTGGCCGGCATTGAAGCACAGATGAAATGCGCAGGCGTCAGGGTTGTGGCGTCTCTGAGTATGACGCATGCGCACAGTACTCAGAAGGCCTTTGAAATATCGTGTGCAGGTAAGAGCGATTTTCTGTCTCTTTACCTTAAACACCGATTTCGGGGCAATTCCTGTGACCCGCAACCCCAGGAGAGTCCTGCTCTCTTCCCTCTCTCTCAGCCCCCGATCCGTACACGGGCCCCAGGGAATGGGAACCGATGGTTCTCAGACAGAGCTGAGCTCCAGCTTGGGAACTCAGAGAAAGGGCACAAAATCTTTTACATCACCAGTTGAGAAAATCACCTTTGGTCTACCTCCAGTCGCAAGCAAGAGGAAATCTGCAGATGCTGGAAATGTAAGCAACGCACACAAAATGCCGGCGGAATTCAACATTAGCACTTTTTTCCATAGATTCTGCCTGGCTTGCTGAGTTCCTCCTGCCTTTTGTGTGTGTTGCTTGTTCTAACTCCTCTTGCTCTGGACTTTTCTACCAGTGAGAACATGTTTTATCTCATTCTGTCTGGGTACATAATGATATCAAACACCTTTGCCCTGGCAACAAGTAGCATTCACATCACAGATGTGCCAGACTACAATGAGACAGACTACTGCCCTTCCCTTCATATCCATTGGCATTGCCATCACTGAGTTCACCACTGTCAGTCATTTGGGGGTGGGCTCAGGGGAAATATTTATGTCCAATATAGAAACTGTTGTTACCTGTGTGGATTGTGGTGATGCAAAAGTTGCTGGAGAATTTGCAAGTGGGCAGAAGTGGAGTGATATTTGGAAATCTGACTTTTTAAAGTGTAATTTAGCAAGCAAACCACATATGAACAAAGTGCAAAAGCTCTGGTGAGAAAATCCTTCATTACCCTGTTACGTACCCCGTAACTGGGTGTCTTACCAGCAAAAATAGAAGTATCCGTTTATTTTCAAAACAGTGTTTATTAGTAAAATATACAAATCAATATCAACAATGCAAATATACAGATAATACACGTTAGCAATACTAAACTTAAAAGTGTGGGTATAATAATAATCAATAATAAACAAGCTATCGTTGTCTAGGGGATAATGAATTGTCATATGTGAGTATAAAGTTCAGTTCATACAGGCTGAGGTAGTTGTTGGTTGATGTGTTGTAATTGTCTTGCAAACCTTCCTTTACGATCTTGATCTATTGATGTGTTGCTGTGGCCATTCAGGTATGACCCCTATCACCTTTAGCTAGACCGTTCTTCTATGGTGGACTCGTCACCCAGGCAAGGGTGGACACACCCACAAGCCCCCACCGGCCTCGCTATAAACACTGTGAGTTAAAATTCTTCATTCGGTCTCTGATGTCACCAACTTTTCTCGTGGGTTCCAACACTTAAACAGTGCTCACTAGTGTGTCTCTTGGTGCGTCTGAGAGGTGTATCCCCAGACCTCACTTTTATCCCTACTCACAGGCTCTCAGGTGTCAATCAGTTTTGAATGGCTGAGCCCATCAAACCAGCCCACTCGGGCTGTCCACTGAGGAATTTTAATGAACAGAATAGTACCAAGTAAACAGCCCTCTCCGGAGCCGTGAGTCTTACAGGAGTCATAATATGGTCTCTCTCCCCCGGTGTTATCTAGCCCCTGCCTGAAGCAAATGTTCCATTCCAATATGTTTTGCTCCATCTCTTTCTCTCTCATTAACAGGCTGGCAACAGTAACGGTTTGTAATTCTCCCAGGGGAGGGGGACATGGGCAACCCTGCACCCTTCTGCCCATCAGAGCTGTTCATCCTTCGTAACAACCTGTTCCAGGCCTGTTAAACCAGTTGCGTGAGAGTGCAGATGAACTCGATTGAACCCAGAGGAGATCAAAGTTCCTATCGACAGTGATTTGCTAGCTATTAAAATGAATGCCTCTCCATATAAAATTCACTGTGCGCATCTTGTCACTGGCTAAAAATGCACAGTACAAGATTTATGTGCACACTGGTCATTACAAATTAGGGGGGACATTGGTGGGTAGGTGAGGAGACCTCCAGTGTCCTTGAGGCCCTCACCTACAAGATGTGCATCCAGCTGCAGCTTGTAACCCTGCACTTGAAGGTGTTGGAACTTGAAATGGATGAATTCTGGATCATCCAGCAGTTGGAGGGCGTGATAGATATTACATGAAGAAAGGTGAGTTACACACAAGGTGCAGGACACAGGAAATTGGGTAAGAGTCAGGAAAGGAAATGAGGTTAAATAGCCATCGCAGAGTACTCTTGCGGCCATCCCCCATAACCACAGGGGGACCACTTTAGAAACTGTTGAGGGGAGTTGCCTGGCAGAGGAAAGTCAAAGGGGTGAGAGGGGATTGGTGAGTTAGGGGTGCAGAACAGGAAGGGGTCTAATATTCTAGCAGTGAGGCTTGCTAGAGCTAGTGTGGGGGAGGGTGATGTAAATTGTAAGGGGAATAGGAGGCAGAATGACAGAACAGATAGTGGAGAGATTGAATTGAATTGACTTTATTATGCGCATCCTTCATATACATGAACAGTAGGAACCTTTATATTACATCTCCATCTAAATGTGCAATGTGTAATTTATAGTAATTAATAATAAATAGGACTGTCAATACAACATGAAAGTGCAATTGTATCAGCATGAATTAATCAGTCTGATGACCTGGTGGAAGATGATGACCGGAGCCTGTTGCTCCTTTTGCTTTGGTACTGTTTCCTGGATGGTAGCAGCAGGAACAGTTGGTGTTTGTGGTGAATTGGGTCCCCAAAATCCTTTGGGCCCCTTTTACACAGCTGGCTTTGTAAATGTCCTGAATAGTGGGAAGTTCACATCTGCAGATATGCCGGGCTGTCCACACCACTCTCTGTAGGTTCCTGCGATTAAAGGAAGTACAGTTCCCATAACAGGCAGTGATGCAGCTGGTCAGGATGCTTTCAATTGTGTCCCTGCAGAAAGTTATTAGGATTTGGGGCCCCATCGCAAACTTCTTCAGCCGTCTGAAGTGAAAGAGGTGCTGTTTTGCTTTTCTCACAACATAGCCAGAATGTGCAGACAAAGTGAAATCTTGGTGATTTTTATACCAAAGAACTTAAAGCTGTTCACCCTCTGAACCCCAGATCCATTGGTGTCAATGTAGGTTAGTCTGTCTCCATTCCTCCTGTCGTCTACAATCAGCTCCTTTGTTTTTGTGATAATGAGGGAGAGTTTGTTTTCTGACACCAGTCAGATGTTGTTCAGACCTCAGACAGAGTCAGCAATCAAATGGCTGAGCATGGTGCGATGAATGTGCTGAGCTGTGTATATCACAATGCAAGAAGCATCGTAGGAAAGCCAGATAAGCTCAGGACAGGGAATTATGATATTGAATCAATTACTAGGACTTGTTTCCACCCAACAATCTGTGGTGTTTGGAGGAACAGATTTGTCGGGAGATCACAATAGACAATAGGTGCAGAAGTAGACCATTCGACCCCTCGAGCCTGCACCACCATTCTGAGATCATGGCTGATCAACTACTATCAATACCCGGTCCCTGCCTTGTCCCCATATCCCTTGATTCCCCTATCCATAAGATACTTATCTAGCTCCTTCTTGAAAGCATCCAGAGAATTGGCCTCCACAACCTTCCATGACAGTGCATTCCAGGCCCCCACAACTCTCCTTAACTCCTTAGTTTTTCCTTAACTCTGTCCAAAATGACCAACCCCTTATTCTCAAACCATACCCTCTGGTACTGGACTCTGGAACATATTTCCTGCCTTTATCTTGTCCAATCCCTTAATGATCTTATATGTTTCAATCAGATCCCCTCTCAATCTCCTTAATTCCAGCGTGTAAAAGCCCAGTCTCTATAACCGCTCTGCGTAAGACAGTCCAGACATCCCAGGAATTAAACTCGTGAATCTACGCTGCACTTTCTTGACAGCCAGTATGTCATTCCTTAACCCTGGAGACCAAAACTGTACACAATACTCCAGGTGTAGTCTCACTAGGGCTCTGTACAAATGCAAGAGGATTTCCTTGCGCTTGTACTGAAATTCCCTTTGTAATAAAGGCCAATATTCCATTAGCCTTCTTCACTGCCTGCTGCATTTGCTCATTCACATTCAGTGACTGATGAACAAGGACTCCTAGATCTCTTACCTAACTCTACACCATTCAGATAATAGTCTGACTTCCTGTTCTTACTCCCAAAGTGGATAACCTTACACTTATTCACATTAAACGTCATCTGCCAAGTATCTGCCCACTCACCCAGCCTATCCAAGTCACCCTGAATTCTCCTAACATCCTCATCACATGTCACCCAACATACCACCCAACTTAGTATCATCAGCAAATTTGCTGATGTTATTTTCAATGCCTTCATCCAAATCGTTGACATAAATTGTAAACAGCTGTGGTCCCAATACCGAGCCCTGTGGTACCCCACTAGTCACCACCTACCATTCCGAGAAACACCCATTCACCACTACCCTTTACTTTCTATCTGCCAGCCAGTTTTCTATCCATGTCAATGCCTTCCCCCCGATGCCATGAGCTTTGATTTTACCCACCAATCTCCTATGTGGGACCTTATCAAATGCCTTCTGAAAATCGAGGTACACTATATCCACTAGATCTCCCCCGTCCAACTTCCTGGTTACATCCTCGAAAAACTCCAACAGATTAGTCAAGCATGATTTACCCTTGGTAAATCCATGCTGGCTCGGCCCAATCCTATCACTGCTATCGAGATATGCCACTATTTCATCCTTAATAATGGACTCTAGCATCTTCCCCACCACCGATGTCAGGCTGACAGGTCGATAGTTCTCTGTTTTCTCCCTCCCTACTTTCTTAAAAAGAAAGATAACATTAGCCATTCTCCAATCCTCAGGAACTGATCCTGAATCTAAGGAACATTGGAAAATGATTACCAATGCATCCGCAATTTCCAGGGCCACCTCCTTTAATACCCTAGGATGCAGACCATCTGGACCTGGGGATTTGTCAGCCTTCAGTCCCATCAGTCTTCTCAACACCATTTCCTTCCTAATGTTAATGTGTTTCATTTCCTCTGTCACCCTATGTCCTTGGGTATCACAGACCATGCCAAGAAACAAAGGTTGATTCAATAACTGATTTTAACTTTCCATATTTTGACTAGGACTCCCATAATGTAAAAGGACTAGATGGGGTAGAGTTTGTCAAATGTGCCCTTATTCAGTACGTAGAATTCCCGATGCAGAAGTGTGCAATAAGCTGTTAGGAAATGATCCAGGGCTGGTGACAGACATTAGTGATCATAATGCCATGAGATTCAAAGTAAATATGGAAAAAGATAGGTCTGGACCACGGGTTGAGATTCTAAATTGGAGAAAGGTCAATTTGGATGGTATCAGAAAGGATCTGACGTGTGGTTTGGGACAGGCTGTTTTCTGGCAATGGTAAGTGGGAGGCCTTCAGAAATGAAATTTTGAGCGTGTGGAGTTTGAATGTGCCTGCCGAAATAAAAGCTGAAAGGTACCTGGTGCAGGGAGCTGTGCTTTTCAGGAGATATTGAGGCCCGGATCATTTTGTTCCTCTGAATGCCTCAGACTGTTGGGTGCTACCAAGACTCATTAATGACTACAAATCATAATTCCAAGCCTTGAGCTCATCTGACTTTTTTTTTTACTCATTATCTGTTAGTTTCCAAAAGCTTCCCAATAGTTTTTGCTCTTTTGTTTGCCCTCACTTTGGCTTTTATGTTGGCTTTGGCTTCTCATTTCAGCCAAAGTTGTGTCCTCCTGCCTTTCCAATACTTCCACTTCTTTGGGATGTATCAATCACTCGGCTCCCGAATTGTTCCCAGAAACTCTAGCCATTGCAGCTCCATTGTCCCTCCTACCTTTTCCCTTCCAAACAAGTTTGGACAACTTCTCTGCCATAGAAATATGGAGAAGTTCAGTACAGAAACAGTCTATTTGGCCCATCTAGTCAATGCCGAAAAAACATTTAAGCTGTCTAATACAACTACCTGCTCCGGGATCATCACCCTCCATAACCCTACAATCCAGGTACCTATCAAACTTCTCTTAATCGTGAATTTGAGGTCATATTCACCACTTGCGCTGGCATCTCATTCCACACTCTCCCAACCATTTCAGTAAAGAGCTTTTCCACACTATCCCATTAAATGGTCACCTTCCACTTACCCATGACCTCTGGTTATCATCCCACCCAACCTCAGTGGAAAAAGCTGTCTGCATTTACCTGATCCATACCCTCATAATTTTCTATACTTCTCACAAATCCTCAAAGCAAGGTTTAATTTCCTTGTTTATATTTAGAGCCTTTTTTAGGTGTATAAAATGATGAGCGGTATTGATCGTGTGGATAGCCAGAGGTTTTTTTCTCAGGGTTGAAATGGCTAACTTGAGGGGGCATAGTTTCAAGGTGCTTGGAAATAGCTACCATGGGGATGTCAGGCATAAGTTTTTTATACACAGAGAGTTGTGGGTGACGGTAGCGGTGGTCGAGGCAGGTACAGTAGGGTCTTTTAACAGCCTCTTAGATAGGTACATGGAGCTTAGGAAAATAGAGGGCTATGCGCTGGGGAAATTCTGGGCAGTTACCAGAGTAAGTTACATGGTTGGCACATTTTAGGCTGAAAAATCTGGAATATGCTGTAGACTTCTATGTTTGAAGTTGAACAGCAAAGTAACTTCTCTTCTTTAAACTGTACATGTCTAGGATTTTAATGCCACTTTCCCACACTCCCATAGACCCTTTGTCCATCTCCTGAGTAAATAGAGATGAAAAATTATTTAAGATCTCGGCCATCTGCTTTGGTTCCACACGTGGGTTGCACTCTCTCTTGGAGGCTGCTTCGAGGGTCTCTCTCTCCTGAAGCAAATACAGTTCTCTTTATATCATGCAGTCATGTACACAGATACCTGTGGGTTCACCCCCCTTAGTTTCTCTACAGATGGGTATTGTTAACTTTATCAGTCATAAATTGTTTGTATAACAGTTTTATTTGCTACTATGTGTGGATGCAGACAGACACAGGCCCACCACCCAAAGTCTGCTGCCCTTGTAAATAGTCACTCGCTCTAATTGCTTATCTTGCAGGAGCCATGAGAAACACAAGGCACAATGTGCTTCTCACACCAAGGCTGCTCACCCGCTCAGCTTATCTCATGGGAAAGCAATTGTGCCTTTCTACTCTTATTCTCAAGCTCATGGATGCTATGACCTTTAAAAAAAATAGCCAGGGTCACAAGTGGCCTACGAGATGCTAACTTCTTAATATGACAGTGATATCTTAATTCCAGGTGTTGATCCACGCCCTTAACACATCCACCTGTCCTACACTGTTACTTGTATTGAAATATACCGGGCTCAGCATATTCACAGCACAATGCTCAACTTTTTCATTCCTGACTTTGAGGACAGAACAACATCTGTCTCCACCACCCCTCCAATATCTGTTCTGTTATTCAGGCTCCCATTCCCCCTGCAACTTTAGATTAACCCCCCCCCCTTACCCCCACCTCCCACTATGCAGGTCTATCAGCCCTTTGGCTTTCCTCTCCCAGATCTATAAAAAGGAGGTGCATACCAGCTACAGGTAAATAGGAAGAAATGGGGTACAAGAAATTCAAGTGAATACTTATGAAAGAAATAAAAGAAGGCATGAGATTGTCCCAGCAGACAAGGTGAAGGGAAATCCTCAGAGATTCTGCAGATGCGTTGAGAGCAAAAAGATTGCAAGCGAAAAAAAAAATCATCTGAAAGATCAGAATATGAGGAGACAAAATAGATGGGGGAGATATTTTTCTGCTTCCGTATTTACACAGAAGATGGACACAGTATATAGAAGTGAGGTAAAGCAGCATCAACTCCATGGACCCTGTACAGATTACAGAGGTGGAGGTGTTTGCTGTCTTAAGGGAAATTACCATGGATAAGTTCCCAGGGCCTGTCAAGTTGTTCCCTTGGACCCTGTGGACGACAAGTGCAGAAATTGTTGGGGTCAAAGCACAGATATTTAAATCCCCGTTAGTGACAGGTGAGGAACTGGAGGATTGGAGGACAGCCAGTGTTGTTCCACTGTTCAAGAAAGACTCTAAAAATAAACTAGGAAATTATACATTGGTGAGCCTGATATCACTAGTGGGAAAGTTATTGGAAAGTGTGTGCAGGTTGCAGATATTTCATTTTAAAATCTTTTTTTAAATAAATTATTATTGATGATTAACAAAAAAGATACATTAAGTCGATATGTCATTATGTACAATAAAAAATTAAATTAGCAAATAACTGATTAACAAAGCTAAGCAATATATCAGTAATAATAAGAAAAAATAAATTTATAAGAATATTTTTTGAAAGAAAAAGAAGCAAAAAAATACCCTGTTAACTAAAAAAAACCCTGAAAGAAAAAAACAAAAAAAAGCATTAGCAGCAGAACCCCGGAGCTATACATCATACACGCTTGCATAAAAAATAAACATCAATCCACTAACTCAAATCCATTTAAAGAAAAATCAGAATGAAACCATATTAATTAACTCAAATCAGATGATAGAGGTGGGCAAATGAACTCCACCTTTTCTCAAAATCAAATTGAGAATCAAAAGTTTGACTTCTGATTTTCGCCAAACTAAGACATAACATCACCTGAGAAAACCATTGTATCAACGTAGGAGCAGAAGCATCTTTCCATTTCAACAAAATAGCCCTTCTGGCCGATAATGTGACAAATGCAATTACATGTTGGTCTGATGGAGAAATACCATGAAAATATTGTGGGATTATGCCAAATAAAACAGTCAATTTATTAGGTTGTAAATTAATTTTTAAAACTTTAGAAATTGTAGAGAAAATAAACTTCCAAAAATGTTTCAGTACAGAACATGACCAAAACATATAGGAGCTGGATATACAAGTATTTGGATCAATGTGGACTGATTCAGGATAGGCAGCATGGCTTGGTCCTGTCTAACCGATCTTACAGAGTCTCTCGAAGAAGTTATCAGGAAAGTGGATGAAGATAAGGCAGAGGATATCTACGTGGACTTCAGCAAGGCACTTGACGAAGTCTCATATGGGATGTTGGTCAAGAAGGTTCAGTCACTCAGCATTCAGGATGAGATAGTAAATTGGATGAGTAAATTGGGAAAAGCCAGAGTGTGGTAGCAGATGGTTGCCTCTCTGACCGGAGGCCTGCGCCTAATGGTGTGCCACAGGGATCACTGTTGGATCTGTTGGTGTTTGTCATCTATATCAGTAATCTGGATGTTAACATGGTTCGCTGGATCAGCAACTCTGTGGATGAAACCAAGATTTGGGTGTAGTGAACAGCAAGGAAGACTATCACGGCTTGCAGTGTGATCTGGACCCGCTGGAAAAATGGGTTATGTAATGCAAAATGGAATTTAATTGAGACAAGTTGCATTTTGGTAGGACCTAGGTCTTACACAGTGAATGGGAGGGCACTGAGGAACACTGTTGAAGAAAGGGATCTGGGAATACAGATTCACTGGGAATTCACTGCAAGTGGTGTCACAGTTTGATAGGGACGGAAAGAAAGATTTCGTCACATTGGCCTTAATAAACCAAAGTACTGAGTACAGGAGATGGATGTTATGTTGACTTTGTACAAGACATTGGTGAGGCCTAATTTGGAGTATTGTGTGCAGTTTTGGTCACCTACCTACATGAAAGATGTAAAAGAGGTTGAAAGAGTTCATTGAAAATTCACAAGGATGTTGCCAGGTCTGGAGCACTTGGGTTATAAGGGAAGATTGTACAGGTCAGGATTTTATTCCTTGGAACATAAAAGACTGAGGGGAGATTTGATTGTGATAGAGGGGCATAGCTCGGGTAAATGCAAGCTGGCTTTTACCACTGAGATGGGGTGGGACTACAACCAGCGACCATGGGTTAAGGGTGAAAGGTGAAACGTTAAGGGAAACATGAGGGGAAACTTCTTCACACAGACGGTCATCTGGGTGTGGAATGAGCAGCCAGCACAAGTGGTGCAATTTCAGCTTTTAAGATCTTTGTATAGGTACCTAAATGGTAAGGGTATGGGAGTGTGCAGTTGAAGTAGTTCAGCACTAACTAGATGGCCAAAAGGGCCTGTTTCTGTGTTGTAATTTTCTATTACTGTAACAAGAACCTGAAATAATACAAAAATTCATTCTAAATCCTTTTAACAGCTGTGAAGACCAACCATTCATCTCAGCAGGAATTTTTTTTTATATATGGCATTAAAACTGTGGCACGTTAAGTTAAGGAAAATCCCAGTTGCACATCAAGAAAGACTATTTGCATGAAACTGTTTCAGTTACTGTGGGGCCAGGCACCAATGCTGCTCAGCAGGAACCGGGAATAATACCAATGCATAGAGTCAAACTGAGCCAAGGTACAAATTGGAGATGGCAGAAATGCCCATTCCTATAGAGACACAAGAGCATGAGGAAATTGATGGTCATTCCAGATACCAGCACTGTGCCCAGTCAGGAGATAATTTCTCTCTCCAACTTGGGTTGAACCTCACTGTAACAGTGTGATACCAGTTCAAACCTTGGCAACTCAAGTGATCTCATCTGAAATGTTGTCCTACACCCATTGATGGATTTTGTAAATCTTGTTACAGGTTGAGAATGAGAAGGAATTTATCTCCAAGACTCTCAAACACGGCACACCAGTTTTGCTGTCTCTGACTAGATACTTAAGAAGTGGAGCAAGAGATTCAATAGACCATCTGTCCTTCACAGACTGTGGGGAGGGATTCACTCGGTCCTTTGGCCAACTGGCATGTCTGTCATTTTACGCAGGGGAAAGGCTGTTCACCTGCTCAGACAGTGGGAACGGATTGACTCGGTTATCTCGATTGAAGGTACATCAGCAAGTTCACACTGGGTAAGGCCATTCACCTGTTCCGTGTGTGGGAAGGGATTCAGTCAGTCTTCCCACCTGTGCACACACCAGTCAGTTCATAACACACCAGGCAGAGGCTGGTCATCTGCTGAACTTCTGGGAAAGGATCCACTCAGTCATCTAACCTAATGGCTCATCAGCGAGTTCACACTGGGGATAAGCCGTTCACCTGCTCAGATTGTGGGAAGAGATTCATTCATTCATCCAGCCTACAGAGACATCAGCGAGTTCACACTGGGGAGAAGCCGTTCATCTGCTCAGAATGTGGGAAGGGATTCACTGATTCATCCAGCCTACAGAGACATCAGCGAGTTCACACTGGGGAGAAACCGTTCACCTGCTCAGAATGTGGGAAGAGATTCACTCAGTCATCCACCCTACAGAATCACCAGCGAGTTCACACTGGGGAGAAGCCATTCACCTGCACAATCTGTGGGAAGAGATTCACCCAGTCATCCACCCTACTGAGTCACCAGCGTGTTCACACTGGAGAGAGGCCATTCACCTGCTTAGACTGTGGGAAGAGATTCACTCATTCATCCACCCTACTGAGTCACAAGCAAGTTCACACGGGGGAGAGGCCGTTTACCTGCTCAGAATGTGGGAAGGGATTCATTGATTCATCCAGCCTACAGAGACACCAGCGAATTCACACTGGGGAGAAGCCGTTCACCTGCTCAGAATGTGGGAAGGGATTCATTGATTCATCCAGCCTACGGAGACATCAGAGAGTTCACACTGGAGAGAGGCCATTCACCTGCTCAGAATGTGGGAAGGGATTCATTCAGTTATTCCACCTACAGAATCATCAGCGAGTTCACACTAGTGTGAGGCCATTCACCTGCACAATCTGTGGGAAGAGATTCACACAGTCATCCACCCTACTGAGTCATCAGCGAGTTCACACTGGAGAGAGGCCATTCACCTGCTCAGACTGTGGGAAGAGATTCACTCATTCATCCACCCTACTGAGTCACCAGCGAGTTCACACTGGGGAGAGGCCGTTCACCTGCTCAGACTGTGGGAAGGGATTCATTGATTCATCCAGCCTACAGAGACATCAGCGAGTTCACACTGGGGAGAGGCCATTCACCTGCTCAGAATGTGGGAAGGGATTCACTCAGTTATCCAACCTACTGAGTCATCAGCGAGTTCACACTGGAGAGAGGCCATTCGCCTGCTCAGACTGTGGGAAGAGATTCACTCATTCATCCACCGTACTGAGTCATCAGCGAGTTCACACTGGGGAGAGGCCGTTCATCTGCTCAGTCTGTGGGAAGAGATTCACTCGGTCATCCGAACTACAGAGTCACCAACGAGTTCACATTAGGGAGAAGCCGTTCACTTGTTCATTCTGTGGGAAGGGATTCACTAAGTCATCCACACTACAGAGTCACCAGCGAGTTCACACTGGAGAGAGGCCGTTCACCTGCTCAGTCTGTGGGAAGAGATTCACTCAGTCATCCAACCTACAGACTCATCAGCGAGTTCACACTGGGGAGAAGCCGTTTACCTGCTCAGAATGCGGGAAGAGATTCACTCGCTCTTCCACCCTACAGAGACATCAGCAAGTTCACACCGGGGAGAAGCCGTTCATCTGTTCATAATTTGGGAAAGGATTCACTCAGTCATCCCAACTACTGGCACACCAGTCAGTTCACAATGGGGAGTGGTCGTTATTATGAATCCCTAGGTTTTGCTTGCTGTGGACTGTCATTTTAAGAGAGAGAGACAGAAATTAGGATGGTGAGTCAGTCTGACTTGCAGGTTGTTTAATTTGCTCACAGCTTGTTTAGTTTTAACTGAGGACAGAGACACTCAGACGGAGAGGAAGGAGGAAAAGTGGAAGGATCGGAACCGGGGAACTAGTGGCTGAGGGTCACTGTTTGGAACTTTCCTGTGACCACAAGGGTGGGTTAATTATCGATTCACCATATATCGAATGTGTGGTTATCACCTCGTTTGATCCATAGGTGTGGATCGGATTTGGCGTATCCTGTGAAGACCACTTATGTGTTAACCCTTGTCTGGGTTTGATGTGATAATTCACTTGAAGATGATACCCCTTGTGACAAGTCACTTTCAGTGATAATTTGTATGTGGATTTGGAACGATGAAGCATAAAATCTACAGCGACTGTTGTCTCGTTTTACCACAGTGGAGCCTGTGGAATTCGACATAATTGCCTTCTCTCGCCATTTACCCTGGATTACAAATATCTCTCTCATCACCTATTCTGTGGTTATACTGAACTTTCATACTCTAACACATCAAGACTTGAAGCCTTGTTTCCCCCAAGCTTAATAGTTTGGAAGTTATATTTACACACATATATACACATAACTTCTGATTTTCTTGCTTAAGTTACTGTATTATAACTAGATTCTAATAAAGATCCTTTTATCATCAAAAACAGTCTTCAGGTGTCGTCTATTGCTGCTGGTTTGTTTCTAAAGCGTTACGATTCATAACAAAATTGGGGGTGTGTCCTGGATATGAACAGATTTGGGAGCATATTGATTGATTAATTATTGATTTCATTGGGGAAATCCCTTTTGATTTATTTGTGTGTGGAATATCAGCATCAATAGATGTTGATAGATTTCCGGAAGCCTCAACCTCTGAGGCATTAGAGGATGCCAGTAGGATTGAGTTGTTGAGTATTGGTAAAAGGTGAAATTGACAATGAAGAGAGCACATATGAAGAGGATAATAGCAGAACATTATTTATCTGAGGGTGTGTTTAAAGTGGAGGAGTTGGAGGTGTTTTCTGAAAGCAATCTTAGCGAGCTGGAGGTCCAGTACAAGATAGAAAAATTAAAGATGGAGGCTGCAGAAAGGCAGAGGCAGTTTGAGGCTAGAGAGGCAGAAAAACAGAGGGAGGAAGCAGAAAGACAGAGGGTGTTAGAGCTGGAAAATATAGAGAGATTGCAGCAAAGGGATCTGGCATTAGACTCTGGTGATAAGTTTGAGGCCAGTCAGTAAGTTAAATTGGTAGAACAAACATGAGGAAAGTGGTTCGACTGTGGTTCTCCCTATAGATGCTGCCTGGACTGCTGTGTTCCTCCAGCATTTTGTGTGTGTTAGTTAAATTGGAACCTCCTTTTTACGAGGCAGAGTTTGATGAATACTTTCAGCTGTTTGAGAAGGTTGCTCAGAGTTTAAAGTGGCCAAAAGAGGACTGGCATATTCTCTTACAAAGTGTAATTAAGGGGAAGGCTCAGCAAGCATATTCTGTTTTGACAGTTGATGAAGCAGCTGATTTTGACATAGTGAAACAGGGTGTGCTCTAAGCTTATGGGTTGGTCCCTGAAGCATACAGGCAAAAGTTTAGACATTTTGAAATCTGTGAGGCAGACTTATATGGAATTTGCTTATGAGAAGTATGTGTGTTTTGACCACTGGTGCACATATAAGAATATAAGTGATGATCTTAACAGCTTGAAAGAGTTGGTTTTAATTGAACAATTTGAAAGATGCGTCTCTGATGACATAAAGGCATATTTAGATGAAAAGGATGCTGCCACTTTGCAGGAGTCTGCTAGATCAGCAGATGAGTTTGCTTTAACTCATAATGTTAAAGTTACCCAGAATACGAGTTTCCAAAAGAGTAGCAGGGATCACCAGGGTAAACCAGAAATTAAAGCTGGGACTAGTGACACGAGTAAGGATGAAGGGAAGCAGCTGAAGGAGAAATATTCTGGTCTTACTTGTTACTATTGTAAGAAAGCTGCTCATATGATGACCAATTGTTCAATTTGAACTTGCATTTGGTCAGAGAGTGAGGGAGCTTTGACCTTGTTACAGGAACAGTGGATTGATGGAGATGTACATGTTAACCTGTCAGACTATGTTTTGAAATTCAAAATCAAACTACACCAGTCCTGTAGTCTAGCAAGACAAAATTTAAAGATTTCTCAAAACACAATGAAGTTTTGGTTTGATTAGCGGGCTTGTGAACGAAAATACCAGGTGGGGGATAAGGTGCTTGCTTTATTTCCAATGTGGGTGAATCCACTTAAGGCGAAACTCAATGGACCGCAAGAAATAATCTCTCGTTAACTATGTGAATTATGTTATTAAAAGACCAGACCAACGTAAATTAACACAGGTAGTACACATCAATAAGATAAACCCTTATGTTGACAAGCAGGCACCATCTGTGAGTGTTGTCAAAACATATGAACCTGGCAACCCTGAGAATGAAACAGTTGACTCGTCCGAGACTTTTCACAAGCCAAACACTGTCCCAGTTAAGCTAATGAACTCGGTTGTTCAAGAAATCATTGATAACAAATTGGCTCATCTGCAGCCAAAGCAACAACAACTGCTGAAGGAATTAATTCTGAAGTATAAAGATTTATTTCCTATCGTTCCCAAGCAAACTACGGTCACAGTATATGACGTAGATATTGGTCAATCCAACCCAATTAAACAACACACATATTGCATGAATGTAGAAAAGTGTAAATTGGCTGAGCAAGAAATTGAATATATGCTGAACAATGGTATTATTAGGCCTGTGATTATGGACTGTGCCTCTAAGAACCATGTCTGTAAAAGAGAGAGAGAGAGAGAGACGAGCACAAGCAGCTTGTTACAGAGACAGATAGAGCAGAGGGCCTGCATGATGGACAGCTGGTGTTCAGCACAATGGTATTTAAAGGAGCGTTGCTGTTTGTTTCATAGGACAGGCAGACACACAAAGGCTAGTGGGAAGAGTTGTCACTGAAGTTTTAAATGCCCTCGCGTGTGGGGTTGAGGATCGGTTATGATGAATCGGTCTGTGACTATTAGTGCATGTGAGAGCAACCCTGTGAAATCTGCTGAAAACCTTTGCCTGGGTTGGTAGATTTCACTTGAAGATGAAGCTCTTTAGTTGGTCGCATTTGACTAAATTGGAAGATTCGGAGAACATCGACACCTGTTTACTTGAATGCCAAATTTCTCACTCACTTCAATCCTGTGAACTGAACTGAATATCCTTACCACACCAGCGTAAGACTGTATCATTTACCGCCTAAGTTTGGGACATATATATTTAAAACTATATATGCATAACACTGCTAGATTTTGCACTGATTATGGAAAGGTAAATGCAGTAACAATAACAGATGTCTATCCTATCCCTCAGTTGAATGATTGCATCGTAAGGTTGGAAAAGCTATATTTCTAACAAAGATTGATCTGTTGAGAGATTATCGATGTGTTCCGTTGACGGACGGAGGTAGAGAAATTTCTGTGTTTGTGACACCATCTGGGTTGTACGAATACAATATTTTGCTGTTTGGAATGAAAAATGCCCCAGGAACATTCCAGAGAATGATTGATTCTGTAATTCGAGAGTTGGAACACACAGATACCTGTTCTACTGACGTAGTCACTGGGAGTGACACTTCGGAAGAGCATATCTCTGCAGTAGAAAAGCTGTTTGACAGGCTTTCCCAGGCCAGCCTTACAGTTAACTTAGCTAAGAGTGAACTTGGCCATGCCACTGTGACCTATGATGGCTATGTTGTAGGTCAAGTCAAGTTGGCTTCTGTTCAGGCAAAAGTCCAGGTAATTTTCTGAAGTTTCTATTCCGACTGGTAACAAGGCTCTTGGAAGGTTTCTGGGAATGGTTGGATATTATTGTAAGAACTTTGTAAGAGCTTTGCTGGCATCGCTCTTCCGCTGACTAATCTCCTGAAGAAGGGTGACAAGTTTGTTTGAACCAAGTCTTGTCAGGAGATTGATTGAAAATTATTATTTGAGATTAGGCCAATCAATGTAATGTCGTCAACAAATTGAATTCACAGATTTGAGCTGTGAGTGGCGACACAAGTCGTGGGTGCACAGAGAGTAAAGGAAGGGGCAAGGAGACACCCCTGTGGGGTATGTGTGCTGACGGTCAGAGAGACAGAGGTGAGGGAGCCCATTCTCGCGATCTGACAGGAAGTCCAGGATCCAGCTGCACAAGACAGGGTGAAGGCCGAGGTCTGTGAGCTTCTTGTCGATACGTCACGCCTTCGTATGGCTACTGCTCTGCCCATGACCGCAAGGAACTGCAGAGAACTTAGGAGAGCCGAGAACATCAGAGAAACAAGCCTCCCCTCCATGGACTCTTCCTACACTTCCCCTGCCTCGGAAAAGCAGGCAATGTACTCAAAGCTCCTCACAACCTGGACATTCTTGCTGCAAAACCGCTCTCCCTTCAAGTAAGCGATACAAAAGCCTTAACGCGCGTACCACCTGGCTCAAGGTCGGCTTCCTGTCTGCGGTTATAAGCCAAATGAATGATAAAATGGACTCGGCCTCACAATGTAACTCGACGTGACCCTGCACCAGATGTCTATCTGCACTGCACTTTCTCTGCAGCCATAATGCTTTGTTACAGTTATTGTCTTGTCGTATATCAACTCAATGTACTGTCGTAATGTATTGATCTGTGTGGATGGTACATCAGGCAAGATTTTCACTGTAGCTCAGTACACGATGATAATAAACAATATCCCCATTTTAATTGTGTGGAAATATTAGACAGACAGAGCTTCTGCTTTGGAACCACAGAAGGAAACTTAACTGTTGCCTTTTCTGAGGAATACCAATAAATAGAAAATGCTTCAATCTCACATTACGGTAACTGGGATCAGGTGACCGGTGATGGGTCTCCCATATCAATATCAGAATCAAGTTTAATTGCACCAGCATATGTCATGAAATTTGTTGTCTCTGCGGCAGCGGTAGAACCTAACTCATAACAATAACCAAACCAGAAATGTGGAGGATTCATTTAAATCAGTCCATGTTTATAAACACTAATTTCTATTCATATTCCTCCGGCCTCACTGGACAGGAACACTGAAACAACAAGTGAGAGACAGCAAGAGGAGGCCATTCAGCCCCTCTAACCATCAACAAAATGGCGGCTGCTCTCTCATCTCACCTGTTTCTGCACAATGCTCATTTCCTCGATCCCTTTGGTCTGCACATTTCTGCCGGCCTCTGTTTTATGTGAGGACGATCACCGAGTCTTCACTGCCCTCTGTCGTGTGTTTTTAGGGACATTCCCCACCCTCAGAGTGGAGACATTTCCCCTCATCTCAGTCCGGGACAGTCCATCCCCTTTTTCAGAGACTGGGATCCCTGGTTCAACTGGTAATGATGTTGTGCATATCAATATGTTCACCTCTCAGTCTTAAGTGAAAGGGTTATCGCATTTGATCTTTCTCCATATGATGACCCCACCACTCCAGGGATCAGTCTGGTGAATCTTCATTGCACTCTCTATCACAAATACTCTCTAACCTCTTTGTTAATCCTCTACGGAATTAATTTCCATCTTCTGCAGCCCCGTGTTGCCCCAACCACTCATCTCCCACCCCCGTCACTATTTCCACCTTCCCACCTCGCCCCTCACCTGGATCCACCTCTCACTCCCCAGCTCTTGCCCCATCCCCACCCCTCACCTCCTTTCTCTGACTATTTCCCGTCCACTCTCAGTCCAGAGGGAGGGTCTCAGCCCAAAAGGGTCCATTTCCCTCCACAGATGCTGCCTGACCCACTGAGTTCCTCCGGCAGTTTGTTCTTTCGTCTGTATAACCCGTGTTAGTATGGGGAGCGGGATTTTACACCATATTCTAGGTACAGTGTCAACAAAACCCAAATAATTGTCACTTTGCGCAGACCATTGGCTCCAATTGCAGGGTAACAGTGTGCCGGTGTTTGCCCCCCAATGTGGTGAATCCCTCTGCTCGCCACCACCATGGGTTTCAGTCATTTCCAGAGATGAGCCCCTCCTGTCCCCACCGGGACAAACATCCTGTCCGCCCCCCTCACACCATCTTCATCCTTTCAGTAAAATCATCCTCCTCTCTCCCGGAATCGCCGATGGGCCGAGCGGTCTCCTCCTACCTCTCAGTGATACATCAGACTCCGGCCTCAGGAGATGCTTCACAAACTGCGCAACTTCCCTTGGACGGAAATGGAAATAAATCAGAAAGCGGACATTTACTTTGGGATTTGTTCCGCCCTGACGGGAGATTGACACTTTAGTGGGAAAGTTTCCGCGAGGCAATGTCCACTTGGCTTGTCTGCCTCCATTACTGGTTGTAACCAGTGATTGACATTGCTTCGCATCAATGGGAGTAGCGCAGCCCCTGAAGCTTTGGTTTACAGCGGTCGAGGTGGGGACGGTCACGCGATTGGTGGCTCAGCCGTTAAACCGATAAAGCTCGAGCTCACCAGCGTGTGGGTGATGTAAGACACCACGCACATGAGGGCAGCCCATGTGTGACGTCAGGCGCGTGAATTCGCGTGTGTGACGTCACCTGTGTGGGAGCGCTTGTAATTAAAACACCTGAATGGACGTTTCTGATCATTCCAGTGGGACAACAACATTAATCTCGGGTTTCATCACTGAATCCAGTGTTGTGAGATATAAAGTCCCCTGATATGTGTCCGGCTGTGCCGTGTTGTTGGTGGAGTGGGCAGCGTGGTGTTTGTCTCGATTCGGGTCACAACACCAGAATTGCCAGCGGGGTCCACACACAGTGTATTAGTCAACAGAAAACCTCTCGTCCCTGCAGTCTTTGTCTCCTGGTAAACTCAACACCCTGACACTGTGGACCATAGACACCCCTTCCTCTCAGAGTCAGGGAATCATTCAGAGAGCTGATCGCTGGGAGGAATTATATTTATTGGTCATTAAAGTTCGCCCAGATTCGTTTGGACGGATTTGATGTGGAGTTCGGGGTGTCACAGTGAAAGGGCCGGACGGCCGATCTCTCTCCGTTGTACAAACATCTTTCCAGGTGAGGCGACACTTCACCTGTGAATCTTCCGGGGACGCCCGTTGTGTCCGCTGCTCCCGATGCGGCCGCCTCTACACTGGTGACACCAGCTCCTCCGCAGTTGTGCGGGGTAGGGTTGTTTTTTTGGGGGGCGGATCGATGTTATTGTTCCGTTTTGTGCGGGAGGGGTGGGTTTTGGGGGTTGATGATCGGGATGCCGTTCTTGTTGATGTGGGGGGTGGGGTGGGAGTTTGATTTTTCTCTCTGAAAGACTTTCATGCTCTTTCTTTGTTTTGTGGTTCTCTGGAGAAAAAAAAAACGCAAGAGTTGTTTATGGATACCTGCTTTGATAATAAACTGTCCTTTGAACTATCCGCTCCCGGCGGGACTTCCCAGTGTCCAAACATTTTCATTCTGATTCCCATTCCCATTCCCGTTCCGACGTGTCAACCCATTGCCTCCTCTTGTGCCAAGTTAAGGCCACCCTCAGGGTCCAGGATCTGCACCTTATATTCCGTCTGGGTAGCTCCTCCCCCTAACCTGATGGCATGAATATCAATTTCTCCTTCCAGTGAACACTCCCCCTCTTCCTCTCTGATGTTTCACGTCCTCTCACGTGCTTATCACTTCCCTCTGGATTCTATTTTCTTCAGCTCTTGAGCTTTCCCATCCACCTGGCTTCAACCTGTCACCATCCCGGCAGGCATTTTCTCGCCCGCCCCGATTTTATTTAGATATTTCCCCCATTCCATCTCAATCTTGAAGGAGGGTTCAGCTGGAAACGTCGACTGTCGACCCTTTTCGATCGATGCTGCCGGGTCTGCTGAGTTCCACCAGCCTTTTGTTTGTGCTGAGCTGGATTTCCTGCATGTGCAGACTTTGTCACGTTTGTGATTTGCCTCTCCGTGTCCCACACGCCTCCGAGCACTGGGGGCGCTGTATGGACCTCCGACCACTGGTGGTCATGTGTACCTCCGACCGCTGGTGGTGCTGCGGAGAACATCCTGATAAACGCATGCGCACTGCCGAAAGCAGCTGTCGTTGGCGGTTCACCGACTCGAGCGGGGGTGAGTGGAGTTTGATCCCGGCGGGTTTGTGTAAATCCGGGCCGGTTGCATTGGGAAAGGGCCGGGCCCGAGCTCTGCTGGACGGCTGGAGCAGGGGTGCAGTGCCAGTCTTTTAGCTGCCAGAGCTGTACGAGGGGTGATTGATAAGTTCGTGGCCTAATGTTATTCAGCTCTTGGTACCTGCACTCTTTGAGTCATTTTGCAGAAAGTTTGAAGTTAATCAGTTTTGTGCTGTTTCCGTTGCAGATAACTGAAAATTGCTAGGTTTTGTAAAATTGACTCCTTTCATCTTAGGCCATGAACTTATCAGTCACCCCTAGTATGTCACACCCAATTTGTGTACCTGCTCCTTTCGTGTACTGGGCAACTTCCTTGTCCCATTCATTTGATGAGCAGGTACCCAAATTGGGGGTGTGTATATGTATGTGTGTATGTGTGTGTGTGTGCGTGTGGAAAGCTGCCGGAGCTGTACGAGGGGTGATTGATAAGTTTATGGCCTATGTTAGGAGGTCTAAAGTTATACAGATCTCGGTACATGTATGTGATGTTCAACTATTTGAGTGATTATGAAAGTTTGAAATTAATCACTTTTGCCATATTTCTGTTTCAGATAATTGAAAATTGCAAGGTTTTCTAAAATCGACTCGTTCCACCTTAGGCCACGAACCTGTCAGTCACCCCTCTATGTCACACCCAATTTGTGTACCTGCTCATTTCATATACTGGGCAACTTCCCTGTCCCATTCATGTGATGAGCAGTTACACAAATTGGGGGGGGGGGTGCTTGTGTGTGTGTGTGTGTATATGAATAGAGCTTTTTATAATGTCAAACACTAAACCAAGGTGAAAGAAATATATATGATTTCCAGAGCTCCACAGAAATACAGTGATAAATAAAACATTAACATGCTTATAACCAATCACTGCATTTCAGTATGTAACTGGTACAATAAAGCATATAACACTTAATTTAATAATAAATCAAATATTGCACAGTTGCATTCACTAATTATCATAAAATATAATGATCAACCAAGTGAAATAAGGTTGTTTGCTTAGAAGCCATAAGGTTGTTAGTGAGAAAAATTTACTTTTGTATTAGTGAGTAATCCACGGACCACCACAGTCACAGCTCCAGGAGTTCACCAAAAGCTATCAAATATCTTATCTTAATGTTATTGGTAGTATTTTCCTCACCAGCCACCAACCCCTCTCCCTAACCCCAGTTTCCTTAAAATTCCCTCTATTTAATATGCGGCCGCTGTTAAATTCCCTGCTTGTTTATTTTTTTACTTATTTTCTAACGGAAGTGCTGGAGTGGTGCTCCGGTGAGGTCCGGAGGTGCTCTGCACCCCTGTTTAGATCCAAGTAACATGGACCCGGGGATCAAGCTCCCCGGGTTTATGAGCTGTTGAGCGAGTATTTCTGGTCTGGGATCTAGTGTTTTTTACAGAGGTGCTGGAGTGGTGCTCCGGTGAGGTCCGGAGGTGCTCTGCACCCCTGTTTAGATCCAAGTAAACTGGACCCGGGGATCAAGCTGCCCCGGTTTATGAGGTGTTGAGCGAGTATTTCTGGTCTGGGATCTAGTGTTTTTTACAGAGGTGCTGGAGTGGTGCTCCGGTGAGCTCCGGAGGTGCTCTGCACCCCTGTTTAGACCCAAGTAAAATGGACCCAGAGATCAAGCTGCCCGGGTTCATGAGGTGTTGAGCGAGTATTTCTGGTCTGGGATCAAATGTTTGCTTCTGGAGTTCCTTTGGAAGCAATGCTGCTAATCTGAGGAGAGAATGAGTTTGTATTCCATCCCTCACAAGGACAGGCTGTGAGTAAATGAGCTGATCTGTGTTTGAACCAGTAGAAATAGACCTGGGGGGTTCAGTGTTCGAACTGTGTTTCGGAATTCCTCCTCGCTGTTACCTGTCAGACAGTAGGAATCAAACAGAAACTCATGTTGCTGGAAATCTGCACTAAAAATAAAAAGTTCTTAATCCATTCTGACAAAAGATTGTGAACCTGAATCGTTAAATTTGTTGCTCTCCCCACAGCAGTTCCTTACCTTTTGAGCGATTCTGGTGATTCCGGTTTCTTTTTATTCCATTCACTCGGGAATGGTTTAAATTTCCTGATGGTCTGTTATACTTGGGAATGTGTTCAGTGCAGTTGTTACTAACAAGTTTCACCTGAATAATCTCAGGGATGATCGGCTTTATGTTTGAGGAGCATTTGATGGTTGTGGACCTGTGCTCAATGGGGTTCAGAGGAACGGTGGGGTTGGTGGAGGGATGTATGGTTAAGTAAACCTACCGAATGCTGGAAAGCCTGGATACAGTGGACATGGAGAGGATGTTTCCATTAGACGGAGAGTCTGTGATCTGACAGCACAGGCTCAGAATAAAGATGCTTACCTTTAAAATTGAGTTGAGAAAAATTTCTTCATCCAAAAGATGACTGAACTGTGGAATTTGTTGCTGCAGAGGTTGGTTGAGGCTGCCATTTGGGTATATTTATGGCAGAGATTAATATACTCATGATTGCTAAGTAGCTTCAGGGTTACAGCTGGAAGGCAGGGATATGGTGTTGGAATAAATCTCAGCCATGGTTGAGTGGTGGAGCAGATTTGATGGATGGAATCACCTAATTCTGTTCCTGCATCTTACATCTTACCATGACAGAACGATGACTCCTTCCTATCCCACATCAGGTTTTGTGACGTGTCAGGGACAATTAGAGATTTGTTCACTGAGTTCATTATATTTGTCTTCAATATTTAGATTTCAGTGAGCAGAAATATTTTGTTGTCCTTTGTATTGTTAACATGCTTCATTATCTTTCATGTTAATGTTAGACCTGCGGTGAGAGATTTATTGGAAGAAAAACCCACAACTGGAAGCAAACCACGACTGAAGACGAGGGAACAGCAGCAAGTGAACCAGCCCGAGGACTGAGAGCACTGACTGGAGAGAAACCCTTCTGACTCAGGATTTCCATTGATTCAGTCAGGAGCAAGTCTGGTGAGTCTCATTTACTCAAACACTGGTCCTTTAGACATTACATACTTATAAAAGGAAGGTAGGGAATAGTTGGAGTGAGCTGAATGTGACCAGAAATACTATCAGACCAGTTGCAATCATTCCAGGTCTGGTAATGTGCTATCAGTATCCCAGCTCTTTAAAGTCTCTCACATTCCCTCAGTGTTTGCTCATTTGAAGAACTTGTATCTTCTGAAGTAGCTTTTGGTCGGTTCTGAGTGTGGAGAGGGAAAGAGGGGTGTTTATATTTACTATCCTGCAAAAGGAGGTAATTGTTTGCAATTACCTGCTGCAGACTCACTGCCCATACCCTGTACATTCTCAACCAGATTATTGACATAGATGACAAGTAGCAATGGGTGTCACCCTGGGGAGCTCCAGGAGGCACGGGCCTTGACTCCAATAAACAGCCTCCCATCATCACCATCTGCTTCCTACCATCGAGCTGTTCCCAGACTCTGGGCTCTGTGACAAACACAATGTTAGTAGAAAGATTAGACTGTGAGTAATATAAAGAGATATTTGTTGCTTCCTGAAAGCTGTCTGATGCAATGGACCTGATCCTCCTTTGCTCACAACATGATCTGCCCTAGGACTCTTCCTCCCGGGTCACACTGTGTCCGATAACCCACATCCCCAACCTCCCTCCACCCTGCCAGTAACCCCACAACTTTCCCACCATTTACCCCACACCCATACACGTAAACAGATCCTCGTTACCGACATCCACTCTCACTGCTTGGGGAACCAGAACTAACTGATCCTACATTCCTGGCCCAGACTGTCCAGCCGTCTGGGTGGGTCCCGGCCCTTTCCCACTGCAATCGCCTTTCGATTTATACAAACTTGAAATCAGATCCTTCCTCATCGCTGCCCAACCAGGCTCAGAACTTGTTAAGGAGCCTCATGTGTGGCACCTTGTCAAAGGTCTGAAAATCCAAGTACACAACATCAACCAATTCTCCTTTGTCTACTCTGCTTATTATTTCTCAAAGCATTCCAACAAATTCATCAGGCAAGATTTTCCCTTGCAGAAACAATGTTCAGTCCAGCCTATTTTATCTTGTGCCTCCAAGTCTCCCAAACTCACATCCTTAACAACATCGACTCCAACATCTTTCTTACCACTCTCAGACTAAGTAGCCTATAGTTTCCTTTCTTCTGCCTCTCTCCCTTCTTGAAGAGTGGAGTGACATTTCTGAAATCTTTATGGGTTGAGCTAAGAAATCGCAGGGGTAAAAGGACCATGATGGCAGTTATCTACAGGCCTCTAAACAGCTGCAGTGATGTGGACTGCAAATTACAACAGGAAATCGGCTGTACCGGATTGGGTATTGTGTAATGAACCAGAGGTGATTTGAGAGATGGAAGTGAAGGTAGTGATAACAACATGATTGTGTTCACTGTGAAATTTGAGAAAGAGAAGCCAAAATCCGATGTGTCGGTATTTCAGTGGAGTAAAGGAAATTACAGTGGCATTGGACAGGAACTGGCCAAGGTTGACTGGAGAGAGACACTAGCGGGAAGGACGGCAGAGCAGCAGTGGCTGGAGTTTATGCGAGAAGTGAGGAAGGTGCAAGACAGATATTTTGCAAAGAAGAAGACATTTTTGAATGGAAAAAGGATGCGTCAGTGGCTGACAAGAGAAGTCAAAGCCAAAGTAAAAGCAAAGCAGAGGGCATATGGTTATGGGGTTCTGCTTCTACAACATGATACAAAACATGGCCAAAGGCTCTGTAGGACACAGACAATAATCAAAATTAATACAATCAGACTTCCGAAATGCAAAAACAACCTCCAGAAGCCCTCGAATATGTTGAAGGGCCAGGGCCACCCCCCTGCCTTACTGGTCCCAAAATTATGTAGCTTACTGCCAACATCTTGAATTTTCTGAATCTCTTGGGTTATGTGTTTAGACAAGTCAGTAATATTGGAAGATCTATCATGGATTTAAGAACAGCATTCATTACCTGTGATAGCACAGGTCCCTCCTTTTTCTGCTAATATAAAGTCATGGACCACCCGATTCTGTCGCACTGTTTGGCGAATTTGGGTGTGGTTCCATGCCGCTGCCCTGTTCTTTCTCCCGGCAGCCAGGGGTAGGCGCTATTTCCACAAAGCCAATAAGTTCCATTTAGTGGTTCAGGGGTATCATTAGTTTGACTGTTGGTACAGTTACTACTTCCCACTTGATAGGGTGAACTCTCATTCTGGTTACACCAGCAAGTTGTACTAGTGTTACGTATTCAGGCAACAATAAATATATGAGTTTGGCAAGGGTTTCTTATAACAAACAACTCGTTTATTAAGCACAGAAAACAAACCCCCCCAAAAGTAAACAAACACTACCGTAACCGGAAACAGCTGCTGTGCGGCAGCCCAAACAGTTCTTAAAGTGATATTGCAAAAACAGTTCTTTAAAGTGGTATTGCCAAAAGTTCGATATGCTCACAGTCCATTTAAAAGGAGAGACTTTATAAGACGATTTAAATTCTCTTTCACGTCGCTTGGCTTCGATCCCCGACGTCGAACTTCCCATGAAGAATTTACGAAACGAAACGGCTTAAAGGCACTGACCTTTCCTTCTTCACTACCTTCAATCCTTTCTGGTAAAACCCAGGGATTAACACGAAGATAGTCAACAAAATCCTTCCGTATAAGGATCAAACAAACGTTGAAACCCGTTTCACCGTAGAAAGCGATTCTCCTCGACCTTTAACTCTCGAACTTCGATCTTCACTCTCCACTGTCTCTAGCAGAATCGTAAAGAACCTGTTGGCAATGACCTTTTAAACTTTAGGCATTAGATAAAAGCTTCATCCTTTAACTAAACTGCGTCATCACCTAAAACACGCAGTGGCATGAAGTCAACTTGGCAAATCCAGCCACGAACTGCCCCTCCTCACAGGGTGGGGTCTTCCTTTTATAACCTGTAAAAAAAAAACCTGTCAAATGATCTCTACTGGCGGGAAAATTATGTCATTCCACCATCACAAGACCATACCTCAAGTCCAGTATAGCTTCAACCCCAGTCATGTGACAAGGGTACCACTGTCATGTGTCACGAGCACTTAACACTAGCCACTGCTGGAGACGTAACTCCTACCCCCGGCCATAGCTTGGAGAGGTCTTGTGGAGGAGGTCTACGACTCCAACACTCAAAGCAACACCATCCCCAGTCTCGCCTTCCAGACCTGGATATGGTGCAATTGACAATGCTACCATTACGGCTATCAGAAAACACCAGAACTGAATTGACTGCGCTAGTATTCAGGGGCACCACTGACATAGTCTTACCCTGTTGGAGAATTCTGGCACATACCCAACATGCTCCCCGCTCAACTTGCTTAGCATAAGTGTGGTAGAGGGACAGGAAACTGTTAAACTGGGGGCCTCCCAAGACAGGGGCAGGTTCCCTTAGGGTCATTAAAATCAGCATTAACCAGTACATTATTCAGTCTTATCAGTTCTGCCAGTAACTTGTTTACAGTCCGTTCGATGTATCCGCCGGAGCTGCCCTTACACCATCACTGCAGGAGGTGTTGTCAGTAGCACTTGGTACAGTCCTCTCCAGTTCAGTCCCAACTTCTTATCATCCCAGTTCTTGAGCAGGACAATTCTCTAGGCTGGATGGTGGAGTAGTCACCTGTAGTTTGGGGTTCATCCTCTCGATAGGCTTGTCGTACCTGTGAATGCAAGCTTTGGAGAGTGTTAGTTAATTTCCATAAGTATTTTCCCATCTCCTCCCCCAAGGTATGCATATCCAATGTTGCAGGTAAGCTCTCAGGGAGGAGCGGCAGACAAGGTCGGGGTCCCCATGGGGTTCTCATGGGCTTCCCATAGATGATTTCTGCCAGTGATAGCCCTGTCTAACTTGATAGCGTGATTCTCATCTGGAATAGGACTAAGGGTAAAACCTTCAATCAGGTCAATCCAGTTTCTTGTGTAAGTTTTGCCAACTTATCTTTCAAAGTACCATTGGTTCGTTCCAATGTCGCTGCGTTCAGATGATGGGTGCAGTGGAACTGCTGTTTTATAGCAAGTTCTTTACAGATTTCCTCATTTATTTTGGCCCATTGTCCGAACTTATCATTTCTGAAAGTCCATAGTGTTACGTATTCAGGCAACAATATATATATGAGTTCAGCAAGGGATTATATAACAAACAAAACTTTTATTAAACACTGAAAACAAACCCCCCAAAAGTAAACAAACTTGATGAGTTTGTATCTCCTTAGGTAATCCAAAATAAGTGAAGAATTTTATAATTCTTATAATTTATATTTTTCAATTTGTCATTGTTTTAGCTTTTATATTGGTAAGTGGTGTGTCTAAGTGGCTAAGTGGTACTGGCTAAGTGGCTTATATTGGCTAAGTGGTACTGCCTCTGGAAACCTAGACAAAGTACACATAATAGTCAACAAATACTGATAACCAGATTTTGTCTTTGGTAATGGACCAACACAATCTATAATAACTTAAGAAAATGGTTCACCAAGTGCTGGAATAGGTTGTAATGGAGCTCCTGGTGTAACCTGATTTGGTTTACCCACAATTTGACAAGTATGGCACATTTTGCAAAACATCGCCACATCTTTTCTTAGACCAGGCCAGTAAAAATGTTTTAAAATGTTGTCCACAGTTTTCCTTACCCCTTGATGTCCACCTAAAGGCACACTATGAGCTAAAGTCAAAATCTCATTTCAATAATCTTTCGGTACAACTACCTGGTAAACAACATTCCAATTCTCACTTGCAGGAATTGTAGGTGATCTCCACTTCCTCATCAACCCCCCTTTTTCCAAGTAATATCCTAATGGCACCTTCTCAATTTCACTACCTAGTAAAGCTTGCTCTCTTAATTTTATAATCTCAGAGTCTCTATTCTGCTCTGCTATCATCTCCTTCCGAGACAGAGATAAATCTTCATAGTCAGACTTCCCCCAAGAATCTTGATCAATCAACGAAGATAAGAAAGTCTCTGACACATCCGCAAAACTCGAATCCTAAGTTGAACAGTCCTGAGTAACAACCTCATTTTGCACGTCAATCTTTTTAGCCATAGCTCTAGTCACAATACAGGAAGAATCTGTGTTGGAATTCAACTCTGGTTCCTCTTACTCCATTGTCAAATGCACTTCAGGAAAAACTTGTCCACCTGCCAAGTCATTACCTAACAATAAAGAAATACCCTTCACAGGTAAGCTATGCTGTAATCGTACTTTAACAAATCCTGTAACGAACCCTGACTTTAAATTTACTTTATGTAAATGTACAGGCATAAAATCACTCCCAACCTCTTATGTAATTTACCTCACCAGTATCAGACTCTTTAAACTTAAACACACTGTCTAACATCAGTGATTGAGAAGCTCCAGTATCCCTAAGGATTCTTATTGGCACCAGAGTAGATCCTTCTTTCAAAGATACAAAAGCTTCAGTTATAAAATGATCATATCCCTTCCTAACTTGGTCAGCCTGTAACAAAACCTCATTTGTGTTTATCAAACCCTGTAACTTTACAGGTGCTTCAGTATGTTGCACACAAGCATCTGGAACTGCTTCCTTCTCTTTCTTTTTCAAGCTGAAACAGTTAGCTATGACATGGCCAGGCTTCTTACACTAGTTACAAATAAAACCAAACTGACTTTCTGGTGTTCCAGAAACAAACTGGTTTTCCTTCCTCCTTACCTTTCTCATTAACTTCTGATTTAATTTCTGATTTACCTTGAGTCTCCATGTTATTTTTCCTCTTAAAAATTAAGCCCTGAGGAAATTTATTCGTATGGATTAAAACATACTCATCAGCTAATCTAGTACAGTCTTGCAATTTATCAGTATCCCTCTCATTTAAGTAGGTCCTTACTTCAACGGGAATGCTTCTTTTAAATTCCTCCATTAAAAACAGCTCTCTCAATTTATCATAGTCCCCATTTACATTTATAGAAGAAACCCATCTCTCAAAACACATAGCTTTATCGTAGGCAAATTCCACATAGGTTTTATCCCCAGACTTTTTCAGAGTTCTGAATCTTTCCCTATAAGCTTCTGGGACTAATTCATATGCTTTTAGAATATGCATTTTCACAATATCATAATCAAGTTCTTGTGCAGCAGTTAAAGCTGTGTAAACTTGTTGTGCTTTGCCTTTAATTACACTCTGTAACAACACTGACCGTTTATCTTTCGGCCACTCTGACATCCGAGCAATAGTTTCAAAATGTTGAAAATATCTCTCCACTTCTGTTTCACTAAATGGAGGGACCAATTTAATTTCTTGACTAGCAACAAATGGTTTTCTAGAAGCAGAAGACTGTTTCCCAGACCTTAATTCCTCCATTGCATATGCAAATGCTCTCTGCTTTTGTTCAGCCTCTAATTTACAACGCTCTAACATCATTTGTTCGATTTGTAACTGCATCTCCAGAGCACTTATTGGAAACGACTCTAAAATAGATACATCAAAAACACCCGAATCCACATAGTGTGACGCGATTTTTCTCTGTATGACAGCCATAGATGTAGTCGTCAAAATACTTTTAAGTTGCAATCTACGAGCTATCTCAGAGACCTCAGTTTTTTTTGCCTTCACTAAGAACCCCGCGACTGGCGAAACCAGAAACTCATCAATATTCATTGTTGCCGAATACCACTCACAAGCCAATCAAACAAAAGAATCTAGTATTCTCCTTTTCCAAAACACCGATTCAAAAGTTAGCAACCATCTAAACTCAAACGATCCAATTCGGACGCAGCCCCCATATTTATGTTACGTATTCAGGCAACAATAAATATATGAGTTAGGCAACGGATTATATAACAAACAACACTTTTATTAAACACTGTAAACAAACCCCCCAAAAGTAAACAAACACTAACGTAACCGGAAACAGCTGCTGTGCGGCAGCTTAAACAGTTCTTAAAGCGATGTTGCAAAAACAGTTCTTTAAAGTAGTATTGCCAAAAGTTCAGAAATGCTCACAGTCCAATTAAAAGGAGAGACTTTATCAGACGATTTAAATTCTCTTTCACGTTGTTCTGCTTCGATCCCCGACGTCAAACTTTTCCCACAAAGAGTTTACGAAATGAAACGGCTTAAAGGCACTGACCTTTCCTTTATCACAATCTTCTGCTATCTAGCAGAGATTAACACGAGAACAGTCAACGAATTCCTTCCAAATAAGGATTAAATAAGGTCGAACCTGTTTCACCGTCGAAATAGATTCTCCTCGATCTTTAACTCCCGAACTCCGATCCTCACTCTCCACTGATTCTCAGCTAGTAGTATTGTAAAGAAACAGCTGGCAATGACCTTTTAAACTTTAGGCATTAGATAAAAACTTCATCCTTCAACTAAACTGCGTCATCACATTAAATCACGCAGTGGCATGAAGTCAACTTGGCAAATCCAGCCATGAACTGCCCCTCCTCACAGGGTGGGGTCTTCCTTTTATAACCTGTTAATAAAAAAAACCTGTCACATGATCTCTACTGGCGGGAAAATGACATCACTCCACCGTCACAAGACCATTACCTCCAGTATAGCTTCAACCCCAGTCACGTGACAAGGGTACCACTGTCATGGCACAAGTATATAACAATAGCGAGGAGTTATTTCTTTTAGCAATATGTTCACAACAGTCATAGTGGTATCATTAGTTGTAGGAACAGCTTCAATCCATCTGCTAAATGCATCTACTATCACTGAGCAACACCTATAACAATGTACTCAGGTGATTCTATAAACTGAAGTTACAAGCAAGGAAAAGGTCCACCAGGCAAGGGGGTAGTTCCCGAACCACAAGGCATCCCCTTTCCAGCATCTGTTTTTTTTTTACAATTTAAGCATGCTTTGGCTGGTTTTTCAGCTGCTCTCTGGAAGTCAAGATTGTAATAATGTATTAACCATTCCCTCCTTGCACAAGCGTGTACAATTATGTACATAATCTATCAAAATAGGTACGAACACAGAGGGAACACGGAGCTGTCCCGCAGGGGTCACCCATAAATTGGTCTGAGGTTCCAGGTGGAAACCCATTTGGGACCATAGTTTGCGCTCTCCTTCAGGGGGGTCCCCCTGTTAGTTACGTATTTCCCCCATGTCTGGCATACCCGTGCTTAGATTTTGACTAATAGGAGCTTGCTGGGTTCCCCAGGGGACTAAAAGTGTGAGATTCAAGGCTGTCTGTTTGGCCGCTGCATCAGCCCGAACATTACCCTGGAACATCTCATCAAACTCCCCAGTATGGGCTGCACATTTAATAATAGTGAAAACTCGAGGTAGCTGTAGTTGTTTACAAAGGTAGCATTACTAATGGGGTGGCCAGAGGATGTCAGGAATCCCTAAAGCCCCGTAGTCAGTTCCTAACGGGAGTCCATGTAAAAGTCCGCACTTCAGTTTGTTGCTAGGACACAGGCAGGAGTCAGAGCAAACAGCTCAGCTTTCTGGGCAGAGACAGCTGATTCAAAAGAGGCCTGCTCAATTACAATGGCATGCAAAAGCTTGGTTACCCCGGTCAAAATTTCTGTTACTGTTAAACGAGTAAAAGTTGAACTGATTTCCAAAAGACGTAAGTTAAAGATCACACATTTTAAGCAAGGAATTTATTTTTTTTAATTTCCATCTTTTACAGTTCCAAAATAACAAAAAAGGCAAAGGGCCTGAAGCAAAAGTTTGGGCACCCTCCATTGTCAACACCTAGTAACACCCCCTTTTGGCAAGTATCACAGCTTGTAAATGCTTTTTGTAGCCAGCTAATGGTCTTTCAATTCTTGTTTGGGGCAGTTTTGCCCATTCTTCCTTGTAAAAGGCTTCTAGTTCTGTGAGACTCTTGAGCCATCTTGCATGCACTGCTCTTTTGAGGTCTATCCCCCGATTCTCAATGATGTTTAGGTTGGGGAACTGTGAGGGCCATGGCAAAACCTTCAGCTTGCACCTATTGAGGTTGTCCATTGTGGATTTTGAGTTATGTGTAGGATCATTATCCTGTTGTAGAAGCCATCCTCTTTTCATCTTTGGCTTTTTTACAGACAGTGTGATGTTTGCTTCCAGAATTTGCTGGTATTTAATTGAATAAATTCTTTCCTCTACCAGGAAATGTTCCCTGTGTCACTGGCTGCAACACAAGCTAAAAGCATGATCGATCCACCCCCGTGCTTAACAGATGGAGAGGTATTCTTCTCATGAAATTCTGCACCCTTTTTTCCCCAAAGATATCTTTGCTCATTGCCATTAAAGAGTTCTATTTTAACTTCATCAGTCCAGAGGACTTGTTTCCAAAATGCATCAGACTTGTTTAGATGTTCTTTGAAACTTCTGAATTGAACTCTGGGCTCTTTGGCTTTCACCCAGGGCAAACCCAGACAGTGATATAGGGAAGCATCAGTTCTGTCTGTCGCCAAAGGAAATCCAGAACTATAGGGAGAAATGCGCTGACCTCTTTTCCTTTAACCTCTCCAATCACCGTGACTGGGAACTTCTGTCCCTCGAGGGGTGCATAATATTGGCTTTCCTCAGTTGAGCACCCTGGAGGGTCATAGATTCTGCAGGCTTAGGTTTGCTTTGATGTACTTTAGTGATGTATGCAGGTTGCTGGAGAGCCCTTTCCAAGGGTTGAATAATCCGGTCTGTCTGTTCATTCTCATTATGGTTTCCCAACTGTAACTCCAGGTAGCTTTGGTATCTCAGTTCTGCCTTCCGTTTCCGCCCCTCATCAGCTGAGAGAATCATGCAGCAGAGCGAATAAATCTTGCGGAGTCGCATTATGCACTCAGCATCAAATTCACTGTCCTCAAACAGGGTCGGTATGCCAGTCATATGTTTGGTATCCCTTGTTTCACTTATCAGTTAGAACTTCATACTGATGTTCCTATGTAGGCCGGCCTTGATTTGCTTACGTTGTTTTCCCTACTCTCGTTTTCGGTGCCCATCCACCCATTCATGCTCCGCTTTCAGCCTCTCCCAACCTTTGGTGTTCCTTCTGCAGTGCATACCTCGATCCCTTTGTCACATGCATTATTCCTCAAACTTGCTAATAATGTACTGTTCCACTTTTCATCTGCCTTATCCTTCCATTCCCTTTTCAGTAATTTCCACTTCTTTCCACAGTTCTTTTTCCATATCAAATTTACTGCTTGTTCTCATGAGGTAATATCCCAGGCTCCCCCCCAGTGGCCAGATTTTGTTCCCCAATTTCTTATTCAATGCTGCACTCAACATTCGCAAATCTTTTCCCTTGTCTGGAAAACTCTCACACATATTGTGTTGGGCTGCTGTTGTCCCACCCATATCACTCGACTGCAATTGACCCATGTTCTTTACCCAGCACAAAGCCTTCTGTTCAATTAACAAGCAGATAAATTTACATGGCTGGCACCTCCTGTTAAATTGATAAATTTATTTGGGACCACCTCCTGCCCACTTACTAAAATTTACCCGGCCCATCTGCCTCCTCAGTAAAATTTTGCCCACCTTATACAAGTCTCCCAACAGATTCTTTCCCGATTCCGTCAAGGTATGCGATCAGCTTGGGCGAGGGACCGTACCTCGAAAGGAACTAACGGAGAATGACAAAATACCTATTGGGCGCCCGGTCAGTCTCCGCAGTCCCCAGAGTGGTCCAGCCACTTACTCAGCCCGTCTGCTTGGCACTCCCTATATTGGGATCCTGTTCGTGACACCAAATGTTAAAGTTGAATCTGAATAAAACATGAGAGACCAGCTATCATCACCACAGTTTATTGCGCATTCTCCTGTAGGAGTTGGAGACCCAGTTGTCAAAGGGAAGGCACGTAAGCAGTCAGGTTACAGTCATGTATTTATACATACTAAGCCCCATACATTACTATTTGTAAGATGTTATTTGAACTGGTATGCTCATCAAGTCTGTTGGTGCAAAACTTAATTACTTAGATAAGAGAGTTCATTAAATGAAGGTTTTAATTGCAGATGCACGTGCTGTTCTGTCCTTATCAGTTATTCCCTTTGCAAGGCCCTGACTTAGTTACAGACAGATGTTCATTCCTGTCCTTTTCAGTGAGTCCTCCTCCCTTTACTCAAATAAGGGTACAATGTATCAACTAACGAGGGTATAATGTATAATGTTATCAGCTCTCAGTGTGTCTCTCTGTAAGCCAGAGAGAAAATGGGAATGTGTCTGCCTTAGTTAACCGCTGAAGACAGAGTTCTCTTAAGTTCAAAAATTCCTATTCAGTCCCAATTATTCTTTTAGCCAGAGGTTACAAAGGATCAAAATGATTTTGTTATATATCCTCAATTCCTCAGGAGTGCTCAGGGGAAATACCCATGTTACCTGTAGTTATTGTGGCGATGCAGTAGTTGCTGGAGAATTTACAAGTGCGAAGAAGTGTAGTGATATTTGGAAATCTGACATTTTAAAGTGTAATTTAGCAAGCAAATCGCATATGGACAAAGTGCAAAAGCCCTGGTGAGAAAAGTTTTCAATACCCGTTACAAGTCTACTACATAGGTTGTGTGAGAGTGCAGATGAACTTGATCTAACTCAGAGATCAAAGTGTTTATGGACAATGCTTTGCAAGCTGTTAAAATGAATACCTCTCTATATGAAATGCACTGTGCACATGTTGTCACTGGGTAAAAAAATGCACATTACGAGATTTATGTGTCCACTGGTCATTACAAGTTAGAGGGGGACATTGGTGGGAAGGTGGGGAGTCCTCCAGTGTCCTTGATGCCCTCACCTACAAGATGTGCATCCTACTGCAGCTTGTAACCATGCACTTTAAGGAGTTGGAACTTGAAATGGATGAATTCTGGACCATCCAGGAGTTAGAGGGGGTGATAGCTATGACATGAAGTGAGGTGAGTTATACCCAAGGTACAGGACACCAGAAACTGGGTGAAAGTGAGGAAAGGGATGAGGTTAAACATCCCTCACATAATACTCCTGTGACCATCCCACACAACAACAGGTGGACCACTTTAGAAACTGTTGGGGATTATTAGCAGAGGAAAGTCAAAGGGGTGATATGGGATTCGTTAGTTAGGGGAACAGAACAAGAAGGAATGAATATCCTCGTGGTAAGGCTTTCTAATGATAGTGTGGGGGGAGGGGTGATGTGATTAAAGTAATTTGTCGGGGGAACGGTAACCAGAATGACAGAACAGATAGTGGAGAGGGTTAATTGAATTGAATTTATTACATACATTCTGCATCTACATGAGTATTAAAAATCTTCAATTTACGTCTCTGTCTAAATGTGTCAATTATAGTAATATATAACAAATAGTATGTAGATAGGGCAGTCAATATGACATAGAAATCAATTAATCAGTCTGATGTCCTGGTGGAAGATGTTCTCCCGGAGCCCGTTGGTCCTTTTATTGTGGTACCGTTTCCGGGATGGTCGCAGCAGGATCAGTTTGTGGTTGTGGTGAATTGGGTCCTCATTATCCTTCGGGCCCTTTTAACACACCTGACTCTGCAAATGTCCTGAATAGTGGGAAGTTCACATCTAGAGATGTGCTAGGCTATGCGCACCCCTCTCTGTAGGTTCTTGCAATTAAGGAAAGTGCAGTTGACCAGGCAGTCATTCAGCCAGTCAGGATGCTCTCATTTGTGTTCCTGTAGAAAGGTCTAAGGATTTGGGTCCCCATCCCAAACTTCAACCGTCTGAGGTGAAAGAGGTACTGTTGTATTTTTATCACAACACTGCTAGTATATACAGACCATGTCAGATCCTTGGTGACCCTCTCAACCCCAGATCCATTGATGCCAATAGGGGTTAGCCTGTCCCCATTCCTTTTGTCATCCACAATTAGCTCCTTTGGGTTTGTGACAATGATTGAGAGGTTGTTTTCTTGACACCAGTCAGATGTTGTTCAGACAAAAGACAGAGTCAGCAATCAAATGGTTGAGCATGGTGCGATGAATGTGCTGAGCTGTGTATATCACAATGCAAGAAGCATCGTAGGAAAGCCAGATGAGCTCAGGACAGGGAAATATGATATTGTAGCCATTACTGGGACTTGGTTACACCCAACAGTCTGAGGGATTTAGAGGAACAAACTTGTAGGGAGATGGCAGACCATGCCAAGAAACAAAGGTTGATTCAGTTGGTGATTTTAACTTCCCAGATATTGACTGGGATTCCCATACTGTGAAAGGACTAGAAGGGGCAGAGTTTGTCAAATGTGCCCTTAATCAGGACGTAGAATTCCTGACGTAAATTGTGCAATAAGCTGTTAGGAAATGACCCAGGGCTGTTAACAGGGATTAGTGATCATAATGCCATGAAATTGAAAGTAAATATTGGAAAAAGAGTTCTGGACCATGGGTTGAGAATCTAAACTGGGGAAAGGTCAATTTTGATGGTATCAGAAAGGATCTGACAAGTGTGGTTTGGGACAGCCTGTGTTCTGGCAAAGGAGTAGTTGTAAGTGGGAGGCCTTCAGAAGTGAAATTTTAAGGGTGTGGGGTTTTTATGTGCCTGTCAAAATAAAAGCTGAAAGGTAACTGGTGCAGGGAACCTTGGTTCTCAAGAGATATTGAGGCCCCGGATATTTTGTTCCTCTAAATGCCTCAGACTGTTGGGTGCTGCCAAGACTCATTAACGATGACTCATTAATCATCATTCCAATTCCTGAGCTCATCTGACATTTTTTTTAGTCGTCTTCTGTTGGTTCCTAAAAGCTTCCCAATAGTTTTTGCTCTTTTGTTTGCCTTCTGGTTGGCTTCTCATTTCAGCCATTGTTGTGTCCTCCTGCCTTTCCAATGCTTCCACTTCTTTCGTAAGTATCGATCATTCAACTCCCGAGTTGCTGCCAGAAACTTCAGCCATTGCTGTTCCATTGTCACTCCAACTTGTTTTCCCTTTGAAGCAAGTTAGCCCTGCTTCTCCATCACAGAAACATGGAAAAGTTCAGCACAGAAACAGGCTATTTGGCCCATATAGTCAATGCCAAAAAAACATTTAAGCTGTCTAATACATCTACCTGCACCGGGACCATTGCCCTCCATACCCCTACCATCCAGGCTCCCATCCAAACCTCTTTTAAATGGTGAAACCGAGCTCACATTCATCACTTGTGCTGGCATCGCATTCCACACTCTCGCGACCATTTCAGTGAAGGGCTTTTCCACATATTCCTGTCAAATTTTCACCTTCCCCACTGACCCATGAACTCTGGTTGTCATCCCACCCAACCTCAGTGGAAAGAGCTGCTGGCATTTAACCTATCGTTTTCCTCATAGTTTTGTAGACTTCTAATAAATCCTCAAAGCAATGTATAATTTCCTTGTTTATGTTTAGAGACTTTTTTTAGGTGGATAAGATGATGAGGGGCATTGATCGTGTGGATAGTCAGAGGTTTCTTTCCCAGGGTTGAAATGGCTAACACAAGGGGGCATAGTTTTAAGGTGCTTTGAAGTAGATACCGAGGGGATGTCAGGGGTAAGTTTTTTTACACAGAAAATGGTGGGTGCGTAGAGAGTATTTCAGTTCCTGTGGGACCAGGCAATGAGCACCGATGCGGCTCATTGGGAACAGGGAATAAAACCAATGGAGAGAGACAACTGAGCCAGATCACAGGTTGGAAATGGCAGAACTGCCCCTATGTTATAGATTCTGGAAGAGCATCAGAGAGTTTGATGATCATTCCAGATACCAGCACTGTGCCCAGTTAGAAGATGATTTCTCTCTCCAACTTGGATTGAACTTTACTGTAAAAGTGTGATGTCAGCTCACACCTTGCCAACTCAAGTGATCTCATCTGAAATGTTGTCCCACACCCATTGATCGATTTTGTAAATCTTTTTACAGGTTAAATATGACAAGGAATTTGTCTACGGGAATCTCGAACACAACACGCCAGTTTTGCTGTCTCTGTCCAGATATTTAGGAAGAGGAGCAAGGGATTCACTCGATCATCAGAACAACTGGCGTGCCGGTCATTTTACACGGGGGGAATGCATTCATCTGCTCAGACAGTGGGAACGGATTCACTCGGTCATTTCAACTGAAGGTACATCAGCAAGTTCACACCGGACAAGGCCATTCACCTGTTGTAAGTGTGAGAAGGGATCTAGTCAGTTATCCCACTTGTGGACACACCAGTCAGTTCACACTGGGCAGAGGCTGGTCATTTGCTGAGTTTGTGGGGAATGAATCACTCGATCAACTAACCGAATGGCACACCAGTCAGTTCACACTAGAGAGAGGCCATTCACCTGCTCAGACTGTGGGAAGGGATTCACTTCATTGTCCCAACTGAAGGTACATCAGCGAGTTCACACCGGGGAGAGGCCATTCTCCTGCTCAGACTGTGGGAAGGGATTCACTTGCTCATCTAAACTAAAGGAACATCAGAGAGTTCACACTGGAGAGAGGCCGTTCACCTGCCTAGACTGTGGGAAGGGATTCACTTGCTCATCTGAATTGAAGGGACATCAGCGAGCTCATACTGGAGAGAGGCCATTCACATGCTCAGACTGTGGGAAGGGATTCACTCGACCATCCCACCTACAGCTGCACAGGTCTGTTCACACTGGGGAGCGGCCGTTCACCTGCTCAGACTGTGGGAAGGGATTCACTTGCTCATCTAAACTGAAGGAACACCAGCGAGTTCACACTGGGGAGAGGCCATTCACCTGCTCAGACTGTGGGAAGGGATTCACTTCTTCGTCCCAACTGAAGATACATCAGCGTGTTCACACTGGACAGAGGCCATTCACCTGCTCAGTGTGTGGGAAGGGATTCACTAAATCATCTCACCTACTTAGCCACCAGTCAGTTCACACTGGTGAGTGGCCGTTCGCCTGCTCAGACTGTGGAAAGGGATTCACTCAGTCATCTAAACTGAAGGAACATCAGAGAGTTCACACTGGGGAGTGGCCGTTCACCTGCTCAGAATGTGGGAAGGGATTCATTAAATCATCTCACCTACAGTTGCACAGGTCTGTTCACACCGGGGCGAGGCCGTTCACCTGCTCAGACTGTGGGAAGGGATTCACTTGCTCATCTAAACTGAAGATACATCAGCAAGTTCACACTGGGGAGAGGCCATTCACCTGCTCAGTGTGTGGGAAGGGGTTCACTCAGTCATCTGAACTGAAGGTACATCGGCGAGTTCACACTGGGGAGAGGCCATTCACCTGCTCAGACTGTGGGAAGGGATTCACTAAATCATCTCACGTACTGAGACACCAGTCAGTTCATACTGGCGAGCGGCCGTTCACCTGCTCAGACCGTGGGAGGGGATTCACTTGTTCATCTCAACTGAAGGTACATCAGCAAGTTCACACTGAGGAGAGGACATTCACCTGCTCAGTGTCTGGGAAGGGATTCACTCAGTCATCCCAACTGAAGGTACATCAGCGAGTTCACACTGGAGAGAGGCCATTCACCTGCTCAGACTGTGGGAAGGGATTCACTTGCTCATCTAAATTGAAGGAACATCAGAGAGTTCACACTGGAGAGAGGCCGTTCACCTGCTCGGACTGTGGGAAGGGATTCACTTCTTCATCCCAACTGAAGGTACATCAGCGAGTTCACACTGGGGAGAGGCCGTTCACCTGCTCGGACTGTGGGAAGGGATTCACACAGTCATCTCAACTGAAAGTACATCAGCGAGTTCACACTGGAGAGAGGCCGTTCACCTGCTCAGTGTGTGGGAAGGGATTCACTAAATCATCTCACCTACTGAGGCACCAGTCAGTTCACACTGGCGAGCGGCCGTTCACTTGCTCAGACTGTGGGAAGGGATTCACTTGCTCATCCGACCTGAGGGTACATCAGCGAGTTCACACTGGGGAGAGGCCGTTCACCTGCTCAGTGTGTGGGAAGGGATTCTCTCAGTCATCTGAACTGAAGGTACATCAGCGAGTTCACAGTGGGGAGAGGCCATTCACCTGCTCAGTCTGTGGGAAGGGATTCATTAAATCATCTCACCTACTGAGACACCAGTCAATTCACACTGGCGAGCGGCCGTTCACCTGCTCAGACTGTGGGAAGGGATTCACTTGCTCATCGAAACTGAAGGTACATCAGCGAGTTCACACTGGGGGAGGCCGTTCACCTGCTCAGACTGTGGGAAGGGATTCACTTGTTCATCCCAACTGAAGGTACATCAGCGAGTTCACACTGGGAGAGGCCGTTTACCTGCTCAGTGTGTGGGAAGGGATTGACTCAGTCATCTCATCTACAGACACACAGGCAAGTTCACACAGGAGAGAGGCTGATCAGCTGCTGAGACTTTGGGAAGTAATTCTGTCAGCAAAATCAACCAAATGTGTATCATTGAGTTCACAGTGGGGAGAGGCCGTTCACCTGCTGTGAATGTGGGGAGCGATTCACTCAGGTCATTTAACCTTATGTAACTCTTGCTTCAGCTAGCAACTTAATATAGGGGGTGATAGCCCCTGAGCTTGGCCAAACCTAAGAAATCTTGTTTGTGTGAATGCTGCATGATGTGTCCCCTGTTACAAATCAGTACCCCAAAAATAACAAGTGCTACACAATATGCGATTAAACAATTGAGCTATTGAATTCTTACTTTGAGTATAGGATTAGTAAAGGAAACAATAAAAGTAAAATTGCCCTTTCTCTCCATTCGTGTCTTCTCATCTCTCCCTGGCAAAAGACCGTGAAAATCTACCTTCCAGACTCACAGGAAAGAACAATATCTTTCTCATTGGATAGCTAGGCACTCCAAAACCCTGTTATTTCTAGTCATAAGCTAAACATCGCTGCTGCAGAGAAACCATTAGCTCTGCAGTGAAACATAACAGAGAGACCATTACATTAGCAATGAAATCTCACAGCATTTTACACTTGTGACACACTACCGGGTTCACACAGGGGAGAAAGTTTCAATAAGCTGCATGCTGGATATTTGTCTATCACTGTTGCTAAAGCTATTTTGAGAGTGACTATCAGTGCTGAACTCTACAATTATTGCTGCTGCTCACCGCATCCAGTTCTGGGCATGGGAGGAGTTTCTTCTACTGCATATTCACCTTCAATGGGACTGGAGTTTAATATTGACTGGGGTGGAGTGTGGCCAGTGAAGAACTGGAGCTTTGAAGCTTTGGCTCAAGTCGTTTTGGCAGATGGATTGTGCAATCAAGTCAATCAAGATTTGAATAGCTCCTGGAGGCTGCGCTTGTCTGTGAATGGAGTAACATCAGTTTCTGAGCTGCTCCTAATTTTGTCCCTTTCCGCCTAGTTTAAACCGAATTTAATATCTTCATTTGCAGATTCTTGAAGGGGAACAATGTGTCTTTGAGGAGTGGGAAGTACTTGTCTGAACCTAGTGATAAAGGCAACGGGAAAGGAAAGATGCAACAGGAAGGATCTGATGAAATGCCATTGTGGGCTGAAGATATGGCTTGGAAACAGTTCACTTAAAGACTAACTTGAAAAGAATGGTAATGAAATGATGTCATTTCTGGGAAAACTTAATGATCTGGAAGCACAAGTCACTACACACAAAGAGGAATTGAAGATAATTAAGCAAAAATTGCTTGGAAGTAAAATAAAGTAAAACTCGTTTGGAAAGATATCGAAATAAGATTATAGACCTGGAAACTAGGTCTCACCGAAGGAATATACAAATTGTTGGGCTGCAAGAAGGAGTTGAAAATGGAGATTTAACTGCTTACATTGGTAAGCTTTTTCATACCTTATTTCCTTCTATATTATCACAGCCGGCAACTACAGAAAAAACACACAGAACACTTCGAGATCTCAAGATCCAAATAAACCAAGGGCTGTTCTGGTTTGTTCTCAATATTTTAAGATTGAAGGTCAAATAATGTGACAGGCAAGAAAAGAGAGTTTTTAGATTTGAGACATCTGAGCTCGGTTTTTATGAAGATTTTTCTAAGGAGGTAATGGAACAAAGATTAAAATTTACTCTGGTAATGAAACAGGGATATGATAAGAAATTGTTTCCTTCCTTGCGTAACCCAATGAGGATTAAAGTTCTTCCTCCTAATTCTCCTCCTCGTACATTTTGTGATCCTAAAGTTGCACTGGCATTTGTTTAAACTATACCTGCTTCGACTGCCGATTGAACTGTCTGGCACATTATCTGCATAATAGCATTTCGGAAAGAAGATTTATGAAGGCTACTTGGACACTTCATTGAGAGATTATTAAAAGAAGATTAGGGGACTTGTTTATTACTGCAGATCATTGTTTTTTTCGGTAAGAAGATTTATGGTTCAAGTATGACTGTTTAAATGGTTATTTGGACATTCGACGAAGAAAAAGCACATAAAAGGACTTACTCCTTTAACCTAATATCTGGTTTGATACTTTTTGTGTTTTTTTTTTAATTAACTAACTGGTAGTTTTTCCTACTAATGGGGATATTTCCTTTTCTTATATATACTTAGTGGAGGTTTCAATTATTTGTATAATATTTAGTTTTAAAGATTGTGTTGATCTCTTATTCTGTTATTAAACACTATGCTTGGTTTCTCTAGGTAATATGTTTCACATTTTAATAACTGCTTATTTTTAAAATTCTTTTCAATATATTAGTATTTTGTTATATAATGAATATTATTGCATCTTATAACTGAATTTAAAGCTTTTTTAGGGGATTTAATGTTAATGTTAAGATGGAGCTGTTTTTCACTTTCTAAGAGATAACAATTTTTTGGTTTCCTCTTTGTTTAAAAAAAGATTAAATATAAACACGGGATAGTTTGTAGATGCTGGAATGTAAACATTTTCCTTTGTTGAGACTTTGTCGTTCCTCTTACAAGGTCAGTGGGTTCCATTTTTTAACGGGGGAGGGATAGAGAAACTTTTTTAATCTTTTGGACAGACAGAGCAGTCTTGGCTGTGTTTCCTATCATAGGATGCCTGCTTTTTCTGGGCTGTGGGGGGAGTGGGATGGGGTTAGAATTAGGTTTTTTTTTTCCCATTGGTCGGTTCCGGAGCATGTGTGTTTTCTGTGTGGTTGTATTCTCCATCGCCACCATTTTTGATCATCCCGTATTGGTCTGTGCTCGGCACATGTGTAAAGTAGAATAAAATTATAGTATGGAATCTAAACAGATTAATGTAATAAGTTAAAATGTACGTGGTTGGAATCATCCTATCAAATGTAAAATGACTTTTAAAATCATTAATCAATTTCAACCTGATACAATTTTTGCCCAGGAGACACATATCAAGGCGGGAGATCAAAATAGGTTTTTTGGATCGTGGAAGAGTTTGCAATTTCACTTCACTTCTCAAAGTAAAACTAAAGGAGTGTCTATTTTTATTAAATCCAGTATTTTGTTCATTCAAGAGGATATTGTCAGATTCTTTACTAGATTTTTAATTGTTAGTAGGGTAATTTGTAACAGAAAAGCTGTTTTGGTCAATTTGTCCGGTCCTAACTTAGATGTTTTTTTAAAAAAAATGTATTTACTTTACAGTCTCATTTAAATGAATATATGTAGATAATGGGCAGGGATTTTAACTGTTGTTTAAATCCTTTGATTGACATGAGCTCAACCAACCAGTAATTTCCAAATCACTCTGCATTACTTATTAATTCCTTTTTGACTGATTTTTGGATTGATTGAATTATGCAGATACTTACACCCCGATGATAGAGATTTTTTTTTTGTCGCATGTTTATAGAAAATTATTCAAGGATCGATTATATTATAGTTGACCTTTGCTTCTTGCCTAGTGTTAAGAATTGTGGATATGACACTATCGCTCTATCTGCTCATGCAGCTTTCAGTTTGTCTTTCGAATTTGATGATGCAATCCTTGCCCACCCACCTTGGCGCCTGTCTCAGACATCATTGCAGAATTCAGACTTTGTTAGCTTCATTGAAAACCAGGTAAAATATTTTTTTTCTTTTTAATGTTATATGGGGTACATCTAAATTAATCATATGGGATATATTTAAAGCATTTTAAGGTGGTCAGATCATTTCTTAATCTGCTAACCTGAAAAACCAGGATAAAGTAGAATTAATAAGATTTCAAAACAAGTTAAAGACTTGGATAATATTTATGCTATTTCCCCTAATATTGACTGATTTTAACAAAGGATGGAACTTCAATCACAATATAATTTATTATTAACTCATCCTATTGAAGGCTATTAGCTTCAGCTAAAACATCAATTTTGTATGTTTTGAGATAGAAACAACAAACTGCTTGTATCTCAATAAAAAACGGCCTGAGTAAAACGGCAAATTTTGAAAATCTGTAGGAAAGATGGTACCCTGGCTTGGGAATATGAAGACATTGATAAGATTTTTCAAGGTTTTTATAATGATCTTTATAAATCTAAATTTCCAGTCGATTCTTCTAAAATGATTTTTTTTTCTTATGGAAGATTGTTTTTCCTCGAATTTCAGTTAAGGATCAAAAAACTCTTGATGCCCAAATTACTGAAGCCAACATTCATAAAGCTAATTTTTCAATGGCATCTGGTAAGGCCCCTGGTCTTGATGGCTACCCTGTAGAATTATATTAAAAAAATGGAAAATTTCTCTCTTGGTATATGTAGGAAATGCTTAAGGACTCTTTTGTGAAAGGCAATTTAAACTTTACTTTTTATGACGCTTCTAATGCTTTAATTCTTAAAAAGGATAAAAGTCATTCTGATCGTGCCTCATATAGACCTATTTCATTACTGAATGATGATGCTAAGATCCTGTCAAAGATAATGGCCAAGTGGTTGGAAAATTTTTGGGTAAAGTTATTTTTATAGATCAAACAGGCTTTAGAAACGGCCATTATTCCTTTTCAAATGTTCGGAGATTATTTAACATTATATACCCGTCTTCTTTTAAAACCCCACAACGTGTCGTCTCTCGATGCTGAAAAAGCATTTGATCAATTTGCATGGAAGTATTTGTTTAATCTTTTGGAGAAATTTGGTTTTGGTGTTAATGTAAAAAAATTGGATTAGAATGATATATAAAACTCCTATTGCCTCTGCTATTACTAATAATTGTAGATCTCTTTTTTCAGCTTTCACGGAGGACAAGACAAGGTTGTCTATTAAGTCCTTTGTTATTTAACTTAAAACTAGAATCCCTTGGTATCACTCTTCCTGAAGCTAAAGATATTTTTGGGATTCTTGTGAATGAGATTTCTCTAAGCTGACGATTTTCTGGTTTATATATCTAATCCCAAAGAATCTCCCTGCCTTGCTAAAATTATTTAATGAATTTGGAGATTTTTCAGGATATAAAATAAATTTTAATAAAAATGAACTGTTTCCTTTAAATTAATCTGTTTCCATATATGTAATACTCCTTTCAACATTATGGATTCTTTTAGATATTTATGCGTTATAATCTGTTTAAAAAAAAGGATCTTTACAAAGCTAATTTTGTTCCCTGAGTAGATTCTATGAAGTATTTATTTAGTGGATGGAACCCACGTACATCTTCACTTGTTGGTCACATCCATATAGTCAAAATGATGATTTTAACAAAATTGTTATATTTATTTCAGAATATCCCTGTTTTTTTTTTTGATCTGATTGATTCTATTATCTCATCTTTTATTTGGAATGATAAAAGACCAAGAATTAGTAAACGTCACTTACAAAAATTGAAAAGGATGGAGGTCTTACTTCGCCTAACTTAAGAATGTATTCCTGGGCTGTTAATGTGCAATATATGTCCTTTTAGTTACACGGGGTTGACAAGAACAAATCGCCAGTTTGGGTAGATTTGGAATTGAAAGTTGTGAAACAGTTTTATTTAACCTCTTTATTGGGAGCTGCTTTACCTATACAATTAGCTAAAGTTGCTAATTTAAATTTATGCCCTTTGATTAAATATTCTTTACAAATTTGGCTCCAATTCAGTAATTATTTAATCTTAAAAAATTTAAACTTTCTAGTTTAATTTATTGAATTTTTTTAAGCATTCTTTGAGTGATCCAATTTTTTTACTTTGGCAAAATAAAGGCATTAATTCTTTTTTGAATCTATTTAAAGAAGATAGACTGATGTCTTTTGAACAATTAGTTGATAAATATTCTCATTCTTACTCATAATTTTTACAATACCTTAAAGTTAGACAGTTCTTACAAAAACATTTAACTAATTTTCCTTACATATTGAATGCAGGCTTGTTAGGTACTATTACGAGTATGAACCCACTGATGAAGGGTTCCATTGGAAGAATTCATAATTTACTATTACAATGGGATAAGTGTCCTTTATTTAAGATTAAACAAGATTGGAACTTAATTTGTCTTTAATGATGGAGGACTGGACACGGATTCTGAAGTTGGTTAACTCTTCTTTGATTTGTGCTAGTCATGCAGTGATTCAGTTTAAAGTTGTACTCATTACTATTTGACGAAGGAGAGATTGTCTAAAATATTTCCTAATTTTGACAGTTATTGTGATAGATGTAAAAGTGAGCCAGCTACACTGACACAGATGTTTTGGTCTTGTTCTACACTGAAACGGTTCTGGAAGTCAGTTTTTTTCTACAATTTCTAAAACGCTTAAAATTAATTTACAACCTAACAAATTAACTGTACTTTTTGGAATAATTCTTTAAAATATCCAAGCTATTTCTTTGTCTGACAAACATGTTATTGCCTTTGTTACAATGATAGTTAGGAGAGCCATTCTGTTGAAGTGGAAAGGTATGTCGGCTCTTACTCTGTTACAATGGTTCTCTCAAGCGATGCTACGTCTTAGTTTGGAGAAAATTAGAAGTCGAGCCTTTGAACCTGTGTTTGATTTTGATAAAAGAAGGGTTTCATTTGCTCATTATTACCATTGAAGTTAATTGATAATTTTCTCCATGATCTAATTGTATTTTTTTTCTTGCTGGCGGTTTGCTGGTTATCTTCAGAAGCTTTTTGCATGGCGCATGACTCCGGAGTTGAACGCTTAATATGTTTTTTCCTCACTTTTCTTTGCTTTAGTGTTTTTCTTTTCTTTTCTTTTTTTTGTGTCACCATATTTTTCAATCTTTAAAACAATGATTTTTTTTTCCTTTACACATCGTAAGTGTTATTTACTTCGATGTACTCTTGTTATTTTGAACAATAATAATGAAAAGATTTGAATATTTCAGACTCAGCAGAAAGCAGCTGACTGGGCAATCGAGGGCAGGTGACCAAGCAGTCTGATTGGGTAATCGTAAATTGAATAGCTCAACAAACAAATAAAAAGAGGGGTAGATCAAGTAGAGTGGCCAGTGAATGAGTGGGGCCAGAGCAGCAGTGGAGCTTTGAGGCTTTGATTCGAGAGGTTTTGGCGAGCAGAGGTGGAGGACGAACTTGCTCCCAGTGGGTAAGGCCGGGTAAGGTTCTTTAATTAATTTAATTAACTTAGGACTTGGTGATGGAGGTAGTAGGTAGGGCAGTCCAGTGCTCCGATTGTAGGATGTAGGAGTCAGGGACAACACAGTTGCCTCTGATGACTATACCAGCATGGGAAGTTTCAGCTCTTGTCAAACCGAGTTAGGAAACTGGAGCTGGATGAACTTCGGATCATTCGGGAGGCAGAGGCAGTAATAGGTAGAAGTTTCAAGGAGACAGTTTCCCTTAAAAATCAGGAGACAGGTAACTAACTGGGTGACTGTCCGGAGAGGGAGGGGGAATAGACAGAGAGAGCAGAGCACCCCAGTGGCCGTTCCCATCAACAATAAATTTACTGTTTTGGATATTGTTCATGGAGATGACCTACCAGGGACAAGTTGTACTGGTCGTGTCTCTGGCACAGTGACTGGCCCATTTGCTGAGAAAGGAAGGAGGGAAAAGAGGAGTGCAGTAGTGATTGGGGATTCGATAGTTAGGGGGACTGATAAAAGGTTCTGTGGGAAAGATCGAGAATCCTGGATGGTGTGTTGCCTCCCTGGTGCTAGGGTCCGTGATTTCTTGGATCGAGTTCTCGGTATTCTCGGGAAAGAGGGTGAGCAGTCAGCTGTGGTCCGAGTGGGGACCAATGACATAGATAGGAGTAGGGATGAGGTCCTGAAGAAGGAATATAGAGAGTTAATATAAAAGTTAAAAAGCAAGGGTGGTAACCTCAGGATTGCTGGCAGAGAGGGTAGGAACTGGAAGTCATGGCAGTTGAATGGTTGGCTGAAGAGTTGGTGCAGGGGAAATGGGTTCAGATTTCTGGAACATTGGGATCTCTTCCGGGAAAGGTCTGACCCGTACACAGTGGACTGGCTGCACATGAACTGGAAAGGGACCAATATCCTGGCTGCCAGGTTTGTTAGAGCTGTTGGAGAGGGTTTAAACTTGTTTGGCAGGGGGTGGGAATCAGAATGTGAGTGCAGAGATTAGGATACAAGGACAAGGGCATGATGCTATGTGTTCTAAGTTGGTGAGGAAGGACAGGCAGGAGATAAAACATAAATGTCGCCACAGAGGGGTTGAAATGTTTCTATTTCAATGCTAAGAGTATTAGGAATAAAATGCATGAACTTCGAGCATGGATCAGTATGTGGAGTTATGACACTGGCCGTTACTGAAACCTGGCTGGAGGAAGGACAGCATTGGCTGATGGAGGTACCGAGGTTGAGGTGTTTTAAAAGGAATAGGATGGGAGGTAGAAAGGTGGGGGGGGGGAGTAGCAGTACTGGTCAGGGAAAGTTTCACGTCTATAGAAAAGGGAGGATGCTGCAGAGGGCGTATCCATTGAGTCGGTGTGGGTGGAAGTCAGAAAAAGGAAGAGAACAATCACGTGTGCTGGGAGTAGTCTATATGCCCCCAAAGAGCCCTCGGGACACCGAGGAGGAGATAAGAAGACAGATTTTAGAATGGTGCAGGAAATACAGGGTTGTAGTTATTGGTGATTTCACCTTCCCTCATATTGACTGACACCACCTGACTGCAAGGGGCTGAATTTGTCAGGTGTGTTCAAGAAGGATTCCTGATACAGTATGTGGACCGGCCGATGAGAGGAGAAGCCATACTGGATCTAGTTCTAGGTAATGAACCTGATCAGGTGGCAGAGCATTTTGTTGAGAGTGACCTCAACTCCCTTAGCTTCAGTATTGCTACGGAAAAGGATAAACAGGCAATGGGAAAGTGTTTAACTGGGGAATGGCTAACTGAAGGGATGAGGCAGGAACTAGCAGGAGTAAATTGGAAACAGATGTTCAAAGGTGAAAGCACATAAGTAACGTGAAGGAGGTTTAGGGAACACCTGCGCTGGGTTCAGGATAGGTTTGTCACACTGAGGCAAGGAAAAGGTGGTAGGAAAACGGAACCGTGGCTGAGAAAACACATGAGGCAACTCGTCAAGCGAAAGAAGAAAGCATATGTTAGATATAAGAAGCAGGAAGCAGGAGAGGCTCATGAGAAATATAGGTTAGCGAGGAAGGAGCTTAAGAAAGGATTTAGGAGAGCTTGAAGGCGGCATAAGAAGGCCTTGGCATCTCGGATTAAGGAAAACCCCAAGGTGTTCTATGCGTATGTGAAGAGCAACGATGACAAGAATGAAGATGGGGCCGCAAAAGGATAAGGAGGTCAACATGTACCAGGAAGCGCAGGCGGTTGGGACGGTAATAAATGGATACTTTGCTTCAGTGTTCATAAGTGAAAAGGATCTTGATCAGGGTGAGGTCGAAATAGAATAGGCCTGTGTGCTGGAGAATGTGGAGATTAAGGAAGAAGGTGTTGGATTTTCTTAAAAACCACAAATCCCCAGGTCTGGACGAGATATACCCCTGGATGCTGTGCCAAGTGAGAGAAGAGATCGCTGGAGCAGCAGCTATGATCTTTGATTCCTCTTTGGCTGCAGGGGAGGTGCCGGAGGATTGGAAAACGGCTAATGTAGTTTCCTTGTTAAAAAGGTAACAGAGAAACCTGGTGAGACCTTCTATAGCCCGGTGAGTCTTACGTCGGTGGTCTGCAAACCATTGGAAAGGATTCTTAAGGATACGATCTACGAGCATTTGGAGAAGTACAGTCTACTCAAGGATAGTCAACATGGCTTTCTGAAGGGAACATAGTGCCTCATGAGCCCAATTGAGTTTTTTGAAGAGATAAAAAAATAAATTGATGAGGGTAGGACGGTAGATGTCTACATCGATTCTAACAAGGCATTTGACAAGGTCCCCCACGAGAGACTCATCCAGAAAGTCATGAGGCATGGGATCAGTGAATCCTTGCTGTTTGGATAAAAAAATGGTTACTGGAGGAAAGCAGGCGTTAGTTGTGGAAGGAAAGTATTCTGCATGGAGATCGGTGACTAGTGGAGTGCTGCAAGGATCAGTCCTGGGACCCCTGCTGTTTATGATATTTATAAATGACCTGGATGAAGACGCAGGAGGATGGATCTGTAAGTTTGCGGATGAGACGATGATTGGAGGAGTTGTGGATGGAGCTGTAGGTTGTCGAAGGTTACAAGAGGGTATGTACAGATTGCAGCGTTGGCCAGAATAGTGGCAGATGGAGTTCAATCTGATTAACTGTGCGGTGATCCATTTTAGAAGGATAAACCAGAAGGCTGAGTACAGGGTTAATGGTCAGTTACTTAAGTGTGTGGATGAACAGAGGGACATTGGGGTTCAAATCCATACGTCCCTCACGGTCGCTGCACAGATTAATATAACAGTTAAGAAGGCCTAGGGGATGCTAGGCTTCTTTAATACGGGGATTGAGTTCAAGAGTAGAGAGGTCATGTTGCAAATCTACTAAACTTTGGTGAGACTACACTTAGGGTATTGTATTCCATTCTGGTCAACTCATTATAGGAAGGATGTGGAAGTTATGGAGACGGTGCAGAGGAGATTTACAGGGAAATTGTCTGGATGGGAAAACAAGTGTTTTGAGGCATTGTTAGCAGAGCTGGGACTTTTTTCTTTGGAGAATAGAAGGATGAGAGGGCTCTTTATTGGAGATCTACATGATTATGAGAGGTATAGATAAGGCTCTATCCAGTACCTGTTTCCCACGGCACAGATAGTAAGCACCAGAGGGCCTACCTACACAATTAAGCTAAGGGGGAGCAGTTTATGGGAGACATGAGGGGTATTTTCTTTTACACAGAGGGTTGTAAGTGCCTGGAATGACTTGCCAGGGATTGCCAGGGATTTCTGTTGCAAGCTCTATAACAGAGAACATTCCCAGAATGAAACAAAGCAGCTGAATGGCGTTAGCTCATTGGTCTATCATAACAAAGTCTATGGAATCTCGGAATTGACAGGACCATGAATAATAATTCTGAAACCGAGAGGTGAGCCTAAGAGTATTGAGTAACAGCATTCACTGAATTCTCAAATCGTCATTTCTTCTTATTTGAGATTTTGCAACTTCTTGTCAATCTTCCTCATCACAGCTGGGATTATATTTCAGTAACATCATGATTATTTCTTACCCCAGATGTTGGAAGACACGTCAGCCTTGTGCAGTATTGGATATTCAGCATGGTGGGTCAAGTATAAATGAATGACCATCGAGATTTATCAGATCAGAGTTCCTTCGTCTGGATTATAGGTAGCCGGAAGACAGGCTGGATCTCACACAGAATATTTGAAGCATTGGACCTTGTGGGAAAGATATATTATTTGATCATTGCCATTATTGGTTTCCTGGTACGAACAGAGGCAAACTAACAACTGCTTTTCTGTGTGAGCGGTATTTGGATTCATTCAGTTACCAACAGTGTTCTGATGGGGTTGCATCAGTGAGAGAGGAGCCGACATTGTGATAAAACGGAGCAACACACACAAAATGCCGGTGGAACGCAGCGGGCAGCATCTATAACTGACGAAGGGTCTCGGCCCGAAACGTCGGCAGTGCTTCTTCCGATAGATGCTGCCTGGCCCTCTGCGCTCCACCAGAATTTTGAGTGTCTTGCTTGAATTTTCCGCAGCTGCAGATTTCCACGTGTTTGCCGTGTCAAAACCGAGTTGGCTGAAAATATCCCGGCAGGTGAAAGTGATGAAGAGTAGAAGATCGGGGAGATGGACTCATGGCAGGCATTTGTGATTTATCAATGCCTGGTCACTTGTCGAAGTAAACGCCAATAATCCAGCGCACTCGTCACCTTTACGGGCTACTTGGAGTTGCACCAATAACGCGACAGGCTTTACATTCAGATTTTAAGATATTGCTGCAAACCTGAAGAGGAATCATGACGGGAATCGACTCGTCAGTGATATTGAAGAGAATATTAGAACGTTTTTGACATTAACAGCCCTTTCGGCCCAGTGATGCTCTCCAAAGTCTTCTTTATAGTGAATCGAAATAACTATCTCGTTTAGATCTGGAATTCTCTCAGGTAGTGCTCTCAACCAGAAGGCTAGATAGCTTGCTACGTACGTCCATGGGTTAGGAGGAAACCCATCAGTGCCCGTTAGAGCCAGACGGGGTAAGGCTCATGCAAAAGGCCGCTGTGGGTCCATGAACGTCGAAGCATTTGGAATAATGCTGCAGTAATTTGCAGCAAACGCTAAAAAATCAGATGTTTACAAGTACCTACATTATCTTTTCTTTGGACGTTGGGTGGAATAAGCAAGGGCGCACAAGATTCCTGAAACATTCAGCGGGTCAGAAAAAACGATTAAAAGTGAAAATTAGAAATTTCTGATCGGATACGAAAACATTCCGTGAAAGAACCCCGATCACCAGTAGTTGCAGAATTTAAAATAAGCGAGGCAAACGGGTCTCCTGTGGGCGCGGGACAAGCCGGGAGTCGAGGCGGAGACAAAGACATGCGAACCGGGGCAATTAATTTGCCTTCAACTTTCCGTTCTGTGAATGGGCAGAGCCGGAGGGAGCAGGGCTTCGCCGTATGGGGATAGTGCCAGAAGATTGGTAACGGGAACGCGGCAGTCAGCATCGCTAAGAAAGTTGCTAAAGTGCCCAGACTACACATGGGGGGAAAAAAAAACAAACAAACCAATGCTGGAAAATTTAAGTTGAATTCTCCAAATGCCCTCGACGATCAATTGAAAATGTTCCTTCCCAAACGTTACTCCTCTTCCAGTACCGAGTACAATACCCTTTCACCAAGCATGAACTCGTTTGTGGTGTCTGCCACGCCCAATTTAAACTGTTTAAACTTCCAGAAATGAACTACCATATACTTAAAGTTCGACTGTTCTGAATTTCCAGTTAATCCCTGCCTTCAGACACAGCTAGTGGCGAGAAATAAATTCACGCATTCTTTCTTTTTTTTCTCCCAGTGAGTTTAGTGGCGATTGTGATCTTGTCCCGCGAGAAGTGTGGTCTCTCCATCTGTACCACTCGATACTTGGTGGCCATGGCTACGGCGGATCTGCATCTATCGTCTTTGAGATCATTCTGTGGCGGGTCAGTTATTACTACTTTCCCGGGACATTCCTGGACGTCACTCCAATATGCAGTATGATCTTCCTCCTGAAAGAGACAGCCACATAAATGTCTGGCTGGTTCATTGTCACTTTCACGTTTGATTGGTTTGTCGCTTTTTGTTGCCAGAAGCTAAAAGCAAAATGTTGCACCGGGAAAACTGCGGCTGTGGTTCTGACAACTAGTGGTGTTCTGCTCTTTTGTAAAAATGTGCCTTACTTCTTTGTTAGCAAGCCTGCGAAAGTGATTGACAATAAACCCTGGGAGTGTTTTCCAAAACCGAGCTCCTATACTGAAGCTGGGTGGGTAGGATATCGATCGTATTTCGTCGTTATCACGCCGTTACTGCCATTTGTTTTAATACTGCTGTTTAACGCTCTGACAGTCAGACACATTATAGTGAATAGTCGCGTCCGTAAGACGTTGAAGGGTCTAAGCAAGACGGAGAGCCGCAGTGACCTGGAGATGGAGAGCAGGAGGAGGTCTGTGATTTTACTTCTCACCATCTCCGGAAGCTACATCATCCTCTGGTCAGTATATGTTGCCGAATTTCTTTACCATCCCATTGCCGGGCTAGATCAAAATAATTACAATGACTCGGAGTACATATTTCAACACACCGGATACATGCTGATGATATAAAGTTGCTGCACAAACACGTTCAATTCAGTCCAAGTTCAGAGAGCAGTTCATCAGCGCAGCGAAATATCCGTTGTCGTCAATAATTCAACTAATTAATAAACACAATATCTAATTCCAGCAAGACAAGGTATTAGTATTTTCTATCTTCACACAACAGAACCTGCCGTTTTATGAGAACGTAGAAGCGGCGATAATAAAACAGGCTTAGAGCCCGAGAGAGACACCGCACAGGAATAGATTCTTCGGCCGCTTTTAAACATTCCCGCTTTTGTATTTGTTTTTAATTCTACAGCATCATATCCCCACCCAACATATTCAACACCTGAACAGTAGAAATTAATTCCATTCGTTTCCTTAGACTTTTGCAGACGATGAAATGAAAAGGAAAGTCAAATAATCTACAGGAACTTACAGTAACCCTTACATGTTCTTGATATTATATAAATCTGTTAATGAGATGTGTTAGCACTACAGAACTCGTGCATGCTATTCATAATTGCACAGGTTTCTATGGAAATTCCCATTTCATAGTCTGCTTCAAGAAAGGAACGTCGTTTCCTGATTTGTAATAAATTTCCATCCGAGCAAACTGCATCCTCTGCATTCACTCCAGTACAATCGCATGTTCATTATAATTTTAGTTTTTATGTGAAAGCTGGTAAAATTTCAGAGACAGCGGGGGGGGGGGGAGGGAACGGAGATAAAAGTGATGCGTTGACAGATGGTGGAGAGAGAATCGAAGTAAGAGAAACGGTGGGAGAGAGGTGGAGGGAGAGAGACATGGGAGAGAATGTAGACGAGGGAAGAGACAGCGAAAGAAAGAGACGGGGACGAGGGGAGAGAGAGGGCGAGAGAGATTGGTCAAAGAGAGACGTTCGGGGACAGGTAGGTCTGGAAGTGAAGAGAGTATGGGACCGGACAGGAGACGGCGTAGAGAGAGTGTGCGTGGAGAGGGGAAGGAACTGGACAGAAAGAGACGGGAGAGAAACAATCTGTAACAGAGTGTGGAAGACTTGGGAGAATGAGACTTGGCATTTGGTGTGGAGAATGAGACAGGGAGGGAGCCCTCTGTAGAGATTCCGCGGGGTGGTTGGATTATAGAGAGCCCAGTAGTGTGATGTGTTCTTGGATGAGAAGTGCGACCGCGGTGAGGAGAACGATCTGCAGTAGAGAGATTTGGAGTGGGGAGAAACCGCGAGTGGGATGGCCCGGAGGAAGAAAGACACTGAGGAAAAGAGTTAAACCGGGTCAGGGAGCAAGAGAAGGGAGGGGAGAGTTTAATCTGAGAAAGAGAGCCTCAGGTTCTAGAAAGTGAATGTAGGAGAAAGAGAATGGCCGATAGAGAGCTCAGAGGAGCGCAGACGTATGGGGTTGGGAAGGGAGCGTGAATGTGGGATAGAGTTCGGGGTTGGGCTAACGAACCGGAGTTGGAGAGAAACTGGAGGCGGGGGGGGGGGGGGCAGAGACTGTAAAAGACAGGAGGGAGGAGAAAGAGATCGGGGGATATGGAGAGACAGGTGTCCGGGAGTCTGAAGAGAGAAAGAAGGGGGAGATAAATGCGAGAGAAAAGCCGGGGAGACAGAGAAGGAGGAGAAGACTATGAGAGAAAAATCAGTAGAGGGAATGAGAAACTGGGAGAGAGTGCAGGAGAGAGGGAGAGAGAATTATAAACTTGCCCTTACAATCTGTGATATAAAGACCGGTGCTTTCAACTGTGTATGACACTTTGCTAGGCCTCATTCATATGTTGTATATTTCCTATTGCTATCTGACTGCAGAAGCATCACACCTCCATTTCTGACAGACTCGTCTATTGCATTCCGTTTTTAGTACATCTGTCCGACCGTATATCAGTGAACCCAAATAGAAAGTCAGTGACGAGTCTGCGATTTTTCTGCTGTCATATATTTTAAACTCTTTCTCTGCTCCCTTTATTACAGGAGAATCACTTTAGCTGTCTAACCCTACTGCACCTCTTGTGAATTAATAAGTCTCGATCATGTTACCATTCGATCTTCTTCCACCTAGGATAAAGACGAACCTATTGAATATTTCTGCACGTCTGTAGTTTCAGTTAAAGGTGAATAATTCAAAAAGGTTACTTAGCATTATCACCCACTTTATGAAAGTAGCGAAGTTGTGTTGCCTGCGTTATGAAACATACAGTAAGTGGTTTCACGTATGCTATAAAATGTGTAGTTCTGATGGTCACAGTTCGATACAGATGTGATTGCACTACATGAATGTCCAGAAGTGGGACATGGGTGAATATTACGTGGGATCTAATATTTCACCAATGAGGAGCCTTTGAAAAGGCAGTGTTTCATTTCTGGGACGTAGAACAATCTGAACAGACGTAACAGTGTAATTCAAATGATGAGAAGCATAAATGGGTTCAAGCGGGAGCAATCTGTTCCAACAACAGGTGTGTCAACGCTTTGGTTTATTGTGAAGCACAGGAGGAAAAAAGTTTATTCAAACCGTCGGTGACTGCCATTCGGAATTACTGTAGTTTGGGAAGGGTAGAATCTGGCAAACGTTTAGAAGCAGTGAAGACTACCACTGCGTGCCGGCAAATGAAGGTTTAGATTAACTAATTATTTTCCCTTGGACCTGACTGAAGGTTACAAAATCAGGAACGCAAATTACTGTCGGCCACCAGAATAAATTTCTCGTGTTCGAAATGACAAATTGTCGAGGACACGGTCATTGATGAGAGGGGATACGTTTAAAAGAATCAAGTTGGACAAATGCACGAGACCGAATGTGACAGCGACATTCGGTTGCTTTTCGGGAGGTACATGAAACGAAGCAGATGGACTGCACGGATTGGTTGTATTTGGCATCATGGAAGGCACCGATATCATGGGCCGGAAGTTCATGTGATGGACTGTCCTATGTTCCGGGAGTGTCCGAACTCCGGAAGAAGCCATTTGATCACATAAATTCTTCTCGCATCTTTTTTTCTTTCTTTCTTTTTATTTATTGAAGCTTGGGCATACAGTCCACCTGAACTGAGAATTTCTCAGCTCAATTCATGCGGAATTTGTTCCTTGTTTGGGTAACAAATGGCAGTGTGTAGATATGTAAACAGTGCGGGCTCACGAGGAAAATGCAGCGTATGGGTCGAGACTTCGCTGGCATTTACGGAGAAAATGATCCCTTCATAATGCTGAGAGAAGTGGTGAACTGGAGAGTTGCAGCCGGCGGTTACATCAAATTCTCAATGATTTCGTGCGGATATTAAACTGAACAAATCGTTAATGCAGTTGGTCACTTGTTGGTTTGAAGTGTGAAATGCTTCTCCCGCAATGCTGGGCGGGTGTGTTTAAAGTTTGTCTGTGTGAAATGTATACCGTAAATGTCAGATACATTTTTAAACACATTTAAGATCAGTCTAAATTTAATGATATTCGATGCTGCTGTCATTTACACCTCACCACACTTTACACCACACGCTGCCGGAGCAGTGCTGCCAGGATTATCAAGGACATGACCCACCCAGCCAACACATTTTCTGTCCCACTTCCCTCCGGGAGAAGGTGCAGGAGCATGAAGATTCGTTCGACCAGATATGGGATCAGATTCTTTCCAACTGTGATAAGACTGCTGAATGGATCCTGACCTTCAAAATATCCGGACCTGACTTGCACTATCTTACTTTCCATTTTCTATTTTCTAATTACGATTGATAATTTAAAATTTTATTGTATTTACTTCGACTTGTACTCCAGGGAGCGCGAAGCAAAGAAATAAATATCACTGTGATGATTGTACTCTCTAACATCAATTGTTTCGTGACAGTAAAGTATAACGTATAAAGTATTTTCCATAGAGTTACTATGTTTAAACTGACTTCTGGGGTATTTTATGATATACCACATATTTATATATCCTACTGTACATCACAAACTAAATTCGTCATGTTTCACAGTGAACCACTTCTTCCAAGCTTCCCGCATTTTACTCAATGTAGGACTTCTGTTTTATTTCTCGACGTCATTCCGACTTTATCTCAAATTCATGTATTCATCTCTCTCTCTCTCTCTCTCTCTCTCTCTCTCTCTCTCTCTCTCTCTCTCTCTCTCTCTCGCCCCCTCTCTCTCTATCCCCCTCTCTCTCTTTTACCACCCTCTATAATCAACAAGCACCCATCATTCGACATGTAACACAGGAAGAAGCAGACAGAAGCTCTCCCCCATCTATCTGTCTCTGTCTCTCTCTCTATTTATCTCAGTCTCCCTCTCCTTCTCTCGGGGAAAGACCGTGATTAACATCTAATATGATCTTTGAAACTACGTAGTTGCATTTTACATGCTGCGGCACACCCCGGCTCCATTTGTAATTACATTGAATACTTTCGTTAATGCGCGCGCGCACACACACACACACACACACACACACACACACACACACACACACACACACACACACACACACACACTTACTAAACGGCAGGGCATTGAGGAGTGCCGTAGAATGTAGGATCACTGAACCATATTCGCTTGAAAGTCGTAAGGAGATAACATGATCATTTGGCAGATTGCCCTTCATACATCAAAGATGTCGTTGAGGTCTAATATGGAGTATTGTGTGCAGTTCTGGCCACCTGCCTACAAACGACATTGCAGTAGGATTGAAAGAGTAAAGAAAATAGTTACAGGATTGTTACCGGGACCTGAGGACCTGACCTACAGGGAATGGGTTCATTCTTGAAAACGCAGGAGAATGGCAGAAGATTTGGTGGAGATATAGAAATTCAAAGAGGGTAGAGATGTGGTAAATGCAAGCAATCTGCATTCCACTGATCGTGGGAGAGGCTGTGTGAATGGTGAAATGTTTCAGGGTAGCGACTAGCGCCATTCCGTTACAACTCGGTTCGTCAGAATCTTCTGTGAATGCGTGGGTTTACTCCGATTGATCCAGTTTCCTACCACAGTCCAAAGATGTGCCTTTTATGAGGATAATGTTTCGTTGTAAACTATACCGTGTTAAATCAATGGATTGCTGGAGGCGCGGCTCAGGGGTTTGGAAGGGTCTATTCTGCGTAGTATCTCTATGTAAATTATATTAAATTATTTCAGTGGTTTTACGAATGAAAATGGCTCAAATTAACATCATTCTCGACAGATAGCAGGATATTATTGAGATAAAAAATAAAATCCTAAGTCATTTGTGGCCACAGTCCTCGGCACCACAGATGAAATGATTGGAGCGGCGAGCAGTTCAGGATCATACACACACACAAAGCACATTACTACGAAATAGAGCGAAGTTGGAGACTGGGAATGGCGAAGACCACACCAGTTTGGCCAGTATTAGGGAGTGTGAACCTCAGAGAATGCGAGTGCATTTCAATAAGAGTTCCGCGACCACGTGCTGCTGGATGCGATTGGTGCCTATCAGACTTAAGCGGCCATACCCGTTCCATGACCATAATAGTTTGCGGCATTTTTTGTGCAGTAATCGTTTGCCATCACCTTCCTCTGGGCAGTGTTTTTAGAAGATGGGTAATCCCGGCCGCAGTCAATACTTTTCAGAGTTGTTCACTCTGTGTTCACATAACCAGGATTTCTGATACACAGCAACTGCTCTCATACGACATGTTGTCATAAGGCCCCGAGCGTCCAGTCCTCGTCTAATGTCCCCTTGGACACGGCGCAGAGCCACGTGACACCATGGGAACAAGATGGTATTACTACCTACAGAAGACATAGAAATACAATGGTGTGCAGAAAAAAACATTGCCGGAATGTGCTGGAACTTGACTCTGCCGCTTAAGGGATAAGTTTAATAAGTTGTGAATATATTCCCCACAGTGTAGGAGAATGAGGGGAGATTTGAGTAAGATATATACTGTACATTTATGAAGGATATAGATGGGGTCAACGCAAGCAGGCTTTCTTTACACTGAATTTACGTGAGGCTAAATGTGAAAGCTGTAATGTTTAAGGGCACATCAAGGGGAAGTTATTCACTCGATGGTGGTGGGAGTGTGCAATGAGTTACAGGAGGGCTGAGATTCTACTTCAACGTGTACCAATACATGGATGGGAAGGTTATGGACAGGAATGGTCCGGTTCCGGGTCAACGGGACACGGCAGAATAATGCTTCAGCACCATTAGTTGAGCCGTAGGGTCGATTTTTAGCGCAGCGTTTTATATCTCTATTATTCCAGCAAACAGGCAGGCATCTCTACTCAGCACGATCTCGGACCAAGTTGCTGAAATTAAATATATTTACTTCCAACTTTTTAGCGGATCTATTTCAACTACTGCCTCATCTTTTTAAGCACTGAGATACTTTGAACTGTGAAACCCCTTATTCCTGCATTTTTACCCGGTAGAGATTTGTGGTGAGAATTCGGATTATGAAATACGAGGCAGATAAGCGAGCACGACAGCACAGTGCCCCGCAACTACATTAAAGCAAGTAGAGGCAAGCGAGCAAGCGAGGAGAGGCATGGAAACTCGAAGCAGAATTATGCGAAAGTGGAGTATTTATGCAAACAGTTTTATATCTGGATAGTAAGCCAACCGAAAAAGTTGAGAGAAAACAATCAGTATTTATCATCTGAGTTGTGTTTTTGTACTGCTGGACATTGATTGTACTGGCTGTTTACTTTTTTAAATTTATTGTTTATTTATTTTATTTGTTTTATAGCATTGAGTACGAGAGCTGCAAATTCATTTCCGCTGTATCGGTGCGTGACAAATTGTACTATGCAATGACAATAAAGATATTTCATTTTACCAGGAGACATTCAAGGCACTGCAGAGATAGGGAGCCGAGTTTTCGAGATGAATCTTATAATTGTCCGCGAAAAGAATATGGAGTAGAAGACATCCGGGTGTACAGTTCACTGGGGTTAATTCCGTGGCGGACAGGGTTTCTCTCCCCGTTAAATTTGAGTCTTTTATTTGCTCATCTTTGTTCTTCTTCGGATTTAGATGATCATAACTGTTATCCCCTTGGTGAACTCGGCTTTTGCTCATCCAATCAACGTCGATTTACACTGCCGACTGTCGGAAACTGGAGGAATGTCGTGCGGAGCTTCACACTGCTGGTCTAAAGTGAAGTAGTTGTTCTTGAGCCGGCGGTTGTAGGACTTCAATTTTCTATTGCTAGTACTAATGAATGGCCTCAACGTGAACCATCCACTATGCACACTTTTCCATAGATGCTGCATGTTCTGCTGTTCCGCCAGATTTTGCGTGTGTTGCTTGGATATCCAGCATCTGCAGATTTTCTCGTCATTGCAAATAATGCGGATTCGGTGGGGGTGGGGGAGAAATATCATCAGAAGCTTCTGTCGGTGCAAAGTAATTGAGAAGAAACGTTTACTTGTCCCTCGCTCAGTGATTAAAGGAGTCATTACATGGAATTCTAATTTATGGAAAGCGAGCGTAGTGTGGTGGGGGATGATGCTGAGTATAGATCCGAGTGTACAGGATTAAGTATAACCGGAGAATGCAATATTCTTGGTGGAGCATCACTATCCGCCATACGCTCTATCATGTTTCGACATCGAAATTTCACAGAGTCCTTGTGGTTTCTAAGCTTTCTTGTTTTATAACTTGTCTTTTTTTATCGGTTTCCACGTTTGGATAGTTGAGGTTTTAATCCTGTCTTTGAGACTTAGAAAGTTTATCACCGTTCGCTCATTCAAGTGAACAACAGACCGTGTACTTAAAAAATAAACAAACAAACAAACAATCAGCTGTCTAATGTGCCAGCCGTCTGGAGGAAATGTTCGGTGATAGTTTCTCTACCGCAAGCTCATGACAAATAAGTTTCAACCCCGATCCTTTCATATTGTTCCCTCCACTCTATCCTTGCCACTTTATTTCACTGTCAATGCAGGGGTTAACTGCACCTGTTCATCCACTGGGTTTAATTAAGGGAACACCCATGAGGTCTGATTAAGTCATTGAGGCGTGCTTCTGTATTACAAATAGGGTTTGCCTCCAATGATTGTCAGTACGAGCATCGCCTCCGGTAATGACATTGTTCAACAGACCCGGGAATCGGAGTTCCGACGCACAAGCTCTGGAGAGTGGAGTGGGACAGTTCAGGACTGGGTCTGAATCTGGGATCAGTTCAGTGGAAAGTTACACCAATGGATCAGAAAGTTTCAATGGGGTTGCTCACTTCAAAACTCATTCAGATGAACTGACATTATCACAGCGGATCCAAATCGCGCTCTGGAACTTTGCTCCGATTTACTACCCAATTCTTGCTGTTGTTGCCATCTCTGGTAAGTCGAGTTCTGATGCTGAAACTATTTCTAGAGGTAGCTATACCATAGTTTTGTTATCGCACACAACACGCATGTCACGTCCACTGCTCCCCATGTTACCCACAAATACAGTCTGTCCTTTTTGTTTGCTTGATATATATTCGTAACTCCACGTTTATATTCGGTAAAGGTTGAAAACGCCCGGTCAGACTGACGACTTATTCTATTTACCGATTGTTAGGGATGCTGTCAAATCCCGATATTCAATTTCTGTTTTACTTGCTCAAGAGCCGTGAATTTCTCAAGCTGACCTAGCATTGTATTGTCCATCTCCGCCTGTCTTTGCGAACGGATGTGTTAGTTGTCTTATGGAACAGCTGATGTACTTGAGGACTGGGTATCCCACATGGCTGTTGGGGGGACAGAACCAGGGTCTTGACTCAGAGACTGTAATGGAATTGCGATATTCCTTTCCGCGTTACAATGGCGTATTTTAGCGGGAAATGTCCAGGCAGCGGAATCGCCATGATTTGCTGCTCCTGAACTTCTAGATGGTTGCAGTCGTAGGTTAGGAAGTTGTCCATGAGCCTTGTTGAGTTGTTCCAGTGCATCGTGTAGACTGCCCCAACCACCGCGGATTTTCAAAGATCTCTTTCCTTGTGTTGCTGTTTACCTATCGGGAATGTAAACTTAAATTTGCGCCGATCCCAAAATCTGTCCCTGCCCGCTGCACCAACCTTCCATAAATATCATACGGCGGCTGCAATGGACATTTTCATTCGCCTGTTTGTTTTTGACTCTGAGCACAGTGAAAGCCTCTGTCCTCTCCATTACTCAACATTCAAAGTAAACACCACAGATCAGCGCCTCCTCTGTAGAATCAAAGTTCTTCGGCTGATAAAGACTTTGATTCTCTCTGTCACCGGGCATGATGAACCCATAATTACCTATTCAATTCCTGGCTTAGTAGAGGGAGAGAAGTCTCATCTGCACTCCGTCTCCCTACTGAATCTCTAATCATTAACTGTGCTGCACCTCAGGCTCTGCCCCTCACGAAGACTTGGACCATATCTGACTCTCTCGCTAAAGGCCGGTCTGGCACACAATGTATTCAGCGCGGCCAAATAGTGATTCTTGAAGAAGAAAAAAAATAGTACCTTCTGCATTTCTATGGTTGTTTAGTCCAAAACGCAGTTTGCAAACTATGTTAGGGTTAACCAACACACAGTATATGGCATCTGCACCTCTGACAGACAGTCGAACATTTTCTATACGCAGAAAGAGTAAATGTGGAACAAATCAGAAAGACTAGTGTACACAGATTAATGACCTTAACGAAAGAAATAATATGACAGAGAAATAACAGCTCTATCCGTCCCGAGGTGGGTGGTGTGGGGCTTTAGAGAGTTTGGGACATTAGGGGCTGTTCTGCAACTGAATGCAAGAGGACAATGGGCGAGACTGAAAATCAGTGGCTTTAGAATTACTAAAAACTTGAAGACCATCTATTCAGTGTGTGAAGTTTCTACGTAATCTGTATCCATCCCCATTAAAGTTCGTTCTTGTTGGTTCACTAATGTTGTCAAGACAGCTTCTTGCCTTGACCCGGTGGCTTTGAGGAAATTGAAATTGACCACCCCAGCCATTCACAATGTGTTCACTGCACGTTGAATCTAACTGCACCTGACTTACTATTGGTCACATTGCTCTCCTCTCTCCACTTTACCTCCACCTGATTATTTTATTTTACACTTCGGGGTGACCTAAACACTCTTGCTTTTGTTTATGCCGCCAGTTTCGAGTCCATGCAGCCTTCTCACACTCTCACTGTGCACCCGTGTGTTCATTGGGTATCAATGCTTTCCACCCATCTCCAAATATTCTCCACCTGTGGTCTAATGGCGGATGCGCTCAATGAGCGTCCGACAGTTTCCACAGCATCTGTATCAGGGTGTTTCTCAGCATTACTCCCAACTAAAACATCAGACCGCAGTACTCTTCTGTTTTCACCTTCTCGATGCACCCGAAACACTTCCCGAAACACAGAGGGACCGGTGAATGGTCACTTACTGATCAGATCAGTGCCTTTTTGTGAAATTCCTGATTTGATAACGCAGGAGCAAAAGCAATGCAGGACTTTAAGGCTACGGCATTTCCCCGCACCGCGTCCAGCTGAAATGCTATGAGTTTTATTGAACTTAATACAATATTGCATGCAGTCACGGTATTCGATCAGAACGGACATCTTCTGCATTATTGACTTTGTTTCCAATGATGTACAGAGATCGGTGATACTGCACTGAACCGGGACAAATGTCAGCTCGATTTGTTCGACTGAATTGGGCTCATTGTTGAACTTAATATTTGCTACTTCTCTCAGATTACATATTTTATTTGGGGAGAGAAATGATGCAAATGACATTCGCTCATTTTTGTCCTCACTCGGATACAGGATTTCAAAGCGTCTTCTGTACAGTTGGTGACATCAGATTCACTAATTAGCATTCGTATTGAATATAAATTCCTGACTGACACAAAACCCGTCGCCAATCAGCGAATCATTCGGCTACCTGTGAATCGTACAAGTATTTGATTTTGTCCTTAGCAAATTTTATAATGATGCTCTCAATCTGATGTATAATTTCTGTACATCTGCTTTTCACAGTGAACGTGCTGACGATTGTCATACTATCACGGAGAAGGTGCGGACTTTCTAAAACAGTCACCCGCTATCTGACGGCCATGTCGGCGGCTGACCTAGCGGTCGATTTCCTGGACGTTAAATTGATGAAAATACCGAAGGCTTTTCCGGATGAGTTCTCCTTCCTGTTTTATGTCCGCGTGTGTAGAACCCACGTCTTCTTAATGCAGGCCGCCACAGATTGCTCTGTTTGGTTCACGGTCGCCTTCACCTTTGATCGATTTGTGGCCATTTGCTTCCAGGATCTGAACGCTAACTATTGCCCTGGGTGAACGGTCGCTGTGGTTCTGAGTACAGTGACTGCACTGAGCTTTTTAACGAACGTTTTCTGGTTCTTCATGGTCCAAGATACATATGCTTCCTCTAACCTAAAGTGGCCTTGCATGCAGAGATGGGGAGTACTAGGGTCATTCTTCTGGTCAGTAATTGATGTCGGTCGCATTGCCTTTTCGACTGTGATCCCATTCCTCGTTGTTATCCTGCTCAATGCTTTCACCATCACGAACGTTGTAGTGGCCAGTAGAGCCCGCGGCAGACTCCGGGCTTCCAGCCGAGGTCAGAGTTGCGGAGACCCGGAGATGCAGAGCCGCAGAAAATCCCTCGTTTTACTGTTGGTCGTCTCTGGAAATTTCATCCTGTTATGGGCGTTGTACGGGGTGATGGCAATATGGAACAGAATGCTTTATGCAGTGGACGTCCCATATTGGTTGAGGATACCTTCATTTTTCAACGAACTGAGCTACATGCTGCAACTCCTGAGCTGCTGCACGAACACCGCTCTTTACGCCGTCAGCCAGACTAAGTTCAGGCAGCAGCTGAAGGAGGTGCTGACTTCCCCTCTCACTCTCATTTGGAAACGGATCCGATACTGAGGGTCCATCTGACCAGCGTCCTTCTCTCTACTTTGAAGAAGGAGGTCAGAATATTGTCCTTTGATTATCCGTGTTGCTCCAGGTTCTCCCTGCATGGACGGACAGGACTCTCTTGTTTCAACACTTCCTGACACTCACGCTGCCCTGATATACTCTCATCTGTTGTCATCTGCCACTCTGTTCATTCGGTTTCAATACCTTAAGCAGCCGAATTTTTTCAAGCAGGTGCAGCCTTTCCTTTCCGTGTCACAACTCGGAGCCGTAAAACTAATGTAATATTAGACACATGACCATCTCAAAATCACATAGTGAGAACAATGACAACATGCTGTTCATGACAGTAACTAGTTCCAAATTGTTGTAGCTGCCTTTAGGTTGGAGGCTTCCCAGACAGAATTAAAAGGCGCCTGAACCGTGCGGATAACAGAGAGTCGAGGGTGGGGTCAGATAAACATAAGTTTATTTGTATTATGGTGGAATTTGCAGTGTAGAATATGTTGAATTCTGGGTGACATTGTGTGGTAGATATGGACAAGGGGAACACTGTCGCTGTTAAGGCGGCGGAAGAGTAGGTGAGCGCGGATAGGCCGACCATATTTTAAAAGCGGTAGCTCAAAGAAACAAATCACTACCTCCCAACCCCAGCACTCCGTTGTCGGGAGGGATCGCTCGGGAGTGATTTCCCTCTGTCATCTCTCCCTCTCGACTGATCTCACTCACGGTACTTTTCCCTGCAAGCGGCCAGCCGACTACACCTGCCATTCACCTCCTCCTATTCAGCTCCCCCGGACAGGTCTTCAAGGTGAGGTAACACTTCTCCTGATCTGTTGCAGCCTTCTCCACGCTGGCGAGGCCCGTGATGAACTGGGCTTCATTTCGTCGAACACCAGCGCTCCAGCGGCGAAAGGCGGAGCATTCTGGTGTCCAAACGACCCGATATTTTCTGTCCATGGCTTATTCTTATGCTGCGGTGAGGATAAACTCCTGACGTAGGAGCAACAACCTGATGTTTTTAAGTCGGTTAAAAACATCCCTCCACCCCTCTACTTCTATTCACCGTTATGTCCTCATGTTTATTCCCACCGGCCTATCACCTCACACGTCGTCCCCGTCCTGCTCTGTTTTCCCTGTGCTCCTCTGTCCTCCCTTTCCAGATTGCTACCGCTCCAACGATTTATCTTTTATACGCATTTCGCTACTTCTTTTTCCTCCCCACGCCATTTAATCTGGCTTCTCCCCGCTTACTTGCCAGAGGTCTGTTCCTATCAAATTCTGAACGTACTTACACACTTATTTACTAAAATTAATATATTTTAATACTCTGTTTATTTTCATTCAACATATAAGCAGTTGTGTTGCCAAGCCATAGAAAGTTTCAGATCAGGCGCTGTTCACTTGGGCCTCTGGGGTTGAGCAACGAAGTTGGGCCGAACTTCATTTCGTCGAACACCAACGCTCCATTTTTGCCATATGACTCTATTACACAGGGCGTAACACGTCATCATTCAGAAATGCACTGTCCATCTCACAGGTTTAACATAAGCGCTTTCAGAAGACGCTTGTCCTAACAAACAGTTCTGGGAATACATAAACTGTTTTACTTCTTTGTTTACTAGATTGAGTATATTTAATTGATTTGAGGAAGAGCGGGAAAGATGGAGAAAATTATACGCCCGCTCACACGGTATCACACTGTATCTGGACGGAGATGACACGCTTTCTGCTCGAACAGAGACAGAAAAACACAAAATGAAACCCACATTCTCGCACCGTAGCAGAAACTGGCAGATACAGAATGAAAAACACAGTCTCACACTGTAGCAGAGACTGACAGATACAGAATGAAGCCCACACTCTCACACTGTAACAGAGACTGACAGATACAGAATGAAACCCACACTCTCACACTGTAACAGAGACTGACAGATACAGAATGGAACCCACACTCTCACACTGTAACAGAGACTGACAGATACAGAATGAAACCCACACTCTCACACTGTAACAGAGACTGACAGATACAGAATGGAACCCACACTCTCACACTGTAACAGAGACTGACAAATACAGATTGAAACCCACACTCTCACACTGTAACAGAGACTGATGATACAGAATGAAACCCACACTCTCACACTGGAACAGAGACTGACAGATACAGAATGAAACCCACACTCTCACACTGTAACAGAGACTGATGATACAGAATGGAACCCACAATCTCACACTGTAACAGAGACTGACAGATACAGAATTAAACCCACATTCTCACACTGTAACAGAGACTGACAGATACAGAATGAAACCCACACTCTCACACTGTAACAGAGACTGACAGATACAGAATGGAACCCACACTCTCACACTGTAACAGAGACTGACAGATACAGAATGAAACCCACACTCTCACACTGTAACAGAGACTGACAGATACAGAATGGAACCCACACTCTCACACTGTAACAGAGACTGACAAATACAGATTGAAACCCACACTCTCACACTGTAACAGAGACTGATGATACAGAATGAAACCCACACTCTCACACTGGAACAGAGACTGACAGATACAGAATGAAACCCACACTCTCACACTGTAACAGAGACTGATGATACAGAATGGAACCCACAATCTCACACTGTAACAGAGACTGACAGATACAGAATTAAACCCACATTCTCACACTGTAACAGAGACTGACAAATACAGAATGAAGCCCACACTCTCACACTGTAACAGAGACTGACTGATACAGAATGAAACCCACACTCTCACACTGTAAGGGAGACTGACAGATACAGAATGAAACCCACACTCTCACACTGTAACAGAGACTGATGATACAGAATGGAACCCACACTGTAACAGAGACTGACAGATACAGAATGAAACCCACACTCTCACACTGTAACAGAGACTGATGATACAGAATGGAACCCACACTCTCACACTGTAACAGAGACTGACAGAAACAGAATGAAACCCACACTCTCACACTGTAACAGAGACTGATGATACAGAATGGAACCCACAATCTCACACTGTAACAGAGACTGACAGATACAGAATTAAACCCACATTCTCACACTGTAACAGAGACTGATGATACAGAATGAAACCCACACTCTCACACTGTAACACGGACAGATAAAGAATGAAACCCACACTCTCACACTGTAACAGAGACTGACAAATACAGAATAAAACCCACACTCTCACACTGTAAAAGAGACTGACAGATACAGAATGAAACCCACACTCTCACAGTGTAACAGAGATTGACAGATACAGAATGAAACCCAGTCTCACACTGTAACAGAGACTGACAAATACAGAATGAAATCCACACTCTCACACTGTAACAGAGACTGATGATACAGAATGAAACCCACACTCTCACACTGTAACAGAGACTGACAGATACAGAATGAAACTCACACTCTCACACTGTAACAGGGACTGACAGATACAGAATGAAACCCACACTCTCACACTGTAACAGAGACTGACAGATACAGAATGAAACCCACACTCTCACACTGTAACAGAGACTGATGATACTGAATGGAAGTCACACTCTCACACTGTAACAGAGACTGACAGATACAGAATGAAACCCACACTCTCACACTGTAACAGAGACTGATGATACAGAATGGAACCCGCAATCTCACACTGTAACAGAGACTGACAGATACAGAATGAAACCCACACTCTCACACTGTAACAGAGACTGACAGATACAGAATGAAACCCACTCTCACACTGTAACAGAGACTGACAAATACAGAATGAAACCCACACTCTCACACTGTAACAGAGACTGACAGATACAGAATGAAACCCACACTCTCACACTGTAACAGAGACTGACAGATACAGAATGAAACCCACACTCTCACACTGTAACAGAGACTGACAAATACAGAATGAAATCTACACTCTCACACTGTAACAGAGACTGATGATACAGAATGAAACCCACACTCTCACACTGGAACAGAGACTGACAGATACAGAATGAAACCCACAGTCTCACACTGTAACAGAGACTGACAGATACAGAATGAATCCGACACTCTCACACTGTAACAGAGACTGGTATTTACAGTATGAATTCACTGAACCAGAGCGTGACACCTACAGAACCGCACACCCTCAGTTTATACCAGGGGCTGATGTCTACAAAATGAACCGCACCCTCACACTTTGCACCGGAGACCGGTGGATGCAGAATAAACCGCCCCTCTCCACTCTCTACCCAAGACAGGCAGATGGAGAATGAATTACACACTCTCATATTATCCGACGGAATGGCTCCCGTTTGTTGATTGTCGCTGCACTGCTGTCGTTTCCACTCACTAATGTGTATGTCAAGTGAATTGCAAATCAACTCGCTCTTCATTTCCGTATTGAAATGTACTCTTTGATCTCCCAAAGCACTGTTTTCTGTCATTTATGCGGCTACAGTTACACTCCATCTGCCACTTTTCCGCCCAGTTAACAGAAGCAACTTTGAAATTCGTCACAACCGCAAATCAACTGACATCCACAAGTCCATGTGCACCTATGTGCGCCAACACACCCCTAAATCTGCACCTATTCCCACTTCCACGCGTACTCCCGAATCCGTGTTCACCACCAAATCTTCGTGCATTATCAAATCTTCGGACAGCTCTACATGCAGAATTGATTATCGCAGATCGAGAATCCTTTCAAACAGTTCTCCACTTTTAAAAGCACTGGAAGAACAGATTTCAATATTCAAAGTGTATTCATTACGGATATATCTGTAAATAAAACATCCTTGAGTTTTCACATCTCTGAATCAACTCCCACACTCTTTTCCGTTTTCACCCATTTTCACCACAACAGCCCTCAATGTGCGCACATCCCCGAATCCACACCACCCTCACATCATATGCGCAACCCCTAATCCATGTGTACCACCATTACATATTCAAACCAGAAATTACTCTGCACCTCCTAATACAACGACACCCGCAAATCTGTGTGCACCCCGAATTTTCCGGCATGGGCAAATCGGAGCACATCACCAACTTCATGTGCTACTTCATATTCGCCGTCACACTACAAAATCTGAACACATCACCACATCCGCGCTCACACAAAAATCTACTGACACTGCGATAGGCACATCAGATTATCCCAGAGCAAGAATAGTTCATATATTAGCTGCCTCCACTATAAATAATAGCGAGAGATATGTTCAATGTTCAAATTGCCCTGTGATTCATCACACCCGCAGATCGACCGACATCACTAAGCCAGGCGACGCACCCCAATCCGTGTGCACCTCAATTGGAGCCCAACAAAATATTTGACAGCACGCCCCAAAGACTGTGAACGGCACAAATCCGTGTTCTCCCCTAAATCGACACCCATCCAGAAATCCGTCCGCCCTCTGACACCTCCCTATGCATATTACATTATCCGTGAGCAAGAATCTCTTCAGAGGACGTCTGCTTCAATGAAACAACCTCGAAATTCGTCATACATTCAGAACTGCAGATAACGTAAACATGTGTGTACCTTGATATTCGTCACATTTCCTAATACAAAGACCCCACAAATCCGCATATACACCCAAATTCGTATGCAACCCTAAATCTGCGGAGACACCCAAAGCTGTGCACATCTACTAATCCATGTGCATCCCCAAATCCAAGAATACGCCCAAATCTGCGCATATCCCAAAGTAAGTGCGCACTCACGAATCCATGTACAGCACACACACGTTGACAACCATACTTTCGCAGTATAGTATCCCAGAGCAGGAATCTTTTCTAACTTCCCAAAATAGCTGTCTCCACAATAAAGCCACAAGAGTACCGTTGAAAATTCAAAGTGTTTTGATAATAGGAGTATCTATAAATGATGCAACCTTGAAATACCTTACAACAGCAAGTCCGCAGGCACCACAAATCTATGGGATCCCCGAATTCCGTAAACCTCCCTATATTGAGCTAGACACCCCTAAATCAATTGGCGCTCCCAAATCGGAGTGTACATCTATAATAGCAGACACTGCACTAAATCTGTGCAATCCACAAATTAGTGTACACTGCAGACCCGCTGTCATCTGTCATGCAAAATAAATTATATCAGAGGAGGAATAATTTCAACAAATTTCAGAAAATGGCTGTTGCTTCATTAAAAATATGCACGCAATCCAAAATTTGATTGCAAAGGCAGATGAGCTGTCAAACCCGAATCTTGGTGTATTTCCAAATCCGTAAGCATCCGGATAAAAGACAACACTGCCTAAAACGTCGCACATCACCAAATCCAGATACACCCCCAAATCTGTATTCACCCCCGTATTCCAGTACACAGCCCTAAATATTCACGCATGCCGAAATCGATGCGCAGCCCATAAAACAGTGTGTACACCACAGTTGCCGACGTTATCTTAACTCTACGCAATTCCCAATTCAGTGCGTATCCTAACGAAAGCTAGCATCCCCACATGCACCGTACAGTATTCCAGCACAAAACATATTTTAAAGCGTTCAGAAAATGTCTATCTCCAACTTAAAGTAACAAGAATACTGTTGAAAGTTTTGCATTGATTCGAAAAGTATCTATAAATGAAGCAACATTCAGATACGTCACAACGCTAAATCCGCAGGCACAAAAACTCTGGGAGAAACCTGAAATCCGTAAAACAGTCTCCCATTGGCCGACATGATCCTAAATAAATAAGTATTCCCAAATCAGTATGTACCTCTATACTGGCGGTTACATCACTAAATCTGTTCGCATTCTCAAACAGGAGTGCATCCCCATATTTGCTGAGAGTGCACTAAATCTGCACAATCCCCGAATCGATGCACCAACACTCTGACACGCCAAAATGCATAACAGATTTTACTCAGAGCAGCAATCATTTCAAGCAGTTCACAAATTGCTATTTCCAAATGAAAAATTCACACACATCCCAAAATTCGTCTACAACTCCAAATCGGCCGACACGCCCAAATCCGGTGGAACCCAAAATCCGAATGCACCTCCATATTCGAAGACAGACGCCAAAATATGTGCGAATAATCAAATCCGTGTGCACCCCCAAATCTGGGCACATCAGCAATAAGGGCGCACCCCAAAATCCATGTGCGCCCCAAACCCGTTGACAAACCCACCTGCGCACTAGATTATTCAAAAGCAGGATTCATTTTAAATGACTTTCTCCTTGAGAAAGGAGAACAAAGTTCAAAGTTCGGTGTACATTTATTCTCAAATTATCTATAACCGGAACAACAATGTGATTCGTCACACACCCTAATCCACCGACACCACCAACTCCCTGTGTACCCATACTCGCCATGCACATCCACAAATCTCTGTGTATCCCCAAATATTATTGCGTCCCTACATGTACCAGCGTTTCTCCCAAAGCAAGAATCATTTCAAACTTTTCACAAGATGGCTTAATGCACCGTAAAAATAGCAAGAACGAAGTTTAACGCTAAATTATATTATTTATGCGTGTATCAGCAAACGAAATAACCTTGATATGTGTAATTAACACAAACGCAGCAAATCGTGCAACTCTACATGCACTCACATATCAGTATGCACACTTCGTCGCTGTGCACGCCCAACCTGCCAACACCTCCACCTACACATTATTTTATCCCAGAGAAAGTGCCTTTATTAATAAAGCACCTATTAATGAAACAACCCTGACATTCGTCACGACCCAACGTCCACCGCATCCCGAAATCTGTGAACACCGGAAGACCGTGTACATCGACAAATCTACTGACACCCAATTATGCACATTAGGTGTTTCCAAACGAACAATCATTTCAAAACGTGAACAAATTAGCAGCATTCACCTTCAAGAAATAGCGAGAATAAGTTCTAAGTTTAAGGTACAATTACTATTAAATGTTCGATAATGGACTTCGAAATTCATCAGAAACCCAAACCAACCGGCACTCACAAGTCCATGAGTACCCATACGCGCCGGGACACACCTAAACTTGACCATATTCCCATATCCTCAAGCAAACCCATGTCTGTGTGCAGCCGAAACCCTCACCGACGCGAAATCTCTGTGCACCCATATTTACCGATACGTTACTAAATCTGCACAACTCCCAAAGTCAAAACCATCAAATCCGGGTGCGTTCCCAAATCCACACGCATCCCAAAAAACCTTACATGCTCATACTGGCCGAAACTCTCCTAAATCTGTGCGCACCATCACAGTTCCAATGACACATCGCATGAACATTAATTTATTCCAGAGCAAGGATCACCTCCAACAGTTCACAAACTAGCTGGCCGATACTTAAATAATAGCAAGAACAACGTTCAATGTACAATTAGTTCAGGTTCCTGTGAATTTGATTTATCATGCATTCACATCCATCGACAGACACAAATCCGTGTGCGCCCACAAACTCGCTGACAATCCCACATGAATTTCAGATCATCTTTGAGCAAGAAAAAAAATCGAACAGTTGAGAAAATTAAACTTAAACAATCACCAACGCAAAGTACAACATTAAAAATGCTTTTATTGATAAATTGTCGCAAAAAAATCCCTGACACACCAAATCGCCATGCACACCAAATTCGCGTGCAGCCCCCGACCCTTCGAGACACTCAAATCTGTCTTTGTCCATTAATCCGTGTGAAACCCCAAATTCATGTTTACTCAGAAATCGGCGCACATCGTAAGTGCGCACCCCCAAATCGATGAGCCCTCCAAACCCGCTGACACCCCCAGATGTACAGCAGAGCATTCCAGAGAATGAATCATTTCAAACAGTTCTAAAAATGGCTGCCTCCACCACTAAATAACACGAATACCGTCTAAAGTTAAAGCTGCAGTTAAAATGTAAGGATTTGTAAATGAAACTGCCTTCAAGTGCAACATAACACCATATCCGCAGACACCACAGATCTCTGAGAATCGCTAAATCAGTAAGCATCAGAATATAAGCCAAAACAACTCAAATTAATTCGCATCTTGAACCCGTTCATCTCTAAATTTATTCACATCAGCAAATGAATGTGCATCGCAGTTCTACCGACACTGCCCTAAATCTGCGCAATCACCAAAGCAGTGGGCTCCTCAAACAATCTGACAGCACCGCTGCATAATTGATTATCTCAGAGCAGGAATCATTTTAAAAAGTTCTCCAATACCCGCCGCCACCATAATTTAAGAAGTATACTGCTGAAAGATCAAAGTGTATTTATTATGAAAGTATCTGTAATTGAAGGGATTTTCAGATACGTCACAACTCCAAATCCGTAGTCAAATCCGTAGAACCCGAAATCCGTAAGCATCGCCTTATTGGCTTACACACATCTAAACCAGTGTGCAACCCATGTTTGCCAAAACCACACTAAATCTGCACAATCCCCGAATATGTCCGCACCCATAACAGCCTGACAAATAAAGCAAGAATCATTTCAAACAATTTAGAAAATATCTGCATCAACATTAAAGATTAAAATACCGTATACGCCCCGAAATCCTTTTGCAGATCGGCGACATACCAAAATCTGCGTGTCACCCCAAACCATATTCAACAGTACATACGTTCAGATCACTAAAATCTGTCTGTACTCCCAAATCTGCGCCATTCTCAAATAAGAGCGCACGCCAAAATGCATGTGCACCCCAAACCCGCTGGCAACCCCACAAGCTTATATTATACTTGAGGAATAATCATTCTAAGCACAAAATGGCTGCCTTCACATTAAAAACACAAACGCATTCTAAAGTCCGTGCGCACGTCACCAAATCCGCCGGCACAGCCAGAACCCCCATTTGCACCCACAAAAACGTGGCGACTCCCATATTCTCCACGCACCCCTAAATATGCTATCCCCAAATAAGTGCGCACCCCATATCCGAGCCGACCACTAATTCCATCTGTAAAACCCTTAAATCGGAGCGCATCCCCAGATTCAAGAACATATGCAACCCATATCGCTCACACAACTTCAGTGAGAACCCCAAACTACTGACACCCCCACATGCACATCAGAACATGGCAGTATGGACTCCGAACGCTTTCAGTCATTAGTCATTCGTGTGCAAATCCTGAGCCGCAAATTCACACAAATCTATGTGTATCCCCACATGCCTGTTCATGCCCATGTTCGAAATTCAGTGCACATCGAGGCAGAAGAAAAAGGATAGGATAGTTTGCTTGAGATCTTTGGTTGGGAAAATGCTGGAATCTAATATTAAGGAAATCAGCCACGGCAGCCGGTGCGCCTCTGGTTTTGGAAACGCTTGGATTCCCAGAAAGCTTTTGACAGCTTAACAACGGAAAACGTAAACGTTAAAGTTCCAACTGACGGACTGGTGGGGTCGGAATGAGAAGTTCTATTCCACATTGAACATGTTGTATTCCAAATTGGCGGGAATTTTCGCGTTAGAATCAACGATTTGGATAACAGAAGTGATAATACTGTTGCCAACAGGAAATAGATAGGGGTGGTATTCAGGGTGCAGGGAGCTTGCTTACAGATTGGGAGAATGGGCAAAGAATTGGAAGATGGACTAATTGGGGTATTCTAGGGCCATGGACTTAGCTGGATGAAAAAAAATTGAATATTTTCTAAACTGTAAGGAAATTCAAAATTCAGAATTTTCATCTACTATTCCATATTGTTCATAAACAGTATTTTAGTTTTGCAGTAGTACTCGTACATTCTGATTTGTTCTGTACGTCTTTTACGTACATATTTACAACTCAGTTAAACATTAGCTTGGTCTTTTACTACGTTTTCAAATATTGCCATGGAACTAATAATTGTGAAAGGTACTTATTTAGGCCTAATTGTCGTTGTCCAGATTTATCCAAATTAATTAGAAACTGCTTCGTTAACATCCTGTTTAATTCGTAGAAACAGACACATCAATGTTGGTTGACATCTTGAAGCATGACCCCAACGTTGTCACGTTATTTTCAGCACGGTCAGTACTCTGAAATAACTTGTTTGGTGTCAGGATTACGATCAGAAGAAAATTTGTAGCTGCTGGAAATCTAAGCAACACAGATAAAATGCTGGTGGAGCTCAGAAGGCCAGGGACCCTCTATGGAAAAGAATACAGTCGACTTTTCGGGCCGAGACTCTTCCTCACCACAGACTCCTCCTGAAAATTAATCTTTAGTCAAATTTGTACAAGGACCCCCAAGTCCTATTGCACCTGAGCTAGTAAAAGCTTCTCTGTACTTAGAAAATAGCCTCTCTCCCTGCTTGTTGGATTACATTTGAAATATTCTAGAATCTGGTTCTTCTTAAAAGGTCCCTAACAATTCCACCACGATCTCTTCAGCAACCACTGTCTGAACCCTGAGTTGTACACCGACTGCTCCAGGTGATTTATCTACCCTCAAACCTTTCAGTTTTCCAAGAAACTCTCGTTATTGTGTCATCACACTGTTCATGCTCCCTGATACCTGGAAATTGCACCATATTGCCGACCCGGTTTTCCACCCGGAGGAATGGTGCAAAACACTTCTTTAATCCGATTATAAATCCGGTCTCCTAGAAAAGTATCTGGCCAGAGTGCATTCCTATGCCATCGCCAACAACGCATTCGAAATTCACCACTTCTTTCAAATATGAGAATCCGGACAATCATGCGCGTTGCAAGCAATTATTATCCCATGATTTTAGCAGCTGGAGTTCTCAGTAAGTCGCAATGTAAATGTGGTAGCTCAGAGGTTACAGTTGGTATAATGGCTTTATTTCAGGGAGCTGACTGTTTTCCATAATCACCTCTTGTGTTGCCCAAGTTGTATATTGAATAGTGCTTTTTGTCGAAGGTAAAATTCAAGACATATATTCCTGCAGATCCAAAACTAATATTGCAAGCGCCTTATTCGCTGCACGGAATAAGTGTTTGGGCAAAGAGTTAGAAGCGCAGCATCGTCAGCCGAAGCTTAAATCGTTTTCTTTACAGTTTGGCATATTAAGCCATCGCAGCATTCGGGATATTCTTTTCAAATGCTTGGAGTCGGCTGTTGCACGTAATGTGTTAATTGTGTTTGTCAAATGTAGCACGCCCTTTTCCCCCTTTATAACTGACTTCCTTAAGGGTAAGCAATTGACACAGTATATTTTTTCGGTTGAGGCGTGTGGGGCTGGGGCATGTTTTGTTTACGTGTTCAGAAAGCGGAAGGATGATAGTTCGGCGATATATTTACAGTTCGGGTGCGGCGTTTAGTGAAACGCGGAGCTCTGCCCTGCTGTCCTCCTCAGTTTTTGTGGTTTGGCTCGTGCGCTAATGGAATGTTCGGAATGTCTCCCCCCAGAATTTAATGACAAATTACCTTCCTATATACTGTGTAGCCTGCAACCTGATAGAATGAACATAAATTTCTCAAATTTTCAGTGATGCCCCCCCCCCACCTCTTCAACATTCCTCATAGCCCTTGTCCCTCTCTCCCTCATGTTATCTCCTTAACCTCACATCGCCTCCCTCTGTTGCTCCAATAGCTGGCGTGGTTTTCTTTCTCCCGTAGCCTTCTCTCTCTTCCACCAATCAAGTTCCCAGATCCATGCCTCATTCCCTGTCCCTCCAAGTTTCACCTATTGTCTGGGATTTTCCTATCCCCCACACGCAACTTTTCAAATCTACACTCAGCATTTTTTTCTCTAGACTTACCTGGGGGTTTCCGCCAAAGGTCGACTCTGCTTTTTTTTCCATAGAGGCTGCCTGCTGAAGTGTCCTCCAGCATTGTGTGTGTGTGTCTTGCTCAGAGTTCCAGATCCGCAGATTTTCGCTTGTTTCCGATTAATGTTTAGCAGTCTGGGGTTTATTTTATGAGTTTGTAGTTTAACGGAAGATTTTGGTGGATAATATTTGCCGGGTGATTACGTTCTGTGTGTTTAAAACTGTTTCAGGGATGTGTAATGCGTTGGTTTGTTTGTGGTTTCTCTCAGCATTTTCTACAATTATCATTCCAAATTGTTTTGTCTTTTCTTATGTATATTTGATTTTTTTTTTCCTGTGTAAGCAACTTGATCTTGTATTGCCAAAAGTAGCCTCACAGATTCTGAAAAGACGTCTCCAAATCTAAGTCAGGCCTTCGACGCTTCCTTGTCGACATCTATTCTGTTCACATCTTGTGGATGTTTTGCATGGAGGTTCGTGATCGTCCAATGGTTAAGGTTTTCTTATGTTTTCTACATTTAAAAAAATCATTTTACTTGTTTCTGCCTTCGTGGACGTTTAACTCAGAAGGGTGGACACATCAGAATTGCTTATGCTGGCCTGCCGGACGGAATCCTGTTTTCGATGATGAACATGTACTGTTAGATATCTTCATGGACTCTGGAGTAGTTTTTGTTCGGTATTTCCCTCCCCCCTCTGTCCCCGGGTTTATTAATCTCAGTGCGTTCGGGTGTTCACAGTGTTTTCTAATAAAATTCATTTCAATTCGCATCTTTCGTTGCAACATTTCTTGCTCGGTTTTGGACAAAGATAATATGCCAAAAATATGTTAATATGGGTTTAGCAAAACTGCTAATTGCCTTTCTACTGTTTTTAATACAAAGCTCTGTTCGGCAGATTTTCTGAAAGACTCATGTGAATTATATCGAAGGTTTTCTCTTCATCGTTCTATGGTCCAATTTCTTTACTTGTTCATGTCCAAAGTTAATAACGTTTCACATTAATCATTCGATTCTATTGTATCCTGCTGCTCTGCTTTATTCTCTGCTATCTGAATTGTACCCTTCTTTGTGTTCAATGTTTGGCACTTAACTAGTCCTATGTTTGTTTTTATATGTTGGACCGATAATTCTGCAGTTTGATTTAATTGCCCCAGATTTACTGATGAAGCAGCGTGTATTTTTATATCGTCCCTATATCGAAAATGTCAAAGTAGAATTCGTATACAAACAAGACAAAATCAGCAGAGAATGGAAATCCAGGTAACACGACCGATACTGGAGGAACTCAGCGGGCCAGGCAGCATCATGTCAAACAGTACATTTGATGTTTCCGGCTGAGACACTTCAGCAGGACTGGAGAAAAAAATATGAGTCAGAGTAACAGGGTGGAAGTGTGAAACTAAGATGAGGGAGGGATGAAGTAAAGAGTTGGGATTTTATTGGTGACACAAATACAGGGCTGGAGAAGTTGGAATCTAATAGGAGTGAACAGAAGACCGGGGAAGAATGAAAAAGGTGCGGGTGGCACCAGATCAGCCAATGGGCAGGCAAGGCGCTACGGTGAGAGAGGATACTGCACGAAGTGCGTTATTTTCCGATTAACACACCTCGATTCCATCAGCCCTGCAGGCAGCTCCCTGATGTCATTGGTCCATCCCACAGGATAGTGGTAAATGTGTAAATCAGTCATTATTCAAGATTTACAAGTGTTTAATATCATTTCCAGTTCACAAGTGCAACGGAGAACGAAATAACAGTTACAACATGAAACACGATAAGAGAAATAACAATAATAAATATAAATACGTAAGACATATTAGATACTTGAATAGTTTGCATTTCTTAAAGCTAAGCACTTCACTTAGATAATCGTCAGATATTGATAATGTAGTGCTGGGGTTTGGAAGTTGGGAGGGGGTGGATTGGAGGTTTTGATCAGCCTCACCACTCGGTGAAAGTAAGTGCTTACGAATCATTCGGTACTGGCGTGGACGCCACGTAGCCTCCTCTCTCCTGGAACATTGATGGTGCACAACAGTGACACATCTGCCGACATTCTGTTAAGAAAAAAGAAACTTGTACTACATAACATTCATAGAAATCATTGCAGTAGTGGCATCTGTTTTCAGGCATTTGTGGCATCTTCAAGGATGGGCGGATGTCCAACCTGGTCATCATCACCCTGTTAAATTGTGCTGCTCCAGCAGTCCGGATTCAAACGGCTTAAACGTAGGTATTTGTTGAACGCTTGCAATTAACGTCAGCCCGCACGGAGCCTGCGCTATCACTGGGGGATTTGCAGCTCCATTTAAAATTGCTACTTTTGATGAAGTCTCACAGTGTCAGCGGAAGCAGCCCTTCCGGATCAGACAGAGCGCAGTGGCTCACGGCGTAAGACAATAATTGGGGAGCTGCGAAGTACAACCGGTTAGATCCGCAGCCTGTGAAGCGTCAGTCATCGACTAGAATCTGGGAACACTGAAAGGGAATGTGTCAGGATCAGAAAGAGGAGTCTGGAATGTTTCAGCGAGCGGGAAGGGTGTCTTCAGTTCGGCTCACTATATTTTGTAGGATGATCCTTGGATCACAGCAGACTGACGGATCAGATATTTACTCCTGATATTTCAACCCATTTACTAACCCCTTGCTCGCTCTGGTTGCCTTTCCAGGTACCTTCCTCTCCAGCGACTCGAGCATCGAGCAGATGAGAAGCGATGGTCACGGACTCCGTTGAAGAGGTCTGATGCATGGGGATTTCAGTGAGTGTTCCAGTTAAGATCGTCGTTAGTAACTGCGGAAGATGTAATATATAGACCAGAACCGTATGCAAAGATCATCATTTTGAATGGCATTCTTATTAATAAGATAATAATAATAACATATTCAGTGGGCATATGATGTAGTTCAAATTGCTTTACAATGTGATGGAGTGCAAACATGAAAATAAAATGACGAACAAAAACTGAATTATAAAAAGTAAGTAAAGCAGTGTTAGTTGAAGGCAAGTTCAAATTGGTATTGAGTTGGCGTATAATTCTGTCAACAGAGTCTGAATCTCTTATAGTTTCGGGTATTAAATTCATCAGTTCAGGTGGATAGTTTGAAATAGCTAAATTGCCAATTATTGTTTCAGAGAGATTGATTAAATTTGAGTCATTGACTGAAGAACAACAAAGAGCTCTTGGAGGTATTAGAGCACTAGAGGTGGAATTGCAGTTAAAAAAACAACACTCCAATTTGGAGTCCCGATTAGTTCATCTAAAACTCATTTTACGGATTGTAATAAAATGTAGGCACACTTCAGCTCATCACCGAGACCAGCCACCACCCGTTTCCCCAAGTGCAGTCTGTTCGCACCGTTCGCTAACTCTGTAAATCATTCAGCAAAGACCCTGTCCGCACCAGCCATTCTTTCCTCTCCCCTCTTCAATCAGGCAGGCGGTAGAAAGTCCGAGAGTACTACCTCCGTGCTCAGGAACAGATTCTATGCTGCGGTTCTCAATGTATATTGGCATACCAATGTGGTAAAAAGAAGGCAATTCCATTTCAACCACCGATTCCGAGCACAGTTCAGAATTTATCTTTCCCGAAATCTGGGACCACTTTGGCTCTACTCCGTGTGGGTTGCGTGATGATGGTGTTTTCCAGGTACTTGTCGACTTCACTGACCAATCATCTACCACCATCCACCCTCCCCACCGCGCCGAGCAGACATTGCCGAAGGAGCCAACGAAAACCTTCCAGTGTGCATGCAGGAACAGCTTTCTATCTTTCTGTCTCTGTGAATCTGGCTTTGTTCCTTGCCCATTCATAAGTTTGTATTTCTTTCCCTCACGGTAGTGAACGTGCTGACGATTATCCTGTCCCAGGGAAACTTCGGTCTTTCTAAAGACGTCACTCGTTATCTGACGGCAATGACAACGGCAGATCTGCAATCGTTGTCTTCGACCTGGTACTGTGGCACATTCCGATTGTTTTTCGGGAAGCGTTTAATTTCCTGAGGAACATCCCCGTGTGTAATGTCCACGTCGCCCTACTTTACGCAGCCAGCGACCGTTTTGTTCACCACCATGTTCACCTTTGACCGATTTGTGGATATTCGCTGTCAGACGTTGAAAGATAAATACTGCACCGACAAAACGGCGGCTGTGGTTCTGGGGACGGTGTCCGCGCTGAGCTGTTTAACCAACATTTTCTGGTATTTTTACTCACAGGAGTAAATCCCCTGGATTTGCCAAGAAAGATGCGGTGTGCTGATTACAGTTTACTGGACGGTAGTCGAGTTCGGTAGCTACCTCCTCACGCCTGTGATCACGCTTGTGGTCATTTTGCTACTCGACGTGTTGAACAGCAGCCCGGAGGAGAGTCTGGGGTCACAGCAGTGGCGATAGTTCAAATGACCTGAGGAGGCAGAGCTGTAAGAAGTCACTCATTTTACTATTGGCCGTGTTAGGCAATTCCGTAGTGTTCTGGACGGTATTGTTGGTGCACACTGTGTGGATGCGATTATGGGTATCTGCTCTATCATATCTGGCATATTGGATGTTTGTCCTTGTATCCAAACCTGAAACCATAAGGGAGCTGGGCTACAAGCTGCAGCTCCCGAGCTGCTGCTTAAACACCACTCTTTACGCCGTGACTCAGAGGAAGTTCAGGGAGCAGATGGGGGAGGTGCTGCAAACTCCGTTCACCCGCATTGTAGGGCACTTTCAACGGAGACAGGAGCTGAGAAACGCGCGCCGCCGTTCCGAATGAACGCAACTGTCGGATGCGGTTTCAGACTCCCGCGCCGTTCGCCGTTAGTTAGGAACGTGTTCGTTCTACCCGTGACAGTGTGGGATTCCTCCGGGATAACTGCAAAGAGTTAATTGGTCAAATTCTGTCATATGTCGACACGGGCTCTTTAGGATGGAAGGGTCGGTTCGCGTTCTGTACCTCGAAAATCTAAATATGTGTTAAAAAAGTAAAACTCCGTCCTTTAGTGATCCGCTTTTGTATCTTACATTAAAAAAAGACATAAACTGCTGTGCCACGGAACATTTCACTGACAGGTGTACACTGCATTCTCCCACGTCACGTCTATGTGTCTGTCGTAATGATATATTACAAACTGCTGTTCCGTTGATTTGACTCGTACAAATGTTTCAACTAGAATTGCAACTGCATTGGGAGCGGCGGTAGCGCTTTGCATTACTTTGCATTAGACATCACTGTGAAAAGCACCAGCTGTGTGCCACATGTCCGTGATTATCATATATCAGGACTGAGTGTCATTGGAATTGCAAGGGAAAACGAGCAGGCAAAGTGAAAGGTCTTAAGATGGATAAATCACCAGAGCCACATGGACTATACTCCAGAGTATTGAGAGAGATTTATGAAGAGATAGTAGATGCATTGGTAGTGACCTTTCAAAAATTGCTTAATTCCGGCATGGCACTCTTTAAGAATGGAGGAAGATGAAAGTAAATAAATTATAGGCTAGTTAGCCTCAGAGGTTTGGAAGGGTGCAGTCCATTATTAACGAAGACGTTTCGGAGTAACTGGAGAGTAATGATCAAAATAAGAACAGCCATCATGGTTTCTGTCAAGGAAAATCTTGCCTGCTTAATCTGTTTGAGCTCTTCGAGGGGGTTGCAAAAGCGGTGGACAATGGAAAGGCGGAGAAACACAATTACTTGGATTGTCAGAAGGGCTTTGATACAGCGCCACACATGAGGCGCCGTAACAAGATAAAATCCTATGGCATTCAAGGAAAAACACTGGCATTTTTAGAGGAAAGGCTGACAGGCAGAAAGCAATGATTGGGTATAAAAGGGGCTTTTTCCGGTTGGCTACCAGTGACTAGTGGTGTTCCACAGGGGTCAGAATTAGGACCGCTACTTTACACGTTGTTTGTCAATGATTTGGATAATGGAATTAATGGCTTTGTGGCAAAGTTTGCGGATGATACGAAGAGAAGTGAAGGAGAAGGTAGTGCTGAGGAAGCAATGCAATTGCAGCAGCAATTGCTATACTTTTCAGTTACTGCTACTACACAGCCGTTCCCCACCGTCCCGCCCCTCCCCCCACGCCGCCCCACGTAACTCAGAGGGAGCGGAGAGAAAGGGGTAGTAGAAGGATATCTGGTCCCTGTTCTATAAGAGCCTCAGTCAGGGGTTGAACCGTAGAATGAAACATGTTACAGTTCCTGGCAGTGAGTCTCGTTCGTCCGCCCGCCACCATTCAAAGAGCAATGTGGTTTTGCTAACCACTGCTCACCATTGCGTAACTTCACTCCAATGGACCAATATAACGATGACTTCACATTTCCACCACGTGCCGTCTCATGCGAAATCAATCGGCCACTTACAACCTCAATATAAAATACCACCCCGTAGACGGTTTTCAGTATGGTTATCATGTTTTATTTTTTATTTAATTATTTTTCTGAACACATGTTTGACCAGCGCTGAGTTAAAAACATTCACTCTGATTGATGTCTGAGTTACGACACAATTTCCAATTTTATAGAACTGAACCAATGTCCTTTCAGCAACGCAATGTTAGTGATAGCCTCGCCAGTTGTAATAGTCGTCTAATAGTAATAGAATTTGTCCTGCATCTGCCTCTGTCTGTCCGATCCAGTACCTTTATTACACCGTTATTCAGAGCTCTCGTGTACAACTTAGCGATTCTATATAATTTCTGGGCTTCGCTTCTGGAGCATTACCCGTTGATCTCTAGTTATTGAATTGACTCCCACCTGGCGCAGAGAATATGGGTTCGGTGTAACACTGAGATATTCCAAGAAGTAAGTGCGCTAGCAACTCTCTGGTGTGCTGTCAATGGCCCCATTTAAATTGAAACTATGGAAACATAGTTAAACATTGTTACGTTTTTATTAATAACAGCATCTGCAGTTAAAGGAGAACGGCAGGGGAATGTGGTTTACAGGGGTGATTAATCCGCCATGATGGAATGATGAAACAGATGAAGTTAACTGAAGATGTTTTACATTCTTCTGAATCTTGTCGCATCTTCTCTTTCATCCATAATCATCGGACTCTGTTTTGGACTTTATATTCTACTTGCCAACATCCATCTGTAAAGCAGCGTTCCCCGTTACGATTGAACCTCCCGTGTTCAGGTTTTGTGGCATATGTCATGATAGCCTCCCACCCAGTGGTGTCAGGATCAGTCCTATCTATAAACTTATATTTCATCACTTCCCTACCTGAGAAGACAGCCTTTTTACCTCCGTTCCAGATTTCTGCCGATACGCGTCTAACGAGTTTTGATCTGTAATTTTAACACTGCTTCTCTTTCCACAGAGGGCGCCTCACCTGAGAAAACTGTAGCAAGCTCGAACTCATTTCCGATTCCCAGAATCGGATGTGCGTTTGTGTGTATATAAAATATGAGAGGGACTCAGCAAAAAGCCGCCAGCACTTAATTTGTGTTGCCTTTTTATTTCCAAAATCTGCAGAGGTTCTGTTTGTTATATTTCCGTGCTTATCTGTAAATCCGTGGGATTTGAGAGACTGAAAGGCAGATCAGGATGGTCAGCCGCAAGTACAGCAGTTAGGGCTCGGTCGGTTTCGGAGAATTCCGTTTGCATAATTAGGCACCAAAAACATTGAAAGCTGTAAATGTGGTTGTTCCGAGACAAAGCTCATTCTTTGTTATTCGAGCTCCTGCATCATTTCCCCAGGATGAAAGAATGCTGAGATAATACCCAAGAGTGTTTGATGTATTTGTCTTCAATCAGCCCAGAATTTACATCGGAGAAAATGGTGCCGAATTAAAGTGTTTGTTCTACTAAGTGTAACTAAAAAAGTTAATCAGAGGTATAGCGGTATCGCTGGGGACCGATCCTCTCTATAAAGCAGGCTTGTTTGGAATGAATCGGCTCAGAGTGTTCGCCAGAGCTGTGAATTCTGGACCAACAGCAGTCACGGATTCACAGTTAGATGGGTAATCGGGTCATCTGGCGGATACGAGATGTTTACTATCCCTTCATTTCAGCCTTTGGAATTCTCGGTAAGCTGAGGTGTCAGCTGCCGTTGTTGGTAAATGTAGTTAAATTCCATATTGTGTTTGTTTTTCTCTCTGTTTTCTATTGCCATCCGTCCAGTCCCTGTATTCCGCGTTTCGGGAATGAAATGGAAAGCTGGAATGTGGATTTCGGGATTTGGATCTAAAAACAGGAATTCAGCGAATCCGCCAACATTTGTGGGATTCAATAGATCAGACCGCGTTCTCCAGCTATTTGTGATCAATAATGTGATGTTCGGGTCTCTGTGCTTTTGGTTTTTAACAGCAACATTTCCTTTGCAAATATTGCGTTGTTACAGCACGTGGAGAGTTTACTAATTGAATGTCTGCATTTGTATGTCAGCGGTTGTCTGAATTAGGTGTAACAATCAAACCAGAACTGGTAGTGACAATTGAGTAAATGTGAGTAGTTCCATGTTGCAGCATGAAACGTGTGTATTTTTGATAAATGTGTCCGCAGTGACTGAATGTGAAGCAGTTGGCGAACAACACCATGTTGTCGTTGCAGAGTCCATTGTCACAACCAACGTGTTAATGTTATCACCACCCTGAAATGTATTCTATCATATTGACATCAAACACTGTTGCAGACATCGGACTACGGCACCGAATTTACTGTTGGATGTGGAATTTCAGCGTCCTACAAATGGATTGAGTGGATGTTTCATGTCTGTCTGTGAGATGGTCTCACACTGCGCGGTGTTTGCTGGAATCAGTCAATGTTCTGTTGTAAAGTCAGTCAGTTGGTAAATGCTGGGATTGAAAATAAACACAAGAAATGCTGGAAGCACTGAGCCCCAAGCTGCTTAGATAGAAAGGGAAACGTTACCACACGTGCCGTAGGCCTCCCTGAGAACAGTTCTAAGGCGAGACACTTTGTTTTTCTCCACATGTTCCGTTTTGTCTAGATGAATTTTTCCAGCACTTCCTGTTTTTTGTTCCGTCCTTCGGCTGTTCTGTCGCGGACGGGGAGCGCCATGGTAATAGATGATTGTCATATGGAAGAATCCCACCAGCAGCACGCGGATTTGTTCACGTCATACGCAGGAGACGCGGAAGGCGCGGTTCGAGAACGTTCCATCCATTAATGACTCTGAGGAGTTCGGTACTCAGCTTTAGCTTTGAGCTGTCACTTCACATTTCAGTCGTTAATATTCGCCTCTGCTCAGTATCTTCTCAACTTGCTGTTCACTGTTTCTCTTCCAGCGAACTTGGTGGCGATTGTCATTCTGTCGCGGGGAAAGTGCGGTCTCTCCAACTGTGTCACTCGCTATCTGGTGGGAATGGCCGCGGCCGATCTCCTGGTCGTTATCTCTGATCCGCTGCTGAGGTGGACAGCTTGGAGTTATTTTCCCGGATCATTCCTGGCCATCACTCCTGTGTGCAGCCTCCATGAATGGCTGGTTTTTGCGAGCACTGCGATTTCCGTCTGGCTGACCGTCGCCTTCACAATCGATCGGTTTGTGGCAATTTGCTGTCAGAAGCTGAAAGCAAAATATTGCACCGAGAGAACGGCGGCTGTGGTTATCGGGACAGTGAGTGTGCTGGCCTGTTTGGAGAGTGTCCCCTGGGGATTTATATACGAGCCTTCTGTAATAGTTGATGGTGTTCCCTGGTACTGTGTTACGAAACCGAGCTTCTATACATCTCCCTCATGGGCGGCGTTTACGATGTTTCACCGCATTTTAACCCCTTGTGTACCATTCTTTCTGATTTTGCTGTTCAATATTCTGACTGTCAGGCGGATTCTAGCGGCCAGTCGAGCTCGTAGGGGGCTCCGGGGACAAAAGAGTGGAGAGAAAGAAAATGACCGGGTGATGGAGAACCGACGGAAATCCATCGTTTTGCTCTTCAGCATAACCGGTAGTTTCATATCGTTGTGGTTGACGCAGGTGGTGTTTTATATCTACGAACGGAGTTCAAAGAGTTTTGTTTATTCTGTCACTGATCCCCGTTACATCACAGTATATACAGCAGCAATGCTTCAGGTTCTCAGTTCCTGCACCAATACTTGCATTTACGCCCTGAGTCAGAGCAAATTCCGTGAGGAACTAAAGAATGCGGTGAAGTACCTATTGAATCCGATTTTGAAACGATGAAACGTTAAAAATAATTCCTGTAAGTCGCTACCATTCAGTTGCCTCGATGCTTCCTATTTTCTGTTTATACTTTGGTGAAGGTAAACAATGTGATCAGCTGGGTTACAAATCAAACTCGATAATATCTGCTGATGCTCGTAATACAAAACAACACACACACAAAATCAGAGTCCCGATGAAGGGTGTCGACCCGAAACGACTAATTACTGTTTTCAAAGGTTCTGCTGAGCTCCTCCAGCATACTGCCTGTTCTTACTAAAATGTCTCTCTGGCGTCAGCCCTCCATTCGCACGATAATATTGTTGCTTGAAATAAAGCCTGAGACATGCAAGGATTTGTATTCAGACATTACTTGCTTGATATGACGCTCAACTGACGTCCTTCATTCAAGGGTTTACTCCTGATTTGTCGTTCCGTAGAGTCAATCCAGTTCATCTGAAGCGGGTAAAATCTAAGCGTACACGTGACCAATAGGCAATAGGAATGATAGTCGAAATTCTGAAACAGCGACACATGCATTCATGGAGCCTAAATTATTGGAGATAATTCTTCGGGACTGAATTGTTGAGTTGTCGCTGAAAGAAAATTAGGACAATTCTATGGCTTTCTGTGGGTAAGTCGTGCCTTACGGACAACTTGATTTTCTTTGAGGAGGTGGCAAAGCAATTTCAGCTGTGAATGCTGGGTATATGCAATTGTCTGAGGAGCCTGACAAGAGTCCCCGTCACAGACCCATTCAGAATGTCCCAAGGCCTGGGATGTATCAAAGCATGGCTGATTCGATTTGTAATTATTCTGCCCATGAGGCACCTACTGGTTATAGATGGAGCATTTCCAACAAATGTGTTATGGAGCCCTGCTATTTGTGATTTTTGTAAATGACTTTGAAGAGGAAGTGGATAGCTGGGTTACTTAGTAGCAGGATGGGGAACCACGTGGCTTAGCTGCTCCAGCTCGGGGCATTGGAATTCTTCATTCAATGACGGCTTCCTCTGGAAGGAGTCTGTGTGCACTCTGGGTCTCCATTCCCCGGCCAAATTTAAATAGAGTAGATTACCTGGTCATTACAGATTACCGAGCGACGAGGCTAGAATTAAATCGGGGTTGCTGGGTGCCGTGACTCACTGTGCCTGAAAGAGCTGTTTCCGCAGTATGCTTAATTAAACAAATAATAAATCAATAAATAATAGGAAGGTTGGTGGTGTTACGAATAGCGTAGAACGTGTTCCTAGGTTATAACCAGACACTGGCACGTTGCAAAACTGGGCTAAGAAATGGGAAATGGAGTTCCATCCGGGAAAATGTGAGGTACTACGGAATGAAAGGTCAAGCTGGATTACAGAGTACAGATGGCAGAAATCAGTCACAATATAGGAAAACGGGCGGGATTTGATCTTCGTGCTTTGGAAGCCCACAAATTCCTTAAGCTTTCCTCCTATGTTAATTGTGCGGTTATGAAAACTTTTAATGTGTTGGCCTGCATTATTGCGGGCATTAAGTTGTCAAGCCACGTGACATTATTACCAATCTGTAAAACTCTGATTCACCACACGGAATACAGACAGACAGACATACTTTATTGACCCCGAGGGAAATTGGGCTTCGTTACTGTCGTACCAACCAAGAATATTGAGTTCCCTTCGGGTCGCCTGATTATCGGAAATACCCACACGGAAATATTAGAGAATCCGCAAGGACCCTTTTCTTCCCGGGCGTCTCTAAAACCTGGTCGCTAGTCCTCGATGCCAGGCACCCAACACAGCACCGAAACAACTGTTGTTCTCCAGGCGCGTACGTCTGAGGATTGCACACTCCGTTCCCACCAAACCGGTCGAGATTAAGATATCTCTCCCGGCCAGGCTCTGGATTTTGTGAATCCTGTGTCACTTAGAGCTCATTGCTAGGAAGTTACAGACCACACATTGTAAATAATTAAAGGATGTATAAAATAAATATCAACTTAAATAAAATATTTCTAAATCCGATAAAAGCAAAACAAAAGACTAATTATAATTAAAATGACAAAAACGCAAACGTTGGAGCTCAGCTCGCCCATAAGTCATATGCGTCGATTGTGAGTAGTCTCCCGCACTTTGCTCCATCGATCCATGGTCATCACGGGATCGAATCTACGACCCGCTGTTTCCTCTTCATCTCACGATGATCAAAGCCAAAGGCTCACACCGGTGTCAGGCACAAAAATAATAATAATAAATAAAATAAAAATAAAAATAAAAAAAATCCATCCCCAGCCTTCCCTACTGATTGGATGGCTCACATTCCTCAGTATCGTTCATCTCTGAAAACCCAAACACTGTTTCTACAAAAGACCTACAACGTTAGCTGTGAAACCTTTACTAGGGAGTTACACTCCCCACAAGCTAAACAGAGTCATTTTCCCATGACTTTTAGATAATTGATCCCCTTTCATGAATAAGCCCGAGTTTGAAAGGAATTTCGCTGTGGCAGTCCTTCTGATCCAGGTGAAAATGGCAGTTACATACCTCAATATGAAGATTAGCACAACACACAGCTTTCCGGTGCGACCTTGTCCAAACTATCTGGGGAACTCCAGACTCATCATCTAGTTCTTCGGTCGCATCCCAGTTTTTTTTTCTGTCTACACGGGTTGTGTCTCTCTATCTGTTACTATCGCCTCCAGACAACTCAGGACCCCTTGTCGTTTGGCTCATCTCAGCTTCAGCTCCAGTTATTCTCAAGTCCAGTCTCCCGTAATTTTCGAACCGAAAACTTATCTGCCACTGCTAGATCCCGCCATTTCACCGGCATTAAAGTTGGTGGAGTTGGGAATCTCTTCAACTGTATTCACGGAGTTTGCAAAAGGCAGCATACCCTTTTGCCCATCCTCTGAATGGGTAACACATTCAGTAGTTCGGTCCTGCCCAGATCTTTTCGCTGCTTGCCCTTCGATTTCCCACGTCGCCGAAGAGTCCTATTACTGAGTGTTGGGACGATGTCAGTCTCAGGCTCAAAACGCACCTCTTGTCAAGGAGTCTGAAGGCGTTTCCGATAGAGAATCTTAACAGGCCCATTCCCATTCTGTGGTACACCCGGGAAACTAATAGGTTTAGCATCTGACTCTCCCTCCACAGGACCCACCCGTGCAACGATCAACCAACTGACGCATCCCAGGTTAGCCAAGAGGACTCCGTCTCCAGACATGAGCTGGGAAAACCTAACCGTCTGATCGTAATTCTTTCGATTCCATCAATATTGCTTGGTAACCGCGACCTCCGCTAGTTCATGGGTCATTTTCAGTTCCTTCCAGATATCAGAGAAAAACATCAGACCTCTTTTATTGTGAAAACCCTACCCGCCAGTCCAGAAACAGAGGTTACGGTACAGCATCGCCTCGCGTCCAAACATCTGGTAAAATTGCGAGTACCTGGTAACTTCACTCACAGCAGTTGTCCAGATGCCAAAAATGTTGAATCCCACTGTTGTTCCAACTGATCTACAGAGTTCCTAGCGCGTGTAGTAATGACCGTTTGAAGCGCCTGGGCGAAGAATCACCCTAAATGTGAGAAGGGTTGTCCTCGACTTGGAGCTCTTGGCTGTCCCGCGATCGAAACTTAAGATCAGGGGTCACGCGCCTTTGTTGCAGCCCCTAGACTTTGGAACAGCATTCCCCTACCTATCATATCTGCCCCCTTCATCGACTATTTTAATTCCAGGCTCAAGGCTTACTTTTATTCACTAGCGTTTGACTCCTTCTGATGTGGCTGATTTTTGGCTTGTGCCTCGGCCATTTTGTTGTTTCTTTTGTGCCCATAAGCTGTTTGCCTTGTTGGATATGTCTGTGTTTCTTGTATTAACGATATTAGATATTTGCTCTGACCTGTACAGCACTTTGGTCAACGTGTGTTGTTTTGAAATGTGCTATATATATAAAGAAACTTGACTTGACTTGACTTCCTACTGCTCTCCATCCTGGCACTTATCCCTGCAGGCGTTACAAGTGCCACATCAGCATCTATACTTCCTCCATCACCAACCACCATTCAGGGAAATCTGTCCTTCTACGTCACACATTCATAACAGGTTCTGTCGGTATGGCGACCCGTACATTGGTGAGTCCCAATGTAGATGTGGTGCGGCATTGTGGAACACGATCGTTTTCAGTCACCCTTTGCAATCCACGACCCTTGCACTGGCGAAATGACGCGTCAAAAATTCTCGGAATTCCTATCCGAATGCATAATAAGCCAGTCTATAATCATGGAATCCAGGCTGGTTGGTAAATTGGGTTTCAGACTGCCTTGTAATAGGAGGCACAGATTCACGGTGGAGACTTATCATATTTTATTCGGCAATGTGTACCGGGAGCAGTGATCGTCCGGACAGCACCCCCAGCGTCTGGAGCAATTATCACTTTTGCAGGGAAACCTCGCCACCTCAGAGATCCCATACGAGCCAGACGCATGTTTTGGCGAGAAATATATCTCCATCCGTCCCTGTTCTTCGGTCTACCACTTTTTCATTCGCTGCTTAAAAGGCTGCAATCGTACAGAAGTGAAGTTAATTGGTTCCATCTGAGGAGCTATTGGAGACAAATAATAAACGATGACTGGGTCACAACGCAGATATCGGAGAAGTAAATGAAACCAATACTGGCGTGGATGTATTAATCAATTAATCCGATTTATTGATTAATGAGTCTGTTGGCTATAAAATAACTTAGTAGGAATTGACTGAACAGCTGTCGCAAAAATGAGAAGCTGTTCAGATTTAGCTAGGAGTATGGCGTCGTCAAAAAACCCCAAATGGTCCACGGCTCGCTCCAGCTTTCCTCTTCCCTCGGCCTTCACGGTGATAGCAAGCTGACACATCGCCTTCACTCCAGGGACAGGGACACTCTCCCACTCCTCGTCCTTCTCCTGTTCCCCCGGCTCCCGACGTGACAAAGCATCCACATCGACATTCTTTCTTCCTGAGCGGTACCTCAGGCTGAACTCATATACCGACAAGGCCGCCAGCCACCGATGTCCTGCGGCATCCAGCCTAGCCGAATTCAAAATATATGTGAGAGGATTGTTTTCCGTTCTCACCTCAAACTTGGTTCCGTACAGGTAATCGCTCAGCTTGTCCACCACCGCCCACTCCAGCGCCAGGAACTCCAACTTGTGAGTGGGATAGTTTCTCTCAGAAGGCGACAAGCTTCGGTTGAAAAAGGCTACTGGTCTCAAAGCTTCCATGCTCCTGATACAGAACTGCTCCTAAACCCTCTCGGCTGGCATCTGTGTGCAGCAATATGGTTTTTGAAGATCGGCAAAAGCCAACACCGGGTCCCGGGGCAGAGCCCTTTTCAGAGATCGCAACGCCTCTTCACATCGATCATCCCATCTCGAGCCACAAGGTTCCGCCGGGTTCCAGTATCCGCCAGCGTCTTGCCTCTGGTTCCCCGTCCTCTTCTTCCCCACCGGGGAATAGCCACACAACAGCTGAGTCAACGGGTGACACACTTCGGCGTATCCTTTCACGAATCGGCGGTAATACCCACAGAACCCCAAAAATGAGCGCAGAGCGCCCACTTTCTGTGGTCTCGGCCAGGTGGTCACGGCCTGTCTCTTGGTTGGATCAGTAGCCACTCCCTCTCGCGAAATGATATGGCCAACGTAGCTGACCGACGACTTGCAGAACTGGCATTTGTCCAGGGAAAGCTTCAGCCCTTCTTCATTAAGCCGCCCCAACATCTTCAACAGCCTCTCCTCATGTTCCTCCAAAGTCGATCCAAACACTATCAAATCGTCCAGTTACACCAGCACCTCCAATAGATTCATATCCACCACAGTTCTCTCCATCAGCCTCTGGAAGGTGGCTGGGGCCCCCGATATGCCTCGGGGCATTCGTTCGAACTGAAAGGACCCCAGCGGGCAGATAAAGGCTGTCTTCTCTTTATCGCCCTCACTCATCGGGATCTGGTAATACCCACTTCTTAAGTCCAGCACACTGAACCATTTCGCTCCACTCAGGCAGGCCAACTCGTCCTCGACCATCGGGACAGTATATGGATCAGGGACAGTTCGCCGATTCAAAGTCCTGTGGTCAACACACATGCGCACCCTCACATTCTTCTTCCGTGACACCATTATTGGCGCGTCGCCAATAAGGACTTCGAGACTCAGCTATGATTCCGGCCTCCTTCAACTTGCACCAGTGCTGCCGCACATCTTCAACATCTACCGCGGCCAGCCGCCGGGATCTCTCTCTCAGAACGTGGTGTTCTCCGTCACCCGGATGGTGTGGTGAGTGCTTTTGGAGCAGCCCACGTCAAATTAGCCTCGAGAAAAAAACAGCTTCCATCTTCAGCCTCTTCTCCACTAGCCTGCGTTTCCACTCCGGCGACACAGGGGAATCCCCGAAGTTAAAGGCTTCAGCGGTCAGCTCCCTTCGATACTGCAACTCCTCCCCGTTAGGGGCCCTCACTGGTGCGCTGGACATTACCATCACCGGGAACAGATGTGTCAGCGGTATTCCCCTCTTAAAGGTGATTTCAATTGCTGTGGTTTTCCTGGCACTTACTGCTGTACGCCTCGCATGTACCACCCCTGGTCTCTGCACTTCGGGCCTCACCAGCGCCCCCGCAGAAAATCGTGTATCCCTTCAAGATCGTCCGGGGGATTACGTATTAGCGTCTACCAATAGGGCTTCGCCTGTAGGCACTCCGAGGAATCTGGGGGTCCCCATCTCGAGTGCTACCTCCCCTGGTCGGATCACCGTGGGCATCGCCTGCGTACACCACACCGTCACTCGTTTACACTCCGGGTCCAGCCCTTGGGGGGGGGGGCAACCTCTTCTTCCAATACCGCTCGAAACACTGGATGCACCGAGAGGGTCTCCAGAAAGTGTCCCCACCCCTTTCTTCTTACAAGCTCCCAGGAGCCGTCGCACAAAGGGGAAGTTAGTCCCCACCAGGAGGGCAGCACCACAGGTTTCCACCGGGTCAGCACACACCAACACCAAAGTCTCAATAGCTTCGGACACTCCCACATCGCCCTCCGAGAACTCCAATCTCACCGATAGGTACCCATCGTACGGGTAGTCACCCTCGCTCACACCCCAAATCTGCAGGGCGTCAAATGGAGTTACGGGCAAATGCTTTAAATATTTGTTGCAGAACGGCCGGTACAATAAGTTCAACTGCGATCCCGTATCAAGAACGGCTTTCGGGCAAACTCCCTCTGTCCGTAGACACACACTGGCACGGGGTCCTACCAGCCCATCCAGAATAGAGGCGTGGGCACCCGGTGGTCCCCTGGCTGATCTCTGGGAACGTGTTCCTCCAGAGGCTCCAGTCTGTTCCCTCGCTGAGCCTCTCCTAAGTTTCCCGACACCTCTCCTTTCCTAGTCGCAGGGGTCTTGCCCTCCGCGGGATTGTCTCTCACAATCCCACATAAAGTGTCCCTCTTCTCCACAGCGATAGCACACCCTTGGCCGCCCACAGTCCCGCCTGAAATGCCCCTCTTTCCCACAGCTAAAGCACACGCTGCCTACCGCCCTTCCACTCCCAGGACGGCTCCCGCTCCCAAACCCACTGCACTTGTCGTCCCCGGGCGTAGGTAGCTCCCCTATCCTTCACCGGGGGGTCCCAACTCCCCTGGGGGTTGTCACCTGCCACCACTTCCTGTATCGCTGAGGATCGCTCCCGTAGACCTGCGCCCCTTGTCCGCCCCAATGCTGTCTGTCTCTTCCTCCCGCACCTCTCTAATTATTTGCCCGAACGACGGAGGGGGGCCTTTCCTATAAGCCTGCCGGTTAGTCCACGCCACCTTGTCCTCCTCCAGAGAGCCACTGAATATCTGACTCATCCTCACGCTAGCCACGTCAGGCACCTTCACTACCCCCCGGCGCCGTAACCCCGTAACCATCCCCTCCATCCGAAATCTGTACTCGGAGAGCTTTTCCCCTCTCCGTTGTTCCAGGCGTTGAAACTCTGCTAAAAGCAGCCAGGGTTCCCCTGACAACCCAAACGCTCCCTCCAAAACTTCTATACATTCCTCCACTGAAGCCCCAGGCTTCTCAGCATTCAACTCCCGGACTGTTTTGGCTGCCGAACCCCTCAAACTTTCCACCAATCGCTGCCTCTTCTCCTCCTCCGAGCCTGGCCACTCCTCTAACATCAAAGTGGTATGCTCGATCCAGGTCTCATAGTCCACCTCCCCGTCCGGAGTAGGCTTGGCTCCGGAGAACACCCCAAGCTTCAGCCGTGGCCTCCCGGCCACTCCCACCAGGGTGTTAAGTGCGGCTGCTAGCTCCGAGGCTTCCCCCATACCTGGGGGACGGGGCCGAGTCACGCCTCCTTCCTCCAATCTCCCTTTACTAGTGCCGGGCACCTCTCTGTGGTCCACCTCTAGCTCTAACTCCTCCTCCGATGTCTCCTCATCCTGCCCCTCGGAGAGAGTGTGGAGCCCCCACGGACCCGCTTACCCCGGAACACTGACCGTCGGCAGCAGTTCCAACGTCATGACGTCAGCACTCGTACGAACCAACACCCAGCTAGACTCCACCTCTTAACCACACCGTCTAGCTACCAATTCTACCTGCCCAACACCTTTTACCAAACTTAAGCCCCGCACTAACGCGTCCACCGAAACGCGAAAATCCACCCCGCTCACTACACAGGCATACTGCACCAGTACATCTTCCAACTCGCACCAGCTAACAATCTTATCTCTGTCCATCTCCGCACTGCTACCTGCGAAATTCCACAGCACCTGACAATCCAATCCCGGGACGAGCACCCAAGAAATGTAACTCTTAACCAATAGGCTGGTATATGTCTCGGGGAAAAGGGGATCCAGCCACTCTCCAACCCCACCTCCCGTACACGCAGGTGCTGTGAGAATCAAGTTTATGCCTCGCGCACGCACACAGTATCAAATTTAAACCAGATACCGTTATGAAATACACTTTAAAGAGTTTACTAAAACTAAAAGCGTACTAGGCAATACAATATATATGAAAGAAAAGAAAAAGCGAAAGGCGCCAACTTATCCAAGTTCAGTCAGTTTAGTGCACATCGTTGGAGCTCAAACATCGAACCAGTCGACCCCTCGTCGCTTGCCTCGGACCTCCACGTCTTCGCACCCGGGACCCCCCCGGTGGTCGACCAGGCTGTGCAGCGTACGTCCAATTTCCTCGGCGTCTTCCTCCCGACTCTCCCGAAACCCCGCGAACCCCCCCCCAAGTTCCCAGCCTCACAAGACAAAATAACATTCACCATTCGTTAACAAATGAATACAATCCCCATATCAGCAAGTCCAAAGCTAAACAATTGCGAGAAAAAAAACACTTATTAGACGTAAAAGCATTCCTACACTTAACAAACCAAAGAAGCCATTTTGAGTCACATACACAAGACATTGTACATGTATAAAATATTAACGTTTGCGAACTAAATTCTCGGAATTTATATCGACCGCATTGTATGTATTTCATGAACGAATTATCCATTTTTTTTTCTCTATTAGCTTCACCTTCCATCTTCTCGTTTGATATGCATTGAACAATCAATTATGAGGGTACATAAAACTAGTATTACAGCAACATGTGTTACTCTTCTCATCCACGGATATATTTGAGCACTTGCTCCCCAATTCTCAAACTGCTTCAAGAAGCCTGGGTAGCTGAGCACTTAATTTGCCTTACCAGAATATGTATTAGTTAGTTTACTGTGTTCCGCCCAGTGATGGATTAGTTCCCTCGTCGCCTCCAGAACACGTGTCCAGTCTGCAGTCAAGTGAGGGATTGTTGGCAACTCAGTAACAACATATTCCCAGACACATTCTTCTGTATCAGTGCATTTTTTAAAGTATTTTTTACAAACGGCCCTGTCCTCAGGATGAGGGAACTGACAATCACCGCAGTGAGAGGACCTGTCCTAATCTTCCTGAAACACTTGTTCCATTTTGAACGCACCCAAGTCAGGGTCATCATGTACACCCGGTACCGATGGTGATAGCATTCCTGCTTCTCCACCACAAAGTAAAGCTGGTTGATATGGTACCAGCAACGTTTTGTACTTTGTCCACTGATCAACTTGTTTTGCCTATAATTTCCTAGAGCCCTGCAAAATCTTTGATTTAAAAATAAATAAAGTTGGTCTATTCCAATCATCATGCTTTGTCCTGAACAATTTAGAATCCAGCCTGACCTGTGTCTCAACGTAGGCTTTACTCCATTGCTTCATCTTCCCGTTTTGGTGGGCTGCCGCACAATTGCCCTGTTTCACAGGCTCTCCCACTGTGGTACCCAATTTCTGACACAATCCCATCGATTTCGTGTCTGACAAATTTAGTCCTAACAACTCCTAAAATCTTTCATGTCCCTTTCAGCCATAAGTTTATAAGGGGAGTAAACTGTTGAATATGCTAATGCTTTCCGTATTATCATCAAGGCAAAAGGCAGAGCTATTCTTATGGGAGTGTTAAAGTGAATTAAATTCCACTATGTAGGCGAAATGTTGTATCGCCCAGAGAACCGCTAACAAATGGTTTTTATATACAGTATTCCCACTGTTCAGCCGGTGGGAAATTGTGTGATGCATGCACAACTGTTCTTATCTTCCCATGAGTCTCCTGTAACAGCATTGCTGAGAGAGTGGTGTCAGTTGTATCAGTGGTATCGCCAAATCCAATGAGAATGGCTCATTCCATTAACAGAGCTGCCTTACTCCTTACTAAAAAAAAAACAGTGTGATCGCTACAGTAGCCTACCAGCACCAGAAAGGACCATATCCCTTTCTATTCACGGGAAAGTCATTTCATACCCGATTCGACTTTTCGCTTTTCAGTTTTTCGCTTTCCAAATGTCAAGGTCATTCCCAAATAACTAACTACTCGTTCCGTTACCTTGTATTTTTAGTGTTTACATTTTGTCCCAATGAAAGTACTGATTGCAGAAGTTCTGTCAATAAATCATATTGTTTCTGCTTGGTTTCGGTCTCCATTAGTAGATAACCTATATTTTGTACCAAACACTCGAGTTTTGAAAACCGTTTTAAATCTTCCCCCAAGAGCTGGTGAAATGGAGACGGGGAATTATGGAAACCGTGCTGTAGGACAATCCATGTATGCTGCTACCACTGAAAGCCAAATGCAAACTGGAGGATAGACCAAAGTCTATTATTTATGTGTCAGGGTGTCAGCTATTGCGCTCTTTCATTCTGTTTGTCCACTGTATCGGGGCTAGTTACAACATTTGGTTCTGTTAAAAGAGTTGTTTTATTCCATTGTGAACCTCCAGCTACCAGCTGGTTTATTTACTGGCCATATGGGTGAGTTATTAGTGGAAACTACCGTCCTCAGTACTCCTTGATATAGCAAACTCTGTATTACCTTAACTACATCTTCCTGTGCTTTTTTGGGGGGACACCCATGTTTCTTCTATTGTCTTGGGGTCTAGAACTTGAATGCAAAAACTGTCAGCCGTCTTTCAGTGGTCATGCTTGCGCCTTGGAAATGCTTTTGAGTTCTATGCAATAATTTGCGGCACCTTCTGAACTTTGATCACCTCCTCCCGTTTTATCCACATTTAACCCTTTGAGCATTTTCTGCCCTCATATACTCCTACTGCGATCCATGTATTATGTATCTATTCATGTCATTTGTATCTTCCACATCATACAATTAACTGGATCAAAACAAAGCATATAGCCTTGACCATATAATCACATCCCACTATATGTTCCCGCTCCCAGATGCACTTCACCAACACTACTGAATACTTCAACGTCATGTCGCTTATTCTAACTTTCAATGGTACACTCATATGTCCCTCTTGTGAATGTCCTGTGAATCCTCGTCAGATAATTTTACATTGCATCTTGCACTTTGTGTTTTTTTTTATCATTAATGATTCTGCTATGACTTATTCATACACTTTGTATCCTTCCATCTAATTGTATGGGCGTATGCTGTGTCAGTATTGTAAGTGTATTGAATCCCACTATGGAGGCGAGAACCGGTAACAAATGGTTTTCATAAACATTATCCCACTGGTCAACTGCTGAAAGCATGAGTGATGCATACAATACTGTTGTTAACTTCCCATGCGTTCCCTGTAACAACACTGCTGAGAGGGTGGTATCTCTTCTCGCCACTTCCAATGGGAATGACACATTACTTTAAAGAAGCTGCCTTACTGCAAGATCCATCTGTGTGATCCTTGCAGCAGCTTGCCAGCCCCGGAAGGTGGAAAACTCATAATGTTCCCGCTTGGTTTCAGTCTTCAGGAGTAGATAATCCACCTATTGTACCAAACACTCGAGTTTTGATAAACGTTTTAAAGTCTTCCCCTGAGGGCTGGTGAAATATAGACGGGGAATCCTGGAACCGCCGTTGTTGACTGTTGTCACGTGGTGACATCATGATCTTTATATGTTGAATATTAACTCGCGTAAGATACACAACTGACAGCGCCCTTTGTTTTAGTCTCGAAAGGACTTATTAAATCGTGGATGATATAAATCATAGAATATTTTTTGCTGTTCAAAACTAAAAAGTATGTCATAGATGGAAATATGAACGCACTGAAACTGTTAAATATTTCACAAAGTCTGGACATTTGTGAGTGCAGTTGAAATAGAAGCACAGAGAATGCGTGCGTGAATGAACCGAAGGTAGTCGTGTAATTGTTAGGATTGCATTGAAAAGATGTTTGAATAAATCCTTTATTTCACAATAGGATCTCACTGTTTGCCAATGTCTGCTTTAATTAGTTGAAACAAATTTGCAGGAACATGTGAATGTCAGAAACAGCTTCCTTCTCCGAAATTGTATGACGTCTTAGTGTATGGGGACCGCAATCACCTACATCTGGATTCCCTTTGCGCTTCAGAATATTTGATAAGTATTTTCACTCTCGGAATTTCACACTGGCCATGTGAAATCAAGATTAAAGTGCTTAATATGTGAGTGTATCTATTCCGGGTACGATAAATCCGCTGTTTAACGGAAAATTGACATTCAGACAAATTCATGTACGCTTGAATTGGGAATTTGAAATTCGCATTCTGGGAGGCTTGATCGTTTGAAAACACCACAGGATGCTGCAGAAGACTTTGAAACGCTGGTTCTGAGTTGCAGGGTTCTATTGAAAAATATTGTTTTGATGTAATCGTAGCATTGTCGTGGTAAGACGTACAAGGGGTTTCAGTTCAGAGAGCATGACAGTTTCAGAACACCGTAAAATCAGAGTGTACGAAAGATTATGCATTCCTTGCGGAACATCTCCATCCGCTGCCTCATCGACTTTTCCACGTTCTGATTCCATGCAGTCATATTGCACTAGTGTTATGGACTCAGCAACAATAAATATATGAGTGAGGCAGGGGGTTTTATAACAAATGAAACGTTTATTAAACACTGAAATACAAACCACCCAAAAGTAAACAAACCACTAACGTAACCGGAAATCAGCTGCTGTGCGGCAGATTAAACGCTTTTTAAAGCAATGTTGCAAAAACAGTTCCTCAAAGTAGTACTGCTAAGGTTCAAAATGATTCCAGTCCATTAAAGGAGAGACTTTTTTTATGACGATTTAAATTCTCTTTCACGTCGTGTTGTTGCGGTTCCCAGTCGAACTACTTTTCCCACGAAGAATTTACGAAGATGGAAAATGAAACGGCTTAACGGCATTGACCTTTCCTTGACAAAACTGTTCCCAACCCTTTCTGCTATTTTTCGCAGGGAATAACACGGGGACAGCCAACGAATTCCTCCCGAATGAGGGTCAAACAAGGAGGAACCTGTTTCACCGTCGAAATCGATTTTCCTCGATCTTTTAGCTTCCGAACTCCGATCTTCACACTCCTCTGATTTTTAACTAGCAGTATTATAAAGCAAATGCTGGAAATGACATTTTAAACTTTAGGCATTAAATCAAACTACATTTACCAACTAAACTGCGTCATAATATTGAACCACGCAGTGGCAGGAGGTCAAAATGGCAAATCCAGCCACGAACTGCCCCTCTCACAGGAAGGGGTCCTCCTTTTATAGGCTGTAAAAAAAAAACCTGTCACATGACCTCTAATGACGGGAAAATGACGTCATTCCACCATCACAAGACCAATACCTCAAGTCCAGTATAGCTTCAGCACCGGTCACGGGACACGGGTACACCACTGGCACGTGCCACGGGTACGTAACAGTAGATACCAGGCTATCTGACGTTCTGAATGCGTGCACCATACGGAACCCAGTCAAACCCCTTCACTTTTAATGTACTTCGACTGTTCTGACTTCATCTGCCTATGTTTTCACTTTTTCATCGAAATTATTCTGACTCATAATGGACGACCTGACCGCACAAAACCATGCTGACTATCCCCAACCAGGATACGTTTGTCCGGATGCGCATGAATTCTGTCTCTAAGAAACCTTTAGTATAACTTGCCCACCACTGACCAGAGACTCACTGGCCTGTGACTTTCAGGACTACACTAAATTTCTTGAAAAAGGAATAAAATTTGCCATTCTCTGTGGCAATTGATGACGCAAATGTCATGCCCTGACGCATAGCAATATCTTCGCTCGCTTTCTCCAACTACCTGGATTACAAACCTTGTAGTATATCGGAAAAATGTATTTCCATGTTTTCCCGGTTTCCTGCCCGTATTCTAAGCATCTACCTGTAGCGGCACAAATGTCATTTTTCCTTATATCCACATTCATCAACGCTGCTCTCTCTGGTGAATATCGAAGCAAAGTATCAGTAAGGACCTTCACTCCTCCTTGTATTCCAGACACATGCTTCCTCTTTCATAGCTGATCTTTCCCACCCTCTCTCTCGTCATCCTCCTGTTTTACACGTACCTTAATGCGGCTCTCCGAGGCCTTCTCATGTCTCATTCTTGCACGTAAAAGTCCAATATTATATTCCTCCTTGCTGCATTGTTTCTTTCCATAGCCCTGACTGATCCTTTCTTCCCAAACCTTAAGTATACTTGTTTCTTCTTCTCGAAGAAGTTTTCCTTATCTCTTATCAACCAGGGTTACTTTAGGGGCCATCCGTTCCCCGCCTCAATGAAACAAGCCTATACTAAACCCCAATACAGTGTTCTATTAACAATCTAAATATTTCTGTTGTGCATTTGAAGGAACGAATCACGTCCCAAATTCGGCTACCAAGTTCCTGCCGAACAGCATAAATTAAATACATTCCATACTTTCTGCTCCTACCCCACTTAAAGTATTAGTAAATGTCGAATAGCTGTGTCCTATCGTTCTGAAATGCTGACCCGCGGAGTGATCGGTTACTGATCTTTCTCACTTTCCAGTATCAGATCTAGGATGGACTGTTCGCTAGTCCGCCTGCCTGCTTATCGTGAGAGGACTCCTTCCCGGACGTAACTGATAAATTCTATTAAAACTAAACCTTTGTAAACAGAGGAAGTGTCCATGAATATTAGTGAAGTTTTATTAGTGCAGCACGTGACAACAGTCTTGTTAAAATGGCACCGGCACAAAATCCATCTCCTGATCTGTCACTGTCTCTGTGTTTTCTTTTCGTGGTGATGGGAGCGCCGGACAGAATACTCTCAAACGTGTGTATGTTCCTTTCCTACTTCTGAATTCGACTCACCGTCTATTAATACAATCTCATCACAGTGTCCTCCTTCCTCAGCTGTGATTCTATCACACTCTCTCTGTGTTTAAAAGGCTTTTGCTTTACTCTCTTTCACCCGGCAATGAACATTTTGAAACAATTGAGCCCCGAGATGTCCGGAGGTCATTTCTCACCTTGAGACTGATTTGACGTTATTTCCTCCAGATAAATGTGGATTAAAAATCTTTAGGTTATGTCTCCGTCTAAATGTACAATGTGCATTCCTGGAAATTTATATAATAAATGAACAGTCAATATAGCATTATTATAATCAATCGAAAAGGCAAAGTTGCATAGAAAACCACCCGAATCAGCGTGAGTTAATCAGTCTGATGGTATGGTGGCTGCAGCCGTCACAGAGCCTGTTGGTCCTGCCTTTTATGCTGCGATACCTTTTCCCAATGACTGTCAAGTCTCTGCGATAGTTTTGAATTCATTTATTTCAGGATGGCTTTGCACATGAATGTTTGAATTTATGACATATTTGTCAAATCTACTCATTTTGAATCTGTTTTATTCGAAGCTGGGCTGAATTGCAATTGGACTGGGCATTATCTACACAGATGACCATTTAATGTAAACACATACTTCGTTCCATTCTTCAATTCTTCCCTAAATTTCCTCCGTGTCAGTGTATAGATAGAAGTATTAGTGCACATGCTCAGAATTTAAAATATGTATCCAAATTGTTGCAATATATATAGCGGGGAACTCAAATATTTGTCCTCATAAAAATAATTACACCTTTTGCCATTTCAGAGAATGAGCTACATACGGCATTCAAAATAAGATGAAATTAGCTGATATTGCAAACAATAAAATCACTGGCTTTCAGCGGGTTTCCACCTCAGTATCCTTTTGACAAGCACTGGTGTTCCGAAGTCCTCTGCGGGCTCTATTTGCCGCAATGATATGTCTCACTGTTAACCCATTTAACACTAGAATTAAGCCGATTGGTAGCAATGGTTTTAAAATGCTGTCCAGCATTTCAAATCCTTTCCACAAGGGTAAAGTACCGTATTCATGTGTGAAGGCGCAACGCCACGGTATGTTGTCAATAATGACGTAAGAATAAATGGCAAATTAAACTGGGATACTTCTTCCACAGCCCACTATAACCACGGTCACCATAACCACCGCCGCTGTTCTCTCAGTGCAGTATCGTTCCCCAAGCTTTCGACAACATATTCCGATGAAACGGACGAAGGTAAAACTGACCGTAAACCAAACAGAACAGTCCATCGTTATACCCCTACAAATATCTGTCAGAGCACATACAGGAGTGATGAGCAGGGATCTTGAATACATGTAGATACTGTTGGTGTGTTGCACTAAAGCAACAAAGATAACCACCATCAGATCCGCTGTTGCCATTCCAACCAGGTAACGGGTGATGCAATTGGAGAGTCCACATTTTTCCCGAGATAGGATCACAATTTCCGTTAAATTAACTGCAAGAAATTAGAAACAAAACAGGATAATCGTTAGTTGCAACGAGCTGAATGCCCGCCATTCTTCCAGTACTAAGTAGGGTATGATTTTTCGAAGTGAAAAGCAGAAAGTCAATGTGTTCCGGCTCCATTGCTAGACTCCTGCTGGAGGACCGCAATGGCCTGACGACTTTGCGACAGTTTAGAGCGAGGCATCTGATTTCCACGATTCACCTACCGGTGACTAGTCGATCACTCCAGAAAACATCACCATGAGCAACGGCATCCATTATTAGATGTGAATCAGCTGAAGGGATTATTTGAAGTGAAATTTAGGAGGTTTAACGCATAAGTTATAATCTAATTACTTATGGAAGAACAGACCTGCCTGTCGATATTCGACTGGCCGGTCATTCTAAAAAGCTGCCGATCTGGTAAAGCGATCACTGTCGCTTCAGAAAGCCAAGCGAGGTCCAACGATGAAACTATCGTCAACAACATAATTGACCAAAAAAAAATCACATCTGGAAAATATGGAAAATGAGTTAAAAAAAAAAAAACATCAGAAGCTGAATGTTCATTTCTGCAGCAGAACAAAAGCAAGACGAGGACGCTATACTTTGAATGACCAGCTCCGGTACCTTACCTGGGACACCGATCGCGACAAGTGTAGGATAGAAAACGCCCACGATGCAGTAAATCGCTGGATGTCCCATATTCCGGCAGAAGCCGCGTTGCGGTGGACAAAAAGTTCCAAAGGTTCGTATGGACCGGTGATCGGGTTCACAGAGTGAAATGCAATTCAGAGTAATTCCAGTGAGGCCATTAGTGCGGTTGTCACAGCAGTGACATTAGGGACATCCCGCGACACAAACACTTATATTAAAATGCTTTTCACACTCTGCAATCGTTCCATGAATTCGTATCCCCAAGGGATGTTACAAGTTACTAACTTGTAAACAAAAAAATAATATGAACATTGCCAAATTAATTTCTGGTTTCAGCTGCTGAAATTGGACATTTTCTGATCGGTGTCGTTTCTAACATAGAAAATAATCCTGAGCAATGAACATGGACAATTACCTTCCAACAGATTTATTTTGTCACATCGCCGGAGCACATTCGCTTAAAGGGTGATATAGGATCATTTTTTTTACTTGTTCTTGCCATTTCCAGTCATTTGAATGATGAACGTCACAGTAAATATCTGATGACATGTTTCAAAATAAAATACACTGTACGTAAGTTCTTCTAAGCATAGAAACGAGATTGAGAGCAATATTCCAGGGATGTCGTTGCGAGCGGTGGAGTGAGCCGGGAGTAGAGTGGAGGCCTAGCGGCTTTGGCTCAACGGGCTTCGGCGGAACCGGGTGAGGCGAGGAAGACCGGAGCTGCAGAGCTCTCACAGCTAGTTGCTTGCATGGAGCAGGTGATATGTTACTGCTGCGAGATGTGGGAACCGGTAGAACTCATTGAGGAACACGGCGACTACATTTGCAGCAAGTGTTTGTTGCTCGAGAAACTCCAGCTTCATATTGATGAGCTGCAGTCCGAGCTTCAGACTCTGCGACACATCAGGGAGGGGGAAAGTTACCTGGACTCTGTGTACCAGGAGATAGCCACACCTAATAGATTAGCTATTGTAGATTGCAGACAAGCCCAGGATGGTGTCGCTATGAGTGAGGCAAGTAGGGGAATCCAGGAGGAAGGGCTGGAGGAGATGCAGGCCTTGCTCTTGTCCAACAGATTCGACGCTTTCACTCCCTGTGAGGCCAGGAGCGGGGACTGTGGGGAGGATGAGCAACCTGCCCATAGCACCGTGGAGTGGGGGGGGGCATTCCAGAGGGGGGAGTCAATAGAAATGTTGTAGTAATAGGGGACAGTATCATCAGGGGGATAGATAGGGTTCTCTGCAACCGAGAGCGCGAGTCCCGAAGGCTATGTTGCCTGCCTGGTGCCAGGGTTAAGGACATCTCTTCTGGGCTGGAGAGAAACTTGCAGTGGGAGGGGCAGGATCCAGTTGTCTTAGTACACGTCGGTCCTAATGACATAGATAGGACAAGGAAGAAGGTTCTGTTACAGGAATATGAGCAGCTAGGGGTCAAATAAAAAAAAAACAGAACCTCAAGGGTACTAATCTCTGGATTATTACCCGAGCCACGAGGAAATTTGTCTAAGTTAAATAAAATTAGGGAGTTAAACGCGTGGCTCAGTGGCTGGTGTGGGAGAAGTGAGATTTGCTTCTTGGGACACTGGCACCAGTACTGGGACAGGAGAGAACTGTTCCGGAGGGATGGGCTTCAGCTGAATCTGGCTGCGGTTAGTGTCCTGGCGAATTATATCTAGGGCTGCAGAGAGGTCTTTAAACTAACTAGTTCGGGGGTGGGGGAGGATTCTGGAGAGCAAATAATTAAAAAGACAATGGAGAAGGTAATGGATGTAGGTAAAAGTGGAGGAATAAAAAGACAGAGTGTGTCAGGAGGGGAAAAAATGTACGGAGATAAGCGTAAAGCTGTACAAAAGGAAATGGTAGGAAATAAGTGTCAAACATATTTGGAAGTCCTTTATTTGAATGCACGTAGTATTAGGAATAAAACTGATGAATTGACGGTACAAATAATTACGTATTTTTTATGATATGGTAACAATTACGCAAACATGGTTGCAGGGTGACCAGGACTGGGGATTAAACAAACAAGAGTATTCGACAATTAGGAGAGACAGACAAGAAGGAAAAGGAGGTGTGTGGCTTTGTTAATAAAACAAGAAATCACTGCAATAAATCGAAATGATATTGACTCAAATGATCAGGATAACGAAACAATTTGGGAAGAAATAAGAAATAGTAAAGTGAAAAAAGCGGTGTTGGGAGTATCTATAGGCCTCCAAACAGCTGTAACTCAGTTGGTCGGAGCATAAATCAGGAAATAGTTGGGGCTTATAATAAGGGAACAGCTATAATTATGGGGGATTTTAACTTTCATATTGACTGGACTAATCAAGTTGGACTCGGCAGTCTTGAAGGAGAGTTTATTGAGTGTATTCGGGATGGGTTCCTTGAACAATACGTTACTGAGCCGTCAAAGGGGCAAGCAGTCTTAGATCTGGTCCTGTGTAATGAGACAGGACTAATAAAAAATGTCCTAGTAAAGGATCTCCTTGGAATGAGTGACCATAACATGGTCGAATTCCATAATCAATTAGAGGATGAGAGGGTTGGATCTGAAACAAGCGTACTGAGCTTACATGAAGGAGACTATGATGGTATGAGAGCGGAATTGCTTAAGATGGATTGGGAAAACAGATTAAAGGGTAGATCAGTACATGATCAGCGGTTTATATTTAAGGAGAAATTTTACAACTATCAAGAAAACTATATTCCACTGGAAAAAAGGGGGTAAAAGAAGATATAGTTACCCGTGGCTAAGTAAAGAAATAAAGCAAAGTATTCGACTAAAAAGAAATTTATATAAGGTAGCTAAATCTACTGGGAAGATTGAAGATCGAGAAGCTTTTAAAGATCAGCAGCAAAAAACAAAAAGATTGATTAAGAAGGGGAAGATAGATAATGAAAGTAAATTGGCGAAAAACATAAAAGCAGATAGTAAGAGATTTTATAGTTGCATAAAAAGAAAAAGGGTGGCTAAAGTAAATGTTGGTCCCCTGGAAGATGAGATCGGGAAATTACTGTTAGGGGACATGGAGATGGCGGAAACGCTGAACAAATATTTCGTAACAATTTTTACAGTAGAGGACACTCAAAATATCCCAACACTGCATAAACAGGGGTCTCTAGGAGGAGAGAAGCTAACTACGATTCAAATCACCAAGGAAATGGTACCTGATAAGTTAACGGTACTGAAGTTGGATAAATCCCGTGGATCGGATGGGTTGCATCCTAGGGTCTTAAGGGAAGTGGCGGTCGGTATTGTGGATGCATTAGTGATAAATTTTCAAAACTTTCTAGACTCGGCAATGGTCCCGCCAGGTTGGAAAAATGCTAATGTAACTCCTTTATTTAAAAAGGGCAATAGACAGTAGGCTGGGAATTATAGGCCAGTTAGCCTAACATCTGTGGTTGGCAAAATGTTGGAGACGATAATTAAGGAAACAGTAACAGGGCATTTGGATAAACGTAGCTTAATAGGACAAAGTCAGCATGGCTTTACAAAAGGGAAGTCATGTTTGACAAATTTGTTGGAGTTCTTTGAGGACATAACATATAGGGTAGATAAAGGGGAACCAGTGGATTTGGTGTTTTGTGGACTTCCAAAAGGTGCGACACCAAAGATTATTACTGAAAGTAAAAAAAAAAAATCAGGGGATTGGGGATAATATCCTGGCATGGGTGGTGGATTAGCTTTCTAACAGAAAACAGAGTTGGGATATTATTCTCAGACTGGCAGTTGGGGACTAGTGGTGTTCCGCAGGGGTCGGTGTTGGGACCCCAACTCTTTACAATCTATATTAATGATTTGGAGAAAGGGACTAAGTGCAACGTATCGAAGTTTGCTGATGACACAAAGATGGGAGGGAGTGTAATGAGTGCGGAGGACATTGAAACCCTGCAGGTGGACATAGATAGGCTGAGTGATTGGGCAGACATTTGGCAGATGAAATATAATACTGACAAGTGTAAGGTCTTGCACTTTGGCAGGAAAAATAATAGAGCAAATTATTATCTAAATGGAGAGAAACTGGAAAGTGCTTCTGTGCAAAGGGATCTGGGGGTCCTGGTGCAGGAAACACAACAAGTTAGTATGCAAGTACAGCAGGTTGTCAAGGAGGCCAATGGAATGCTGGCTTTTATTGCTAGGGAGATGGAGTGTAAGAACAGGGAGGTCTTACTGCAGTTGTACCGGGAATTGGTGAGACCACACCTGGAGTACTGCGTGCAGTTCTGGTGTACCCAATGATGGATGAAACTAGGACTAGAGGGGCATAATATTAAAATAAGGGAATGCCATTCCAGAACTGAGATGAGGTGAAATTTCTTCACTCAGAGGGTAGTGGGGCTGTGGAATTTACTGCCCCCGAGAGCTACTACACTCAATAAATTCAAAAGGGAGATAGACATTTTCCTGGAAAAAAAAATAGCATTAGGGGATACGGTAAGTGGACAAGAGGCTAGGTTTAGATCAGCTATAAGATCTCCTGGACAAGTTTTCAATAGCCTGAATGGGTCGGAGAGGAATTTTCCAGATTTGTTCTCCTCAAATAGCAAATCGTTTTTTTTTTTTTTTTTTTTTTTTTTTTTTCTTTCCCCGGTTGATCGCATGGGTTTGGGCGGGATGAATACTAAAATAAAATGAGCTGCATGGTGCCCTGTTGGTTGGCACTGTTGTCTTGTGGGATTCGGTGAAAACTAGAGTTAAGATTGGATCAGCCATGATCTTGTTGAATGGCGGAGCAGGCTTGAGGGGTCGATTGGCCTACTCCTGCTCGTATCTCTTATGTTCTTATATATGGCATACCATAATAAAAAGTAACGCGCCACAGGCTTTATCTACGGCTTGTGAACGGATTGTTGAACTTTCTCTTCTGGAGTAGCAGCGATGGGTGGTTGATTCTTTGAATGTAACAAGTGCAGTGCAGGGATTGGCGTTCAACCCGTTGTTATTTATAATGTATTTTAGATGTATCTTAGATGTCGATTTAGGAAACAGAATCATTGAGAAAAAAAAAAAATCGGAGGAATCCGAGTTTGGGAGCGCTGATACAGCCAGGAAATATATTCAAGTTTGCAACTTGATGTTGACTGGATGGAATATGTGTTGGAAAAGGGCAGATGGAATTTAATAGAGACAAGTATGAGTTCTTCTGCTTTGTGAGTCTGGATACAACAGGTTAAGAAGCACCTTGAACAGGTAGAATTTAAGGTGCAAAAGGAAAGCAGCGTCACGAGCAGATCAGTTTGTATTGATATCTAATCACTTTGATCATTGCAATCAGTTCACTGAATGCAGGAGTTGGGACGTTATGTTGAAGCTGTCCAACACGTTGGTGTGGATGTAGATAGAAAACTTTGAGCTGCTCCGTCCACCTACATGCAGTTTTACAATGTCAAAAAGCTTCAAAGTGTGCAGCGACAATTTGAAAGCAGGAGTTCGAGAACTGAGGACAAGAGTTAGAAGGAACTCTTGAACTGGAATTTATACCTTGACGAACCAGGAATGAATGGATATCTTACAGAGGTATACACATTTGTGAGCATTACGAAAAGAGTGATTGCTCACAGATTTCCCCCATCCTCTCTGTGAATCTATAACTATTTCATTGATGTGCGGTTAAAGTTGAAATATAGAAAAGGGATGTGTGCTAAAGCTGACTTGCTAAGAGGGTCGTTGGGTGTGGAAGGATCTGCCAGCGTCAGTGGTAGATGCGGATTTAACTGTATCATTAGAGGGACGGTTGTCTAGGTAAGTCGATTAGAGAGGGACGGAGGTTGCAGATAACTGGGTCTTGGGGAAGGATCAGAGAGGAATGATCCAGATGGGTGGAAGAGCTAATTCTCTGTAGTAATAATCTGTGACTCCATCACTATCTCTGTCTCATTTCCCATTCAGTGGCTTCAGATTTTCCCCTTCGTCACAATTATAAGTATGTGCAGAACTGTGGATGTGTTCAAATTCACATTTTAATCACAATTCCTTCTGTTCCTGCAGTGCATCACCCTGTGCCTATTGAGGAACTCGTACCAATGAGCGGCTCTTGGCTTATTGGAAATCAATGTCTGACTATTCTGTATCCTTTGGGGAACTGGCATCGCCGTGCGGCCTCTGATCACTCTGAGATGACTCACCTCTCAGTAACCGTTGTGGTGCTTGTATCGATTAGCGGTCGCCAGCCACCCTGCATCGATTGTGGCCCTCGTACTGATGCGTCGCCCTTCGGCTCATTTGAGAATATCTCAGCGCTGATACACTCTTCCGCTCTTACACTTTGAATAACATTTGTGACGCTGACTGTACCAGTCTCGCCGTTTGACTCATCTGTTCTTGTGAATTATTTTCATCCCTAACTCGTCAACATCTGCTCCTTTTGTTGCGACCGTTGCTCACTCAATTCCAACTCCGCTATTCCATTGCCAACGGCCCCATTAATCAATTCATCGGATATATTGATTAACACATCCACGCTATCACAGGTTTTGTTTACTTCTCCGATATATGCGTTGTTACCAGGGCAACATTTATTATCTGTCTCCAACTGTTCTTCAGATGGAACCGAATAACTTCTCTTACAGACGATTGGAGACTTTCGTGTAGCGAATGCAAAGAGTTAGACCAAATAGCGATGACGTACGGAGATAAATTTTTCGGCAAAGTATGTTCTGACTCGCACGGATCTCTGAGGTGTCGAGGTTTCCCTGCAACTGTGGTCATTGCTCCAGACGCTGGAGATGCTGCCTGGATAATCACTGTACGCTGTACCCAATGCCAAATGAAATATGATAAAGAGGGGTTGCCTGTTCTGGATGGCAATATTCATGGCGCGACTTGCTGAAGACCCATTTCCCCGTTCTGGGGGCGATATTCCACCATTACACTTGTTGCGTGTCTGTGTGGACACTTTTTTTAAGGAGGCGAGTGACAGTTCATGTCGCCACCATGAATCTGTGCCTCGTGTTGATATGCAGTCTGAAACTCAATTTACCAACTAGCCTGGGAATCACTGTATTCCATGCTTACAGACCAGCCGCATATACATTCGGATAGGAATACCGAGAATTGTTTACATGTCCATCAGCTAACGCAAAGGCCGTGGATTGTAGAGAACTGCAAAAGATGCTGCTCCACAATGCCATACCCCAGCTAGACTGGGTCTCACCAATGTGTGGGCTTCCATCCCCGCAGAACACGACATATATACGTCTGACCTGAAAGGACAGACTTCCGTGAATTGTGGCTGGTGAGAGAGTAGGTGTCGATGCTGGTGTTGCACTTGTAATGATTGCAGGGATAAGTGTCAAGATGGAGTTCAGTAGGAAGGGTTGTTGGACAATCGATTGATGTATAATGCGTTACCTGCAGATAGAGAGAAGGCGGTGGAGCTGGGATAACGGATGTGAATCGTCGTAAGATCCTGTTGGAAACAAAGGGAGTTTCGGAGCACGAGATGCTCGTGGTGTGCTAGGTGACGATATGAAGAACCCTTTCGCAGTTATGACCGGTGGGGGGGGGGGGTGGTACGAGGGCAAATTCGTTAAATGTTGAGACATGTATATAAATAAATTCTCAATGAGTTCTGAGTGCTAATATAATTCAGTCAAGCAGCCTAGTTCAGGCAAATCTTGGGGTGACATCCAAAGCACTGGAACCTGCAAAATAATGGTGATTACTATCTGAGGCAAATAAGAATATGAAAAGACCGGTCCTTCAGTGGGATTCCGTGTTGTAAGGACGTAGTTCAGGACGAACCCAAGAGTAGGACACTGGCACGGTGACAGGGTTGTGAGGCGTTAGCGCAGCCGCGAACGTGGAACGGGTATTCGGAAGAATCGTTACACGGAGACAGGTTTTACGTAGGTTATCCAGGGAATGGAACGGAGCATTGAACTGACAGTCCTAAGGAATCAGGAAACAAGGTTTACACACAATAGAATAGATCAACGAACTGGAGAAGCACGACGGCGACGCCAAGGTTCTGTGCCTCAGTTCGCTGATGGAAAGCTGGTGTTTTGTAATTAATGAAAAATGGGAACAATTGGAAATCAGTCGAGGGCATCAAGACCTAATCAAGGAGATAATAGCAAGGTGGGGCGCCGGAGGGTACCATGACATTTAGAGGAATTTGGGCGGGACGGTAAATTTATCTGTGAGAAAATATTGTTCACACAATTCTGCAAATATTCCACGTGGGTGCCTGTATTTAATGCGATTACTTCATTGCCGCATAAATGTGCCGATCTCTTACTGGTCTAACAAATATCGTAAACATTTTCTATGCTAAATATCATCAACTTCAACCTACCTGCATTAGATACCAATGGCTCAGGGAAACGTGGTTTTCCCCCTCTAGGACCAAATACAATTCCTTGCACCTGCCAAATTATTTCACTTTCAATGTTCTTTATCAATGTTTTTTATCATTGGGAGCTGCCGAATTTTCAGTAAGAACAGACACTTACCTGAAACTAAGTGTTCATCTTATAAAAATGACTAATAATTGTACTTTAAAAAATAAACAGCTGAATTCTCGTGCCAAAAAAATTATCTCCAAGACCTTCATTTAAAATGTTTTAAACAATGATAAAATAACAAAAGTTTGTAATATTTTAATGGACAATATCCGTCGCGAATTGATCCAATGAATAATACAAAATCTACCGTCTTTTTCAGTGTATTGTAACTGATGCGTCAGAGGACGCGGTCACACTAATTGAATCCGCTGCATTGGACTCTGTATATAGAAACCTGTCAAATCAATCAATGTCGTCCGTTGGAAGACACTGACAATCAATGGCAATTTCGTACGGAATCTATGATAGGCAGGGATTTACTACATAGGAAATATCTCCTACACTGAATTTGTAGCGGTCGGTGCCGGTGGTATGAGAATAGAGCGGGATGCATGTTGCATGTTTCCCTTTCTTGCTATCCTCTGCATCTCAGACCAGTCTCCTTGAATCCGTCACAAGTGTTTCTGATGATACTTTCCAATACTTTTCCGAGTTCCAAACATTAGTTTTTTGTTTTCATTGTGTCATGGATTTTAATATTGTTCAGTTGTTTTGTCGAGTGCATCAATTAGGACATCGTAGTCTGTCCTCGCTCACTGATTTCCCCTTCTTCCTCATATAAGAAGATAGGTAAGTTCTAGCCCCGACGTAGTTTTATCATTCATCAACGCGTTACAGTACCCAGGGAACAGAGTAAAAAGACAGTACGGTTCGGCATTCTCTCGAAATACAGATTCACATTTTGAATGGAACTCCTTCGACTCCTAACAAAGAGCTTCTGCTGATGGCGGCAAAATGGAAAGTACAACCTATCAGAAAATGAACGACTTGATGCTGAAAGAATTTGCTTAACAATAGCTGTGAACTTACAAGTAGGCAGAGAGGTCCTGTAATTAAAAATAGAATAACAAACATACCAGAAAGGACATTACACAGAGCTAACATCGATATTCTTCCGGCATTTTACCGTCCACCATTTCACGATCATTGCAAGTGCACATTTGTTTACTAGTTATGACTCTGCAAACATTCCAAGGAAACCGTCACCACGACTATTACGGACAGATATGTAGGTAGATGATAGATAGATCGATAGATTGATTGGTTGATATATAGATCGATCTAAATGTATAAACACCTCTTCATATGTTGTATCCTGACAAATCTGTCATGCCGAGTTCAAGTCTGTCTGTTTTTCACTTCCCTCGCGTCATCAGTGTGGATATGGCATTTCAATGAAAACAGCATTTTAAGTCTAGAGACAGAAGCAAGTAACCGCTTACTGAGGGAGAAGGTGTCGGTGCTAGTGTTGCTCGTGGTGTGCTAGGTGACGATATGAAGAACCCTTACCCAGTTATGACCCAGGAGGGTGAGTGTGGTACGAGGGCAAATTGTTTAAAAGGTGAGACATGTATATAAATAAATTCTCAATGAGTTCGGAGTGCTAACATAACAACGTTAAATTTATCTGCGACAAAATATTGTTCACACAACTCTGCAAATATTCCAGGTGGTGTGCCTGTATTTAATTACTTCATTGTCGCATAAATGTGATGATCTCTTACTTGTCCAACAAATATCGTTAACATTTTTATGCTAAATATCATTAACTACAACATTAAATATCAATGGCTCAGGGAAACGTCGGTTTCCCCCTCTAGGAACAGATGTAATTCCTTGCACCTGCCAAATAAATTCCCTTTCAATGTTGTTTATCAATGTTCTTTATCATTGGGAACAGCCGAATTTTCAGTAAGAGCTGACACTTACCTAAAAATAGGAGTTCATCTTCTAAATATGTCTGATTATTGTACAGCAGAATTTTAGTGCCAAAAAAAGAATCTCCAAGACCTTCATTTAAAATGTTTTAAACAATGATAAAATAAAAAAAAGTTTGCAATATTTTAATGGACAATATCCGTCGCGATTTGGTCTAATGAATAACACAAAAAAACTCCCGTCTTTTTCAGTGTATTGTAACTGATGCGTCAGAGGACGCGGTCACACTAATTGAATCCGCTGCCTTGGACTCTGTGTATAGAAACCTGTCAAATCAATCAATGTCGTCCGTTGGAAGACACTGACAATCAATGGCAATTTCGTACGGAATCTATGATAGGCAGGGATTTACTACATAGGAAATATCTCCTACACTGTATTTGTAGCCGTCGGTGCCGGTGGTATGAGAATAGAGCGGGATGCAAGTTGCATGTTTCCCTTTCTTTCTATCCGCTGCATCTCAGACCAGTCGCCTTGAACCCGTCACAAATGTTTCTGATGATACTTTCCAGTACTTTTCCGAGTTCAAAACATCAGTTTTTGTTCTCATTGTATCATGGATTTTAATATTGTTCATTTGTTTTGTCCAGTGCATCAACTGGGTCAACGTAGTCTGTCCTCGCTCACTGATTTCCACATCTTCCTCAGATAAGAAGATAGGTACGTTCTCGCCCCGACGTAGTTTTATCGTTCATCAACGCGTTACAGTACCCAGGGAACAGAGTGAAAAGAGAGTACGGTTCGGCATGCTCACGAAATACAGATTCATATTTTGAATGGAACTCCTTCGACTCCTAACAAAGAGCTTCTGCTGATAGCGACAAAATGGAAAGTACAACCTATCAGAAAATGGACGACGATGCTGAAAGGAATTTGCTTAAAAATAGCGGTGAACCTGCAAGTTAGCAGAGAGGTCCAGTAATTAAAAATGGAATAACAAACATAGCAGGAAGGACATTACCCAGAGCTAACATCGATATTCTGCCGGCATTTTACCGTCCACCGTTTCACGATCATTGCAAGTACTCATTTGTTTACTAGTTATGACTCTGCAAGCATTCCAAAGAAACCATCACCAGGACTATTTCAAAGAAAGAGGTTTGCAGTTTGACACCAATGTAAGCGCATAAATAAATAGATTGTCTGATATATAGATAGATGTTTAGACAGATAGACAGATAGATAGATAGATAGATAGATAGATAGATAGATAGATAGATAGATAGATAGATAGATAGATAGATAGATAGATAGATAGATAGATAGATAGATAGATAGATAGATAGATAGATAGATAGATAGATTGATAGATAGATAGATAGATAGATGGATCGATCTAAATGTCTAAACACCTCTTCATTTGCCTGAAAACATCCCCGTCACCCGTTTTCTCTATGTTGTATCTTGACAAATCTGTCATGCCAAATTCAAGTCTGTCTGTTTTTCACTTCCCTAGCGTCATCAGTGTGGATATGGCATTTCAATTAAAAAAACAACATTTTAAGTCTAGAGACTGCAGCAAGTAACTGCTTATTGATAATCATGCCGTGGACGTGGCAGAGCCCGTGGAAAATGTTGGAGTGATACTGGCACAACAGGCACCCAGGTCTGCCTTTGAAATCTAAGCACAAACTATGGAACAGTAGCAGGCCAAAAAACCTTCCGAAATCTTAACCTACTCCTAGATAAACCCAACACTTCCCTCGGTTTCCTTTCAATTCATTAATGCGCCTATGTTGCTGATAAACTAATATATCAGACTCGAACAGCACTCCGGGCAGCGAGTACCACCCCCACAGCATTATGCTGCCTTCTCCCCGTATTTTACGATTCCCCGACAAATCAAGAGCCATTCAGGTTCCGTTTTAAATACACTGTTGAATAATTTGTCGTCTGGTGCTTCCTGTACCAATGAATGCCACAGATTCACCACCGTCTAGTTCAGCAAGCTCCACTTAATCTCTGTTCTGAATGGACGGCCCTATATTGGGACTCTCTTATAAGAGGGCAGCAGAATTGAACTGAATGCTGCAAGTATGGTCCGAGCAGTATTAATAGTTCTCGTCACTGTTGAACGCCGTCTTCCGAATAATGAAGGGCAACATATCATAGGCCTTCGGAACAACACCATCAACAGGCGCTGTACGTCTGAGTTATGCTGGTGTTCAGCAAAATGGTATGTTCCCTCCACTGCTAATAATCCTGCCAATAACTCCATAGTTTTCCTTTAATTCGCAGAGAACAGAGTGTATCTTTACAGTTGTCTCGAGTGCACTTCCACTTCCACTTCTCAGCTCAGTTCCACTTCTTACTAATGTCCCGTTTTAAATTAAAGCAACCATGTACACGAGCTAAACTTGATCAAACTTACTGTCACATATAAACGTACAAACCAAATCTTCCACTTTCTCATACACTGTTTACTAACTAAAAGGACTGAAAGAGCGGGATACCCATAGCATATCTCCGCGCAACACCATGCAAAATATTTTTCAATCTGACACCATTCTCTTCCCTCTGTTGACAAATCTGTTCTGAATCTGCACAGTGATCTTCTCAACTATTGCTAATCTCATTTGTGATGTGCAATAAGTTTTTTTTTTCTACACAACTGGTTAGAAATAACGAAGCAGACACTTACATCGCAATGCATTCGAAATAAAGGTTATTTCAATTTGTTAAATGTCTTTCTGGAAAGAGACAGGATATATTCAAGATTATTTTTAAAGCATCCTTTACGGCACGAAACGGCAGACAAGTTCAGCTGTGCAGTATAAAGTTCTACACACCATTGAGCAGTCAGTGATTCAGTCACAGAAGTTCTGCATTCACAATATGCACCATTACCTGTAACCAAAGAATACAAATGGCACTTGTCTATGCAAATTCTGTTTTTGTTTTCTCTGATCTGCACAAGTGTAGAGAGCGGAGGCATTAAAATTATGTCTGTCTGAGGAATACTGTCAGTGGCTGGCCAGGCTGCGCTGTGGCATCATCACTTTGATCAGCTGAGGCTGCAGAAGCAACAACATTATCAGTAGGGTTAACGACAGACAGTAGGACTAGGAATGACGCCATCAGCGTGGCCAGCTGGGAAATTATCATTACAGCTCAGTGATGGTTCATGAGATGCAGTGATAACATCAGCGTGGTCAGTGGCATGTTTGTAAAGCGCGGACCTTTCCGCTTATTGAACGGATGGGTCTCTAATGAACTATAAACCAGGCCTGTAATGGTTCTGATGTTTCAGCATTACAGTCAATGTGTCTGATTCATAACTGCTATCGTCCAATCCAAATACCTGTATTGTCTCCCGAGTGACTCAGACAGATGTCCGTGAGTGTGCTTAGTGGATGGCTGTGCTAATTCATCCCGCTGTGTTTCATATTACTGCCCATTTGACAAGACCTTTATGTTCCGTTCCTTACAATGTTTTATCTATGTGTAGAAATATTTAGAAATTATTTCAAAATCTTTTTGGAAAAATAAACTCTTTTTTATTGTACTCAAATATATAACTGTGTGTATTCCGTAATACGTCAAGTGCCGAACTATAATGGGTTAACTGCATCTAATCTTGACAGGAATTAATCTGATTAGTGATGTGCAATAATTCACCCTTGTTGTTGCTACACAGCCCAATTGAAACAGCAAATGTACACGCACGTTTACTCGCAGCATTCAGCATACGTCTTCCATAGTTAAATATGTTAAACATATGTTTACGTTAACACAGCATATTTGTACAACTATATTTACTATTTTATTCCGGCGGTGAGACATCCAAGAATATCATATCTGTTGTGTAAAGGTGTGTCATGAAGGCTCGGCAATTTTATATTTCCCTTTGGTTTCCATTACGTGAACCTATTGAACCCAAGCTGCACCTATTTTCGTCATTGAGATTCATTATCTGCGAAACGACTGTACAGTGTCCAGCTTTATTTTCGTGCGGACTGACTAAATAAAAGACTGTAATAGGACCTGCAAATTAACTGTACCGAATTTCATTTAGATATACGCAAATGAAAATGTGCCGGTGCTTCGATATATATAATGTGCCCAATGTGGTGACAAAAATACTGGAGTGAATATTTCTCCTTAACTGTCGGGTCACTCCGGATTTCAGTATGAAAATTAGAACAAATGCTGTGGTTTAATACCTTTAAGTTCCACTGCTATTTCGATCACTCTATGTTACATGGGCCGCATATCTCCGCTCTGAGCAAGGCGTCCATTTTTCCTCACCCAATTTTGTTTCGGAAAGGTGGAGGAGAACAAGCACTGTCGTGGTTACTTGAAATGACCAGGAGACGCAGACAACTCTTCGAGAAGTTTAACCTTTATGTGCAAACAAAGGCTGAGGCAATCAATGAACTTGTCACCAAAAGCCCGCCGAGCTCCGGTGTACAGCATTCTTTATAGTAATTTCTTATCTCAGTTACATTTAGGATTTATCAGCATACCCAATCAATTTTTAGTTGCATATCATCTATACATCAACTAATCAATCGCTCTTGCCTAGCTGTCGGTGCGCAACCAGTATTTCTCTCCAGTTCGTATTGGGGCTCCATTCCTGGCCAAGGTTATTTTTTCAGACAACCTCCGTCACATTACATTTCCTGCTCGTACCATCCTGTCCGCCACCGTTAGCTCATACTAAACAAAGGCTGAGTATAATACATGGAGTACATTTCAGCTAAGTAGTGCTGCTAGCTAAATTGCCACAGTATGCAGCTAACATAGTACAGATATCTAGTAAAACAATACATAGCAAAATGTGTCTAGTAAAACAATACATAGCAAAATGTGTCTAGTAAAATAATACATAGTAATATTCAGTACATAGTAGTGATTACATAGTGTAGTAAATAGCTAGTACATAGTGGTTATATTTCATGTATATATAGTGATTATGTCAGGTATATATCTCAACAGCACTCGGATAGTTTCCCTTCTTTTTGATTTTTTTAACAAAACTTCCTTTTTTCTCCAGATGAGGGAACTGACAATCACCTCATTGATAAAATCTGTCCCAGTCTTCTTGGAACAGTTGTTCCATTCTCAAGTCACCCAAGTCAGGGCCGACATGTACATCCGGTACCGATGGTGATAACCATTCTGTTTCTCCTCCACCAATTACAGATGGTTACTACAATACCACCCACATTTTACCTATGGACGTCCGTAGTTTAAACACTGATGGATTCGGTTAGCCTGTAATTTCAAACAGCCCTGCAAAAGCTTCGATTTAATAATGAAGGTTTGTGTATTCTAATTATCACTCTTTGCCCTGAACAATTCAGAATCCAGACTGACCTTTGAGTCAAAGTAGGTCTTTCTCTGCTGGTTCGTCTTCCCCTTTTGGGGGGTTGCCACAAAACTGGCCTCGTTCATGGACTGGATCATTGTTGCACCCACATTTCTCACACAATACCATTGATTTCGCGTTCTCACAAATTTCATCCAAACAGCTCCTCTTAACCTTTCATGTCCCTTCCATTGATGTATTTATAAGTGGAGTAACCTATAGAAAATGATATTGTGTTCTATATTATCATCAAGGCATCATGCTGTCCCATGTTGTTGCAACATTTCCTTTCCACACTTCCTCTTGATTGCGGTTTACGGAGTTTGGGAAATCTCCGTTTGATCCCTAAAAGTGCCATGACATCTTACATCATCTGGGCCGTGAAATGTGTGACTTAATCCATTTGAGTACTCCGGAGTAGTTCCCAGCAAGTGAATATCCTTTCCGATAAGATTTTTGCAGCAGCCTTTGTTGTGTCTATCATAGTTAAGAATGTTTGTGTGCCATAATCCGTTTCAATACTCCGAGCTAGACCCAGTAGGTGAATATTTATACACCCACGTCATAAAGCTATCTATTATTACCACGATATATCTGTATCCTCCTGGAGCGGGCGGTAAGAAAAATAATTTTATCTAATTGTAAAGTAGTTCAAGACCCTTTTACTGGTCTGGTGTGTTGAGGCCTCTTTTCCTTACATTTCTGTGAGGATAAAATTGTGCACAAATCAATCAATTTTTCACAAAATATCAACACCATCCTTCTTCTTAGGCCACCAGCACACTTTCCTGATCTTTTCTAGGATGTGTTTGCATCCCTGGTGTCCCCATGCATTATGGTAACAGCGGGTCATCTGGTTTCTTCCTTCCTCTGGAACCAGAAGCTTTTATTTACGAAGGTTAACTCCACCTTAGACAGATAGTGTCCTTTGTTCTTTGTATATTATATATATATATATCTTCAGCTCCTTGGTTCAATCCTGTATCTTAATCTGTTGTTCCTTTGCTTCCCAATCCCCCCAATCTGTGGCTGCCATTTCTGCAAAATAAAGTATCTTGTTCCAACAACTCGTCAACCTTTCAATTTCCCTTTATGATTTTTTTTTCAGTTTTCCTCCTTAAATATATTGTAATAGAGGTGCAGATGAGAGGATCTGCCGAGCAGTTGAAACAAGCCCTCTGGCTGCTCAGAGAAGTAAATGTTCTGTAAGGCTGTGCAAACTACATACGATCAGATTGTATGTCTGACTTCGGCGAAAAACTTTCTGGATCTAACCAGGTAAGCTGCAGCTGCCGATTCTGCTGTCTCTGCATTCATGGGTTTCGGTAGTTTTAAAGCAATAATACACATATCCTGGTCATATCATCCTCTACATATGTGCCTCACCCAGTTCTCCTCTCTCCATCCTGTACTGATGAGGAACCACATACAAAAATAATTGTGTCTTTGTGTCTTTGTTCTCAATCATTACTTTATCTGATCTTCAATCTTTTTTTGTTTTTGATACAAACAGACCCTTGAGATCATTTGCTTTCATAGCTTGAGACATATTTTTACTTACATGGTACAGTAGGTTATCTGCTAACATTAACGTTGTGTTTATACCCTTTACACTAATATTTATTGCTTGCAAATGCAATGCCCATCTGATGACTCTTCTTTGCTTACTCAATCATTTTGAATCGGTCCAGCTAACAGTAATTGTGTGGGTTTGCGTTCTGTCAGTATTGAAATTCTCATTCTGGGAGGCTGCTTTATTTAGGAAGCACCACAGGATGCCCCAGAAGGCTTTAAACCGCTAGTTTTCAGTTGTAGGGTTCCATTGGAAAATATTGTTTTGATGTGATCTGAGCATCTGCCCTTTAATATGTACACGGGGATTCAGTTTAGATAACGTGCAGTTTCAGTCCGGATTCAGTATTTTGCTTTCATCATCACCCCTAATTCTAAATTATTGTAAATTATCCCAGTGCTGCAGGATGGTAAAATTAATATCTGCCTTTCAGGACACTGTAATAGCTTATCAGAGTCCAGTTATAGCTGTACAGTTACTAAAGATTAGACCTACCGTGCGGAATATCTCCATCCACTGCCTCATCGGCCTTCCCTTGCTCAGCCAGTTCTGAATCTATACAGCCAGTTTTCACTAGATCCCAGGCCATCTGACGTTCTGACTGAGTGCTCCATAGGGAACCCAGTCAATCACCTTAACAAATAATATACCTCAGCTTCATCTACCAATTCATCTACCAATTCATCTACCAATTTTTCACTTTATCATGGAAATTATTCCGACTCATAAAGGACGACCTGACCTCACAGAACCGTGCTGACTATCTCCAACCAGGATGCGTTTCTCCAGATACGCATAAATTCTGCCTCTAAGAAACATTTCCTATAGCTTGCCCACCACTGACCGAAGACTCAGTGGCCTGAAACTCTCAGGACTACATTATATTTCGTGAAAAAAAGAATAACATTTGCCATTCTCTGTGTCCGGTGATGACACAAGTGCCATGTCCTAAAGCGCAGCGATATCTACCCTCACTTTCTGTGGTTAGCTGAACTACATCCCTTGTAGCACCGGGGAAATAGTTACTGTCATGTTTTCCCTGTTTCCGTCTCGTAATTCTGAACGTTTGCGTGTTCCGGCACATCTGTCCTGTTTCACTGTATCCACATTCATCAATGGCGGGCTCACTGATGAATATTGAAGCAAAGATTGGGTCAGGACCTTCACTGCCTCCTTGCACTCCAGGCAAATGTTTCCTCTTTTATTGCTCTTCTCCCCCACTCTCCATCTGGTCGTCCTCCTGTTTTACACCTACGAGGCCTTCTCATGTCCTTCTAATTCCTCCTGTCTGCACTGTGTCTTTCCATAGACCTGCCGGATCCTTTCTTCCAAAACCTTAAGTATGTTCCTTATCTCTTACCAACCAGGGTTAATTTCGGGGCCATTCTATTTCCGCCTCAATGAAACAAGCCTGTACTGAAACCCAATCTGGTGTTCTATTAACAGTCTCCATATTTCTGTTGTGCATTTGAAGGAACAAATCCTATCCCAACGCCCTACCAAGTTCCTACCAAATAACATTAATGAAATACTTTCCCTACTGTGTGCTCCTATCCCACGATAAGGTATTAATAAAAGTCGAATAGCTGTGTCCTATCGTTCTGAAATGCTGACCCGCAGAGAGATGTTACCCGACCCGTTTCACTTTCCAGTAGCAGATCTACGATGGACAGTTTGCTAGCCCGCCTGCCCCTCATTGTGATGAGACTCCTTCTCGGGCGTAACCGAGAAATTCTGTTCCATGTGAACCTTTGCAAACAGACGAAGTGCCCATGAATATTGGTGGTTTAAATTGCCTGTGAAAACAACAGTATCAAAATGGCAGCTGTTCAAAATCTATCTCCTGAATTGTCAGCGCCTCTGCTTGTTGTTTTCGTTTTGGTGACGGGAGCTCTCTACAGAATAGTCCCAAACGAATGTCGGTTCCCTTCCTACTTCTGAGTTCCAATCACAGTCTATTAACATCCAATTGCATCACAGTGTCCTTCCTTCCGCATCTGTGACAATATCACACTCTACCTGTGTTTAAAAGGCTTTCCCTTTACTCTCTTTTACCCGACTGTGAACATTTTGAAACATCTGAACCCCAAGATGTCCGGAGGTTATTCATCCCCATGAGATTGAATTGCCTTTATTTCCTCCACATACATTAAAAATAATAATCTTTAGGTTATGCTTCCATCAAAATGTACAATGTGCAGTCCCAGAAAATTATAATTCTAATAAATCGAACAGTAAATATAACATACAAAAAAAAACTGAGATCAGCGTGACTTATCAGTCTGATGGCATGATGGCTGAAACGGTCAAGGAGCCTGTTGGTCCTGCATTTTATGTTGCAGTACCATTTCCCGGATGATTATCAAGTCTCTGCGGTAGTTTGGAATTCATTCATTTCATGATGACCAGAGACATGAATATTTGAATTTATGGAATATTTGCGAAATCTACTCATTTTCAAACTGTTTTATTCGAAACTCCGCTGATTTGAAATTGGAGTGGGCCTTATCTACAAAGATGACCATTTAATGTAAACACATACTTCACTCCATTCTTCAATTCTTGCCTGAATTTCCTCTGTGTCAGTGTATAGATGCAGGTATTGGTGCACATACTCAGAATTTGCAACATGATCCCAAATTGTTGCAGTATATATACCGGGGAACTCAAATATTTGTCCTCATAAAAAAAGTTTACCGTTTGCCATTTCATTGAATGAGCTACATAGGGTATCCAAAATAAGATGAAATTAGCTGAAATAGCAAACAATAAAATCATCGATTTTCTGCGGTTCTCCACCTCGGTATCCTTCTGATTATCACTGCTGTTCCGAAGCCCTCTGCGGACTCTATTTGCCGCAATGATATGTCTTACTGTTAACCCATTGAAAACTAGAATTAAGCCGATTGGTAGCAATGGCGTTAAAATGCTATCCAGTAATTCAACACCTTTCCACACGGATGAAGTCGCGTATTCATTTGATAATGCGCAACGCCACGGCATGTTGTCAAGAATGACGTAAGGTTCAATAGCAAAGTAAAACGGGGCACTTCTCCCGCAGCTCAGTATAACCACGGTCACCATAACCACTGTTGCTGTTCTCTCAGTGCAGTATCGTTCCCCGAGCTTTCGACAACATATTGCGATGAAACGATCGAAGGTAAAACTGACCGTAAACCAAACAGAACAGTCCCTCGTTACAACAATTAACACAAGTGTCACTGCGCATACAGGAGTGATGAGCAAGGATCGGGAATAAAGGAAGATATTGTTGGTCTGTTGCACTAAAGCGAAAACTATAACCACCATCACATCTGCTGTTGCCATTCCAACCAGGTAACGGGTGATGCATTTGGAGAGTCCGCATTTTCCCCGAGATAGGATCACAATTGCCGTTAAATTAACTGCAAGAAATTAAAACAAAAACAGCATTATTGTTATTTACAACTGCCCGAATGCCCAGTATTCTTCCCATAATATACAGGGTACTTTTTTTTTTGGAAGTGAAAAGCAGATATTCGAAGTGTGCCGTCTCCATTGCTGGACTCCTGCTGGAGAACCACAATTTGACTGGCGACTTTGCGGCAGTTTAGAGCGAGGCTCTGATTTCCACGAGTCACCTACCGGTGAGCGGTCGATCGCTCCTGCAAACATCACCATGAACAACGGCAGTTTCATTATTAAAAGTGAATCAGCTGAAGGAATTATTTGAAGTGAAATTCAGGAGGTTTATCGCATAATGTACAATTTAGTAACTTTTCGAAGAACAGACCTGTGTGTCGATATTCGACTGGCCGGTCATTCGAAAAACCTGCCGATCTGGAAAGCGATCACGGTCGCTGCAGAACGCCGAGCATGTTCTAGCTATGAGACAATCGGCAACAACATATTTGACAAAAGAGAAGAAAAAAAAATGACATCTGATAAATATGGAAACTGAATTATGAAAATACATATATTTATATATCATCTGCCTGAATCCTCAATTCTGGAAACACAAATCAGGCGATGGCACCATCTGTACTGTTCTCCAAACAGTGCAGCAGAACAAAAGCCAGACGACGGCGCGATACATAGAGTGACCAGCTCCAGTACCTTACCAGGGACACCGATCGCTACAACTGCAGGATAGAAAACGGCCGCTATGTAGAAAATAGCTGGATGTTCCATATTCCGTCTGAAGCCGCGTTCAAAAGGTTGTATGTTCCAGTGATCGGTTTTACAAGTTTATCTGCAATTCAGAGTAATTCCACTGAGTCAATTAGTGCGGTTATCACATGAGTCGCATTAGGGACAACCGGCTACACAAACACTTACATTAAATAGTTTTTTTCTTTTTTTTCACTATGTCATAGTGCAATGAATTGTTATCCCTAAGGGTGTTACACGTTATTAACTTATCAACAAAAAATAACTTGAGCGTTGCCAATTTAATTTCTAAGGCACTAGGCTTCAGCTGCTGAACAGGGACATTCTCTGATCAGTGTTGTTTCTAACAAAGACAATCATCCCCAACAATGAACATCGACATTTACTTTCCAAGAGATTTATTTTGACACATCGGCAGACCACATTCGCTTCTGACGTTGGCTCGGCAGATGAAATGAGGTACACGTTATTGAAGGGGAAGATAGGTTTATTTCTTCTAGCCTGTTCTGGTCATTTCCAGTCTCTCGAGTGACGGAAGTCACAATAATGGGTTTCACAATAAAAGACGCTGTACGTATGTTCTTCTAAGCATATAAAAATGGTCGAGAACAATATTCCAGGGATACTTCATAATAAAAAAATACGCGCCCATACAACTTTATCTGCGCCTTGTGAACGGATTGATGAACGTTCTTTTCTGGATTAGCAGAGAGGGAATGGTTGATTCTTTGACTGTGACAAGTGTAGTGCAGGGATTGGTGTTAGGTCCGTTGCGATCTATTATGTATTTTAATGACTTAGATATCGATGTAGAAAAATTAATCAGAAATAAAACAAATTATGACAAATCCTAGTTTTTGGCCATTGTTACAGTCAGGGACTTTATCCAAAATTGTTGCTTGATGTTGACTGACTGGGAAATGGGTTAAAAATCGCATATTGAATTTAATATAGAACAGTATGAGTTCGTCTGCATTGTCTGGACAGATACAACAGGCGAAGAAACACATTGAATTGGTGTAATTTAGTGAGCCGAAGGAGACCTGGGAATACAGATCGATAATTCCAGGAAAGCAGCATCACGGAACAATCGGCTTACATTGGCTGTAATCCGATTGAACTTCACAGTCAGTTCACTGAGTACAGGAGCTGGGACGTTTTGCTGAAGCTGTACATCACGTTGGTGAGGCAGCAGATAGAAAACCGTGGGCTGGTCCGGCCCCCTACATACAGGTTTACAATATCAATAATCTTCAAAGTGTGCAGCGATGATTTGAAAGCGAGAGTTCTGGAACTGAGGACAAGAGTTAGAAGGAGCTGTTGAATTGAATTTATTCGCTGGACAGCAGAAAATGAATTGAGTTCTTACAGAAATATACACATTTGTGAGAGTTACGGAAAGGGTGATTGCTCACAGATTTTTCTCATCCTCTGACTGAATCTAAAACTACTTCATAAGTGTGGGGTGGAAGTTGAAATATGCAAGAGGGGTGTGTGCTTAAGCTGACTCGCTAAGAGGGTCAAGGAGTGTAGCAGGATCTGCCAGCGGAATTGGTAGATGCGGATTCAATTGTATCATTATAGGGTAGACTGTCTAGTTAAGAGCATGAGAGACGGACCGAGGGTGCAGATAAATGGCGAAGGATCACAGAGGGATGATCCAGATGAGCGAAGGAGCCTACATCTCTGTACTAATAATCTATGACTCCGTGACTATATCTGTCCCATTTTTCCATTCAGTGTCTTCTGATTTTTCACTTTGTCACAGAATGACGCTAGTCAAACTAAAAGGACAACAAAACAACATCTCTATCATTCAAACATCTACACCCACAACGGCAAGCTCAGAGGAAGAAATTGAAAATTTCTACTACTCCCTAGATAAATCACTAGAACAATACAAATCACAAGAAGTCATCATAGTCAAGGGGAACTTCAATGCAAATGTTGGTGAGGGAAGGGATTGGGGGAAAGAAACGAAAGAGGAGAAACGCTTATATCATGGTGTAAAACAAACAATCAGGTAACCACCAACACTTGGTGTTGAAACCCAGGACATGGAGAAGCCCAGATGGGAACAACAAAAATCAAATCGATTACATAACAGTCATTAACAGATTCAAAAATTCGATTACACAATCTGAAAGCTAATACCAGTCATTTGTAAAATGAAAATAAATATGAGAAAACGAAAGAAACAAACTAGATCAGAGCCACTGGATTATCAACAACTACTAAACACCCCTTATCTGAAAATTTCTATCTGAAAATAGAATGCACAATCAATGTGAAAAACCGTTTTCAATTGCTGCATGATGAAGGAGGCAAATCTTCCTGGGACATACTAAGGGAATCCATGATGAAGCTGCAAAACAAACCATCCCAGGAAAAGAGCGGCAAAGTAATAGGAAATGGATAACTGAAGAAATAATACAATTGATGCAACAAAACAGACCATCAAACACAGAGATGGCTAAGAATACAAACAACCTAATAAGACAATAATAACAAAATGCAGAGAATCTAAAGACAGAGTCAGAAATAATTCAAGCTCTTAAATTTGGAACAAAGATCTTTCACAGTAAGGTTAAAGAACCAAAGGAGAAATTACCTTGCTCAGCAATTGGATGCATCAAGGCAAAAGACGGGAAATTAATTATGAGCAAAGAGGAAATCCTAAACAGATGGACAGAAAATATAAAGAACTTTTTGAAGACCAAAAAGGAGAAAAACTGAACATGAAGAATCTTGAAAAAAACAACAATCTAAAATCAGAAATTCGAACAGCTATAAACAAAACAAAACATTACAGAGCAACAATTCCATTCAACATCGCTCTTGAAGTGATACTGGCCTCAGCAGATTTTGGAATAAGGAAAATAACAGTAATGGCAAATGCAATCTATGATCATGGGGAGATACCAGATGATTTAGTTAAATCAGTTTTCATCAGACCTCCAAATAAACAGCGAGTAATAGAATGTGACTTACATCGTACAATAAGCCAGATGAGACACGGGGCAAAAATTATTCCCCGAGTAATCGTGATGAGAGCAAGATGCTCTACAAAACCAAAGATCTGTAAAGAACAATGTGGCTTTCTGGAAAACTCTGGAAGCAATAATGCAATTTTCATGCTACGAATGATCTGTAAACGGGCCATCCAAGTACAAAGAGACATCTACCTATGTTTCATCAACTATACAGAAGCTTTCGATAGTGTCAGACAGCAGGATCTCCTGGAAATGCTTCAAGATCTTGACATAGATGCAAAATATGTTCGTTTCTTAAGACAAGCATACGGGGACCAGACAATATGCTTCAGAATATAAGGAGAAGTGAGTGACTATGTGAATATCTTGAGAGAAGTGAGGCAAGGTTGTGACTTTTTACCCGACTTATTCTACTTGTGTAGTGAGAATATCTTGAGAAGAATCAAAGACATGAAAGGACTCACAATTGGAGGCTACAATATAAATAACATCAGAAATGCTGATAACATCGTACATAAAGCTGACTCAGAAACAAAACTTCAAGAACTATTCACTGTAGTGGCAGCAGAACATAATCGCAGAGGCCTCTCAATCAACATCAAGAAGACAGAAAGCATGGTCATCTCCAGAAAGACAAATATCCCAGAACGTGTGATCAAGATCGGAAATACAATCATCAAACAAGTCAACAAATTCAGGTATCTTGGCAGCTAAATAACAAGTGATGGCGGGAACGACGCAGATATCAAATACAGAATAGCAATGGCGAAAGAAGTTTTCCAGAAATTAAAGATATAATGGCAGAGAGATAAGCATGTACCGTAAAAATAAAATACTGCAGTGCTGTATTTATTCTGTCCTGACTTATGGAAGTGAATGCTGAACCATTTCCCCAGCAATGGAAAAGAGAATAGAAGCAGCTTAATTGTGGTTCTGCAGGAGAATGTTAAAATTATCATGGAATACACACACATCAAATGAAGAAGCTCTCAGAACAGCCCAAGTAGTTCGATCACACATACCACCAATAATAGGAAGACAATTGAGATTCCAAGGACACATCATGCGGAAAGATGAACTAGAAAAGGTCATACCCTCTGGAAAGTCCGAGGGGTACAAACCTAGAGGAAGAGCTCGGCTTAAGTACATCAAAAGCCTAGCCAGGTGGCAATACATTCTAGGTTGCCTCTGTGTCCTGTGTGCAGGAAGACTCCTTGCTCTATACTGTGTCCAAGAAGAATTCCGGCTCTGTGTCCTGTGTCCCAGATGTGTCTCGGCTCTGAGTCTTCTGCGCAAGAAGTGTCCCGGCTCTGTGTCCTGTGTCCAAGAGGAGACCCGGGTTCGTCTCCAAGAAGAGTCGAAGTCGAGTCAAGTCTAAGAGTGAGCTTAAATCCGAGTTCCTGGTCAAGTCAGGCCCGAAATCCTGGTTAAGACATGCCCGAGTTGCAGGTCAAGCCAAGTACGAGTTCCGGGTCAAGTCAATTCCGATTTCTTAGTCGACAGCCAAGTCAAAACCAAGGTACCTAGTACCTCCCAAGACCTGAGTTCTCAGTCAAGCCCAAGTCTGAAGTCCTAGTCCGGGGTCGCCGGTTTGTTATTTTACGTTCACGTCCAGGTTGATATTTTGTCTTCGCTCCTTGGCTTCCTGAGTAAACATAGTCGTGTAAGACTACTTCAGTGTCTGCATCTTGCATTTGGGTCCGATTCTAACAACCCCCCCCCCCCCGTTACAGACCCAGTTCCCTGCAAGAACACACCGAAGTTCCTAAGGCAGCACCTTCCAGATCCCCAAACACTAACATTTAGAAGTTTGAGAACAGTAGAAAACTGGCGACACCACCATTTGGAAATTCCCGTCCAAGTCACTCACCATTGTTACATAGAAACATATCGCCGTTCATTCATTGTCACTGGGTCAAAATCATGGAACTCTCTCCTTAACAACACAGTGCGGGTATCCCTACACCCCAGGGATTGCACCTGTTCAAGGAGGCAGCTCATCGCCACCTTCACGAGGGCAACTAGGGATGGGTAATAAATACCGATTTAGACGGTTAAGTTCACATACCGTAATCGAATCAACTAAAACTCGCCCTCAGAACAGGGTCAAGGGTGTTGGTGTGTCCATTTTCAACATGGAAAGGCAAATGAGTCCATGGAGCTTTATTCAGACTCTAAAACGAACTGTATGTTTACCAATATGAAGTAGGCAGTATATATGGAAATATATAAACAGTCGTCGTTTCAGCCACGACCCTTCAAGGGGGCTCGAAAGGGAGAGGGAAGATGACCGAATAAGAAGGTTGGCGGAGGGGAAGAAGGAAAAGCTGGAAGATGGTAGGTGACGGCAGGTGGGACGAAATAAGAGAAAATGCAAAGTTCTGGAGAGGAAGGAATCTGACAGGAAATGTGAGTAGATTTGTGAGAAAGGGAAAGAGGAGGTGCTCCAGCCTGAGCTCATGGGCAGACGATTGAGAGTTCAGAGTGGGGTGTTACCGAAGAGGAACAGGTGAATGGAAAACTACTTGAAGATAGAGATATCTATGCTCATGCCACAAGATTGGAGGTAACCTGGCGGAATATAAAAGGAGGCCGTTGATTGACAGGTCCGACGAGAACGGGAATAAATGTTGAAATGGCTTGTCCACAGGAAAATTACGCTTTTAGCAGTTGGGGCTGTGTGGCTGAACAAAGCGTCAATTTGGTTTGCATATGTTTCATATCTTCGTATGCCTGGTTGCGACATTACTTTAAAGCTCTGTACTACATTACAAGAACGTACAAACAATATGAATTTCTACAACCAGGACAATTTCCAGAGTTGAACAAGCATCCCAATGAAAGTAGAGCTTTGGCTTTGATGACAAAGTCTATGGGGCCTAGGAACAGAGAAGATCAACAATAACAAACATGAAACCGTGAGATGAGCCCGAGAGTGTTTCGCAACAACAGTCACTGACTTCTCCAATCGTCATTACTCTGTCATTAAGATTTTGCAATTTCGTGTCACACTATTTATCCCTCATTACAATTGGGATTTTACTTGAATGACATCTTGTTTATTTTTACCCCAGCTGTTGGAAGACACGTCAACCTTATGTAGTACTGAATATTCAGCGTCCTGGAGGGAGTATAAATGAATGACCGTGGAGATTCATCAGCTCCGAATTTCTTCAGCGAGATCGCGGGCAGCTGGAAGACAAGCTGAATCTCATATAGCATGCTTGAAACATTTTACCGTGTGAGAAAGATATGGTACATGATCATTGCCGTTATCGGTGTACCTGGTAAGAACACAGGCGAACTAACAGACGCTGTTCTATGTGCGCGGTCTTTGGACTCATTCAGTTACCGACAGTGTTGTGATGTAGTTATATCAGTGAGAGCTGTGCAGACTTTGTGACAAAACTCTGTATTCGTTCAGAAGTTATCCCGTAGATTTTTCCGTTTTCTGGTCTCAAAATGAACCGGCAGTTGAAATACATGTAGAGTGGGAGATCTGGGAGGTCAATTCATTTGAGTGGGCACATGGCGGCCATTTCTGATTACGATAATTCAGCGCGCTCGGTACCTTGATGGTTTACCTGGTGTTATTCTGTGTCTATAACACGAAAATATTTAAGTTCAAATTTAAAGGTATTGTGCCGTGTTTTAAGAAATTATTGTAAGTTTGAAGGGAACCCGGGAGGCGAAAATTTGGCCTTCTTGATCGGATACGTTGACAGAGCGTGAAAGAGTCCCGGCAGGAATAATTGTTGAATTTTAAAGAAGCGAACAGCTCAGACCCTATGGGCGGATGACAAACGGGAGTCGAGGATTAAGCCAAGACATGCGAACTGGGGAAATAAATTTGCCTTTGAAGTGGGCCTTGGCGGAGGAGCGGTGCTTCACTGAATGAGAAGATTGCCAAAGCAGAGGTGATGGTGTCCCGGCAATAACCGTCACGGAGAAACGTGCAAGGGTATCCCGGCTTTACACATCGGCAGAAAACTTAATGGTTCATATTGATTTTTCTAAAGAGCCACCCGCAATCATTTGACAAGCCTTCTTTCCGAACGTGCCCCTCTACCAGTGGCGAGTACAGTACCCTTTCACTCAGCATGCAAAGTCCGTCTTTTGAAAATTCTGAGCTTATCTCTGTCCTGAGAAACAACGGAGCCTCAAGACAGTAATTCACTCGATTCTTTTGGTGTTCCCCCAGTGAATTTACTGACGATTGTGATCCTGTCCCGGGGAAATTGCGGCGTCTCCACCTGCACCACTCTCTATCTGATGGCCATGGCAACGGCTGATCTTCTTACCATCACCTTTGACGTCATAATGTGGCGGATCAGTTATTACTACTACCCCGGTAATTTCCTGGACGTCACCCCCGTATGTAGTGCGATTGCTGTCCTGGGGTTTGCAGCCACGGACTCTTCTGTCTGCTTCACTGTCACGTTTATGTTTGATCGGTTTGTCCCCATCTGTTGCCAGAAGAGGAAAGCAAAGTATTGCACGGGGAAAACTGCGGCTGCGGTTCTAACAACAACCGGCCTTTTGTTCTTTTTTAAAAAATATACCCGAATTCTTTATATTTCATCCTGCAAAAGAGACTAACAATATACCATAGGATTGTATTCGAAAGCCGGCCTACTATACGGATCCCGGGTGGATGGGGTATGATAGGTTTTCTGCTGTTTTGAGGCCTTTACTCCCGTTCGTCTTGATACTACTGTTCAATGCTCTGACAGTCAGAAACATCTTAGTGACTAGTCTCGTCCGGAAGGGTCTGAGGGGTCAGAAAAAGGAGGATAGCGGTAAGGACCCGGAGTTGTAGAGCAGGACGCGGTCTGTAATCCTACTTCTCACCATCTCCGGAAGCTTCATCATCCTGTGTTCGGTGTATGTTGCCGAATTCCTTTATTACATCATGGCCGGTCTGGATCAAAATAATGACAATGTTTCTGAAATCGCTCTTCAACATTCTGGATACATGTTGATGATATTAAGTTGCTGCGCGAACACGTTTATTTATAGTGTAACTCAGTCCAGGTTCAGAGAACAGTTCATCAGCGCTGCGAAATACCCGTTCATGTTAATTATTCGACTAATGAATAAACAAAATACCTAAGTTCTTCCTATTGGCCGTCGCTGTGCTTGACATCATGAATTTACAGATCTGACGGTCATCGAAGAGCATGGCAGCGAGGAGAATAAGCATGGTTTAGATCCCGAGAGAGACATAGCAGGGGAGCAGACCTCCACCTCCTAACAATCATTAAACTCATCCTACTTTTTGTTATTTTCGTTTCACCATACTACCGCTGCCAACAACGCGACATCCCTTTTCAGAATGATAGAGCGGGCCAAGATCTGAGGATGTTTAAGTCCAAATCGGCAAAAAGGCAACTGATTCCTTTCTTTAGTCTTTTGCTTATGAATGAAAAGTACATGATCGTGAACTTGCAATTGTCCTTTGCAAGGGAAAAATCTGTTCAGGCGAAAAGCTTAGCGGTACAGAACACGCATATTCTGACCATAACTGCGCAAAGTTTCTGTTGAAAATCCAGATGCCCACTCTGCTCCAAGGAATGAATGTCATCACACTTTCTAGTTTCAGAGCAAACTGAATGTTGAACCGTCCCTGCATTCACTCCAGTACAATCGTATGTCCGTTAATATTTTTTTTTCCTCTGCTAAAAATGGTATGATTTGTGTTGTGGACTTAGAGAAGCACATTCATTTCTCAAAGAGGAGAACATCTGCAGATGCTGGAAATCCGAACAACGCACACGGAATGCTGCAGGAAGTCAGTCGGCCAGGCAACATCTCTAGAAAAGAGTACTGTCGACCTTTCAGGCCGAAACACTTCGGCAGAATGGGACAGAGAACAAAAAAAAATAAAAAATGATGAGGCGTAGATTTAAGAGTGGGGGTAGGGGAATTGGAGAGGGAAACGTTAGGCAATACGGGAGGGCGAGGGGTGAAGAGCTGGGAAGTTGATTGGTTAAGGCACTAAGAGACTTTGGAAGAAAGAAAACGGAAAGGGGGACCAGAGGGAGGCGATGACCGGGCAAAATGTGAGAGAGGGAAAACGGGTTTGAAAATGATGAGGGAGAGGCGGGGGGACATTACTGTTTGTTTGAGAAATCGATGTTCATGCCTTCCTAAACGGAATATTAGGTGCTCTTCCACCCACCTAACTGTGGCTTTCTCCTGTCAGTGGAGGAGGCCATGGCTGGAAACATCGGAATGGGAATGGGAAGTGGAATTAAAGTGGGTGACCACAGGAAGATCCCGCTTGTTCTGGCAGACGGTGTGTAGGTGCTTTGCGAAGCTCTCTCCCAATCAACGTCGTGTCTCACTGATATACAGGAGGACACCCACGGAGCAGCGGACGAAGTAGATCACCCCTACAGACTCACTGGTGGTGTCCTCTCACCTGCAAGGACTGTTTACGGCCCTGAATTTCTCATTTGTCAATTACATGGAACGTTATTATTGCGCTGTGCTGGAGATTTGCGTGAATATTGCCGGGTTGGCCTAACTGTTTAATGCTACTATGTAGTGACTTTGGGATGAAACAAGCTGCAGATATTATTTTTTGGACAATGTGTACCCTGGTCATGCAGCATAGCTTTCAATTTCGTCTTTCAGGTCCGCATATTTCTGGTGTTTTGTCTATGTTGGTAATGGCTGCATCAATTTGGCAGTTCTTGCTTGTTCGTCCTGCAGTATTATATCCGGACGGGTATAATGTACTGTCCGATCTCTAATAATGGATCGGCCGTCATATAGTCACAGGACTCGGACTCTAAAGGTGGACCAGAGTTGTACTTATACTGAAGTGTAGCGTCTTCCATCAGTTTCCATTAAAATCAAGATATTTGTACTGCAAGTTTATCTGCCTTAGTCTGTATACTGCCCCATTCAAATATAACATCTTCATTTCAGTATGCACTCTTTTCGATATTGTCCGCCATTTATGTTGCATCTTTTTGACTGCAATTTTGCCCTATCGACTACCTTTCCTCACTACACGTTGCCTCTGTCTGCTCAAACAGCTCCCTCATCTCCAGCTCGTTACACAACTTTCCTCCGTTACTTTCTGTATTGAAATACATGCAGCTCGGGTCAGTAGTCGCACCATGCTCAACTTTTGATTCTTTGCTCTGTCTGCAGTCTTCCCAACATCTGGCATTCTGGTTCCCATCTCCCTGCAATTTAATACAGTGTATTGTGGCTAAGGGTACCTTGGACACGCCGCTCATCCGGGTCTTCCACAGGATACAGTTTTGTTCCGCCTCAGGGGCTGCGTCGAGCACTATGACAGAAAGAATTAAGTTAAATGCTATCACAATGAAATAATAATTAGCTGACACGTGCATCCTCACGAGCGCAACTGCCGTATCTGCTGTGCTGCCGAAGCCGTGGTCGTGACAGGGCCCCTGGCTAATTATTATTTCAGTGTGATCGCTGCCTGCTTGCTTTCGGCCTTGCCTGATAAATTGGAGAGTTTGAGAAAACTGTCTTCCGATATTAATTTTATCTCCGTAAACACAAGGAAATCTGCAGATGCTGGAAATACAATCAACAACACACAAAAATGCAGGAGGAACACAGAGTGCAGTTGCAGCTGATATGTTCTTTGAAGTCTCTGGGCTGACAAGGAATGACATTGATAGTTAACCAATTATTTAAGGACTTAACCTCCTTATTTGGTGCTCATGTCCACATTATGTGTCATATTCCCTGTTTCTAAATTGTTAGCAGATAAACACAGAAAACCTACAGCGCAATACAAGCCCTTTGGTCCACAAAGTTGAGTAGATCTTGTCCCAACCTTAGAAATTACTAGGGCTCCCCATTGCCCTCCATTACACTAAGCTCCATGTACGGTTGCAAAAGTCCCTTAAAATAACCTGTCGTATACGCATCCACCACTGTTACCGGCATCACATTCCACACACTCACCACCTTGCGTAAAAAAGCTAACCCCTGACATGTCTTCTGTACCTACTCCCAAGCACCTTAAAACTGTGCCTTGTTGTGGCAGCCATTTCAGCACTGGGAAAAAGTCCTTGACTATCCATATGATCAATGCCTCTCATCATCTCATACACCTCTATCAAGTGACCTCTCATCCTTCTTCTCTCCAAGGAGAAAAGGCCGAGTTCACTCAATCTGTCCTTATGAGGCATGCTCCACAATCCAGACAATATCCTTGTAAATCTCCTTAGCACCCTTTCTATGGTTTTCACATCGATCCTGTAGTGAAGCAATCAGAAATAAGCACTGTACTCCAAGTGGGGATTGACCAGGCTCCCATATGACTGCCAGGGTTGTTGGAAAACACCACTGAGCTCTAAAGACTGAAAGCAGAATGGGAAACCATTAGTTGGATTTTCAGTATAGCAGAGTCAGAAGCCAGAGGTGGGTCTGTACAGAGCAGAGTTTGGAGCTCTGGATGATGGTCGGGGTAAGAACGTATGATGATCAGAAGGGAATCAGCAGCAGGGCGTGTCAACGAATGACAGGGTAGCAACAATTGGAAGCTGATTAACAGAGAAATTAAGCTGGTTGTCTGATGACACAAACAATGCCTGTTGTGTTGGAAGTAGTTATATCTATTGAGGGATGTTCCTGTTTGTTTATCCTGTCATATTACATCTCAATAGTTATTATGGACAGTCCTATTAGTAATAATGTATGGTTATCATATAATTTGTACGGTCTAGACTCTAAAACTGGGTCAGGCTTGAATTTGTGGTGCCTTTGTGCAGTTACGGTGAAAGATATTTGCCATTTAACTGTATCTGTGTATGTAATCAGATTGAGTTCAACCGGTACAGGATCCCAGAATGTGTTGTCTGCGTCTGGTATCTCTCGGCATACTCTGCATTTATCGCCTTGTTTGTATGTATTTTTTGACATTTGTGTTTTTGTTTTTATCTTTGATAACCACCTTGTCCCGTATTTCTGCAAGGAACTCCTGGGTTACATAGGTAGGCAGAGGGGGAGCTGTGGCTCTGTTGGTAACAAATCAAATCAAATCATCGGAAAGTTGACTTAGGATTGGAATGTGTTGAATCATTCTGGGAAGAACGAAGGAACAGAAAGGTTGAAAAAACTCTGATGCGAGTTATCTGGAGACTCCAAACAGTAGTAGGTATATCTTCCAAAAATCACTGCGGGAGATAGAAAATGCTAGCCAAAAATGGCAATGCAACAATAGTCATGGAAGATAGTCATTCAGACATATTGGGTAAATTTAGTTTGGCGCTGGAACTCAAGAGATTGTAATTCCAGAATGTCCATTAGATAACTTATCAGAGCATCTCCTGGTTGTGGCCAGCTGGGAATCAGCTATTCTGGATTTGCTGTTGTGCAATGGACCAGAACTAATTAAACCACTTAAGGGAAAAACGACCCGGAGGAGAAAGTGATCTTAATATAATGGAAGTCGTCCTGAAATTTGAGAAGGAGAAACTGAAGTAAGATGCATTACTGCAACCGTGGAATAAGGACAATTACAGAGTCACGAGAGAGGCCATACTTGATAGGAAAGAACACTGGCAGGGATGACGTCCAAGCATCAATGACTGTATTTTTTGGAAGCAATTCGGAAGACACAGGATATATGCATGCCAAAAAGGAAGATCTATTCTAAAGACAACATCATACAACCGTGCTGAAGAGAAGACCAAACCACATAAAAGCCAAAGAGAGGGCATATAACAGAGCAAAGGTTGCTGAGAAGTCAGATGGTTGGGAAGCTTTTCTAACCAAACAAGAGGCAACTAAAAAGTAATTAAGAAAGAAAAGATGGAATCCCAATCTAGCTAATTACATTGATACAAAATGTTTCCTCAGATACGGAAAGTGTAATACAGAGGCAAGAGTGGATATTGGACCAGGGAAAGCAATGTCTGAAGGGTTATGGGGGACGAGGAGATGGATAAGCATTGATAAGTATATGAACTGAATATGTATTTCACATCAGTCTTCATTGTGGGAGCGGGTGGTGGCTGTCCAGATGTCAGTGGTCAGAATTGTGTGAAGTTGCCGTTACTCGAGAGAAGGTTCCTGGGAAGCAAAGAGGTGTGAAGGAAAATAGATAACTTGGACAAGATGATGTACATCCCAGCATCGAGGAAGAAGTGGCTGAAGAGATTGTGGAGGTATTAGAAATGTTGTTTCAAAAATCAGTGGAGTCTGCTATTTTTTGCATAAGACTGAAAATTTGCAAAACGTCACTCCACTCTTCCAGAAGGAAGAGAGATGGAAGAACGGAAATTTTCTGACAGTTAGTCTGACTTCATTGGTTGGGTAAAAATTGCAGTCAGCTGTTGGGAATGTGTTGTCAGGGCAGGTTAAGACACATGATAACATCGGCAATTTTAAGCGTATTTACCTCAGGGGAAAATCCTGCCTAAAATGTGCGTTGCAAGAATAAAAAAATGGCTGATTGGCAGGACGCAGAGGATAGTAATAATGAGGACATTTTCTCTTTGGCTGCCGGTGACTAGTGATGTTCCACAGGACTTGGATGGCAGAATTGATAGCTTTATTGCAAAGTTTGCCGAATACATCAAGATAGCTGGAGGGCCAGGTAGTTTTGAGGAAGCAGAGAGGCTATAAAAGGACTTCGACGATCAGAGGAATGGGTGTAAATGAAGCAGGTGGAATTCCGTGCAGGGAAGTGTATCGTCGTGCACATTGGAAAAAGGGAGACCGGGGTACGCTATTTTCACGTAATCTCAACTTCAGAGCACTTGTGCAGCATTCCCAAAAGAACAATTTGTCGGTTGAGTCGGCGGTGACGAAGACAAATGCGATTTTAGCATACATTTCAAGAGGACGAGAATAGAAAAACAGGAATTTAATTTTGAGGTTTTGTAAAGCATTGGTGATACTTCACTTAGAATATTCTAAGCAGTTGTTGGCCCCTGAGAAAGGATGGACTGACACTGGAGTAAGTTTATGATAATGACTCCAGGATTTAATGTCTTCTCAAATGTAGAACATTAGATGGCTCTGAGCTTGTGGCACTGGAATTCAGAAACTGAATGGTGATATAATTGAAATGAACTATTGAAACAGAATAATGCCATTCGGCCAATCTAGCCTGTGCCAACCCGTCTATCTTCCGAGTTCCTGCAACTTCCACTGGGACCACATTCCTTCATACCCCTCGCACCATGAACCCATCCAAATTTCTATGAAATGTTGGAATGGAACCTGCCACTTGCACTGGCAGCCCATTCCACAATCTCATCGCCTCTGAGTAAATAGGTCTCCCCTCATTTTTCTCTTAAAGAATAAGTAATGACCTTTCAAGAATCACTAGATTTGGGAATGGTTCTGGCGGACTACAAAGTTGCAAATATCACTCCATTCTTTAAGAATCGAAGGAGGCAGAAGACAGAAAATCATAGGACAGTTAGAAGGACTTTAGTGGTTGGGATGATCTTCAAAACCATTAACGATGATCTTTCGATGTACCTGGATAAGCATGATAAAGTAGACCAACGTCAGCATGGTATCCCTCAGGGGAAATCTTGCCTGACAAACCTGCTGGAATTCTTTGATGAAATTATAGGCAGGAATGAGAAAAGAGAAGCAGTGAAAGTTGTTTGTTTGAATTTTCAATTTGTCTTTTACAAGATGCTGTACATGAGGCTGCTTAACATGATCACAGGTCGGTATTACTGGAAAGATATTGGCATCAATCGAAGATTGGATTATTTGCGGGAGGGAAAGATTGAGAGCAATGCAAACCTGTTAAGTTTTCGGGCGGTAGCTAATGGCGTTCTGCTGGGTTCTGTTAGATATCGATGATTCGATGAGAGAATTGATGGCCTGGTGACCAACTTCGCATTTGATATGAAGGTAGGTGCTGGGCAGGTAGCTTAGAGTAAAACGTGTTCTGCAGAAGTACTCAGACAGGTTTGGAGAAGAGGCAATAAGGTGGCACATGAAGTACACTCTATGGACTGCAGCCTTATGTCAGGTACGCAAGTTCTGTCAGCATAACGCTGCACGAACATTTTTAGCAAAACACTCCGATTCAATACGGATTTCTGTTTGTTGCCGACAGAAATGCTATTTCGGTACTACAAGTCCATTTCCACAGTAGTGGAGAAGTTCCCAATCGCCCCTTGTCAACTGTATAATCCCTTCCAACTCCTACATCACTTCCTACTTCTGTAAACCCCTCCGACCCCGACAGCACTCGCCATCTCTGCAAAACCTTCTATCATCCACCCTGATGCATTCAGGTGAAAGCTGACATGATGAAGACACTGCCCGTGGCATATGGCATGGTTCATAAAACACCCTCACACTTCCTGTTTGCAAACATACCGATTTACATGGATACCTTGATTAAGCCTCTTCTCAAATTTCCTCCTGAAAAAAATATATATATATTCCCTTTTCTCAGTCCCGTTGTCCGCGCCATATCTGTTCACAGGATGAGCTTGACCTTTCTGGGACACGAGAGATGGTCTCTTCCTTCACAGAAATAGTTTACCTTCCTCCACCGTTGATGCTGATCTCAGTCCAATCGGTTCTATTTCCTGAAAATCTGCCTTCACTTCATCTTACCGTCCCTTTAAGTTTGGCAGAGTCCATTTTGTCCTTACCTGCAAACCCACTAGACATCTGTGGTAGGCTCTTCAGTGTAGAGTAATAAGCAATAAGCTGAGATAATTAGGCCAGCTCCTTTGGCAATGGGATTTCCGGGCATGGCCAGGAAAAATGAGTAGACTTGTCCAAATATAGTCAGCCTGGATCAAGCCAGTTCCCTGTGCATTGTAGGGATCATGTCAGTCTCCCAGCTTCGCGGACGGCCATATCTGCACATGCTGTGCGGAGCTGTAGCTCCTAATGGACCGCGTTAGGGAACTGCGGTTGCAGCTCGATGACAATGGTCTGGTAATGAAGAGCGAGGAGGTGATAGAAAGGAGTTATAAGGAGTGAAAGGAATTGGTCACACCGGGGCCACGGGAGACAGACAAGTATGTACCAGTCACGAGAGGGAAAGGGAATAGTCAGGGTCTAGAGAGTATCCCTGGCAACAGTGTCCGTTCCTCTGGCGCCGAGATCGGCCCTGTGGCTCAGAAGGGTAGGGAAGGGAAGAGGAAGGCAGTAGAGGTGGGGGTCTCTAGATGGGCGATTCTGTGGACGCAGGAATGGAACTCGAATGGTGTTCACCTCCCTGGTGGCAGGGTCCGGGATGTTTCTGATCGCGTCCACGATATTCTGCAGTGGGAGGGAGGACAGCCAGACGTCGTGGTACGTAGTAGTACCAATTACATAAGTAGAAAAAGGGAAGAGGTCCCGAAAACAGACTACAGGGAGTTGAGAAGGAAGTTCAGAAGCAGGACCGCAAATGTAGTAATCTCGGGATTTTCTGCCTGTGCCACGTGACAGTTAGTATAGGAATGAAATGAGATGGAGTATAAATGCGTGGCTGAGGGATTGAAGCAGGGGGCAGTGATTTAGATTTCTGGAGCACTAAGACCTCTTTTGGGGCAGGGATGATCTGTAAAAAAAAAGAATGGTTGCACTTGAATCCCAGGGGACCAATACCATATTTTGGAGACTTGCTAACGTTACTGGGGAGAGTTTAAACTGGAATTGTTGGGGTGTGGTAACTGGGGAAGAGGCGGTTGGCTCACAAATAGAGGAAGCTTGGAGACAGTGTGTGAGGGAGGATGGCAGGTGATAGAGAACGGACGCACTCAGACCGACGGTTTGAGATGTGTCTGTTTTAACGCAAGGAATATTGTGAACGAAGCGGTTGAGCTTAGAACATGGATCAGAACTTGGATCTATAATGTAGTGGTCATTACAGAGACTTGGATGGATCAGGGATAAGAAAGTGCCGGGTTTTACATGTTTTAGAAAGGACAGGGAGGGGGGCAAAAAAGGTGGGGCGCTGATCAGATAGTGTCAAGCCTGCAGAAAAGGTGGACGTCAAGGAGTGGCTGTTTACGGAGACTCTGTGGTGGACATGAGGAACAGGAAAGGGTCAATAACTGCACTGGGTGTTTTGTACAGGCCGCCCACTAGTAACAGGGATACCGAGGAGCAGATAGGGGAACAAGTCGTGGCAAGGTATAAATATAACAGTTGACATGGTGGGACATTTGGCATCTCCCAAGAGCAAGTGGTGTAGATAGGGTAGAGTTTGTTAGGTGTGGAGTTCTCCTTCGGTACGTTCCGATGAGACAGGGAAGTTATGGTAGGGTTTGGGCGGGAGGAAAGTTTGCCAGTCAACCTCTGTTTTGAGACTGGCAAGGAAGATCTACCGCAGAAGACTTCTTTGCAATATGTGCCCGAGATGAGAAGGGAGCTGAAAAAGGCTTATGCATTAGCTGAGGTCTCGGCTACCAAGCAGAATCAAAGAAATAGGAGGAGGTATGATCAAAAAGTTAAGTTCTGCTAACGCATGCCTGAAGACTGAGTACTCATAAAAGTCTGGGCTACCTGGGAAGCATACGTTTTCTGACCGCTGGGAGTTACCCCCTATGTAATGGAGACTCAGATGTCAAACGCACCAGAGTTATGGGCGATACCAGAGGATGAGAATGGACCTGTCACGATTTTGCATCGGAAACTCCTTCTACCTCTTGGGCAAGAGTTGCGTGTTAACCCAGAGCCTGACCTGGACCCTACAACTAGTAAGAGGACTCTGCGGCAACGGGAAGAGACTGGAGGACTCAGAGGAACGAGGGAAAGGGGCTGTGGTATATGCTGCCCTTCGCCAACTCCGCAAACCGTGAGGAAGACATTCTTATCCTTTCCCACGCTGAGGCAGGTGAACTTGGCAGGGTGTGGAGGGGGAGGGTTTTGTGGAATTAGCAGGGCTCTGTCAGGCTTGCAGCTGGAGCAGGAAGGGTGTGTAGTCTCCACAGTAACTGGGGATGAAGCTGAGCAGAGGGATCTGATTTGCAGGAAGACAGGATTGATAGACCGGGGGAAGCCTCGTCATGTACACCAGAGGTGTCCCAAGGGGTCTGTGAAACTGAAGGAGTAGTTGATGGGACAAGGAGGTCTCAAAGAATCAGGAGTCCCCCGAGGTAGGCTTGCCTATGTAGCACCAGGGGAACAGAGTGCTATGAATATCCCACTGGGGAGATATGTCACTACCCTTTACAAGTGGATTAGAGTTGCTGACATCACGAAATTATACTGAAAACGGTGTTATTAATCTGAGATGACAGATTACTTCCAAGTCATCAGGAAATGACTATTTTGGTATGGGAAGAGTGTAATGCCCCGGTTCTTACACTTACTGTTATGGTGTATGTGTTTCTTTTTAGAGGTTCTGTAAAAACAGCTTGTTTTCAGCTAGTTTGGCTTGTGGTGGAACACAAGAGATGAGGAGACTTGGGCGCCATCCAATTCGGATGGTAGAATTCAGGGGTTGTTTCTCTGGAGAGGGACACTAAGGTTGGGCTTGGGCTTTACTTTGGCGGGCAATGGGGAGAGAAGACGCTGTGGAGAACCGCTCGAAGCACAGAATCGGATGGGAGAGCCGTTTGTTCGAGATGGATTGCGAGCAACGTTCGGAAAGCGGTGTGTTATTTCATGATGACAGAGCGCCCAGTGCGTGGGGGACAGAGAAGTTCCAGATGAGTTTCAACTTCTGCACATTTGACTGTTTAATTTGGATTGGGCTTTTTTATTTTTATTATTCTTTACTAATCTTTCAGTTAAGTCATGATTCATAAGTATATCTCCTTTAATCATGTGCAGCGGACAGTCTGTTATTTGTAACAGGATAGCAGATTACACAGCATCCACACAAACAAGGGTTTGAGGGGGGCTCGATGTCTCAAACTCACGAGTTCGGTGGGAATTAAGTGTGCTTTCCTTAGGCTTACGCAGCCAAGGAAACCGGGGTGTTTCACCCGTATATCAGTGCATGTGGCCAGACACATAAAGATCAGAATTTAACGGAATAGGGAATTAAAGTGGCAGGAACTAAATCGTCGACGATATGCAGGCGCGGTTTCTCATTCGCCTGTCGTTTGTCCAAAACACAGGCGACGTGTATTTAAACGTTCCATGAAGCACACAGAATTAACAGACGTACCACTCCATTACTGTTTCTCTGCGTGGAGTGAAAAAAACTGTATGAACAGAGAACATAGATATTTACAGCACATTACAGGCCATTCGGCCCACAGCAGAGAGACCTACTCTAGAGACTGCCAAGAGTTTCGCTGGCGGTTCGCCCGCTATTTTGCTCAGCTCCGTGTACTTGGATCACAGTAGACATGCCTCATCCAGGAACAGGACATAATGGTGGCGAGGGCCAAATAGCTCGGAAAATCACGTAGAAATGTTCCCTTCAAAATGTTGAAAGATGTGGAGTGGCAGGGAAAATAAACAGTGTTATGAAGGTTGGTAGAATCTTGTTGACTAATAGAAATTGAAGAGCATGAAGAGCAGGTCAATCTCACTGTGCTGAATTCGGAAGAGGTGTGGGGAGAAGATGGAGAGGAAATAATTGAGATGAAGAAAGGAATTTCTCTTCATTGGCAGAGGGACGGAACTTCAGAGAAACCCCCGTTGAGAAGCTTCCAACATTGGAAAAGTACAGCGGAGACATGGAAACTGAGAGAATGGAATAAAGCTTCAAATGAGGAATATGACGGTGGGGAATGGATGCAGGAGGGCGGAGCTGAGGAGAGCCATGGAGTGAATACAAGAAACATAAATGGATTGAATCAAACTTCCACACTGAAGACAGGATAGAAAAGAAAGGACACAGAGAGATTTTTTTTTTCCGAGGTGAGGGGTTAGGACACGGGCTAATTTGGAACTGTGACGGGGATAATACCCTTCAGCAAATGTAGTGCACTTTTGCAACATTTCACCCGAGATTCCGCGGAGGCTCAGTCTTTGAAATACTTCATAATATTCCTTTTTAATATAAATCGATGAGATTAGATGCGGAAAAAGGAAAATCTTATTCGTGGGGAAATATTAGCAGTGATAATGTCTCATTAAGGAAAAGATTTTGCATGTATTTCATATGTCCATCCGGATTTCCGCGAATTTTCGCAGTGTGATCCCTATCCCCCAGTTATTACCCAGGAGGCTATGCTCTATTTGCCCCATTTCGTTCTTCTGGAACGTTTTCAGTTACGTGTCCTTTATCATTTGGGGAATTTTGGTACATGAGTTTTTGTCGGAAAGCGTATCTCGCCCAGTTTTCCACTGAGACAATGCTCAAAAGTCTAAGGAACAGACAGGCTAAGGACGGATGTTACTGCGGAATTTTCACCTCAGGTAGCCAAAGGATGGACGTCTGCGGTGGAGGGAATGCCATGCAGGAATGACTGAGATCATGGGACTGATTTGGATGGGACTTTGGAGTGACTTCCATACAAGTGCATGAAATTATACACCCAGCGTGCTGGATTCAGCTGTCGTTAGACATGTAAACATCTGTTTTCAATTTATTCCCCTAACTCCGTTTACAGTTTGTGGCACTTAAATGTATTTTTCTCCCTTCACCGATTCCACATCGCTCCCCTTATCGTTTCCTTTCTTGAATATTGAGATTAGTTCTCTTTCTATCGGTGTGGGAATGCCCTGGGGGAAAATTCCGGTTAACAAAATTGATCTATAGACAGCCCGGAAAGTAGTTCATCTCAGCGAATACAGAGTCAGTGTGGTCTTGTGACGGGGACGGCATGTCTCACAAATGTGACTGTGATTTTAAAGGAATTAAATCTCGACGATTTAACAAAACAGGAAGATAGACGGAGTTTGGAAGGACTTCAGTAATGTTTCTAAGAAGACTCCGATGACAGGGACGCCGAGATGAATTGGCAAACTAGTCACAATATCAGCTCGGTAAATGGATGCAAATGGTAGTGTGCGTCTGTTTCTCTCTTCCCGGATGCCGGCTATAAGCGGCGAGTGTAGATTTATTGCTGGGTCCTTTATTGTTCGCAAAACAGTATGTGAATCAAAAAGTGACTTAATGCACTTCGTGAAAAAAAAAATTCTGGGATGACATATAGACCTTGGTAAGGACGATTTAAGTTGTAACCTTGCAATGCTAGGACATACCTCTCTGAATGCAGTGGGACAAGTGAACATTACATGTGTTTTTTGTTATACTTGCATTGTACGCCGAAACGTTGAGTGGAAGAATTCCGACTCGGTCTTACAGCTGTACGGAGCACTGGTCAGAGCAGGGTGACAGCAACGGGTGCAATTCTGATTCCCACGCCATGTGAAGGATTTTGTAAGAACTGAACAATGGTAGATCAAAATTCACGTTTGTTTCTGGACTGTGGGGAAGGGGATAAATTATACGGAGAAGTGTGTTTGTTTCAAATAGAAAATGAAGTGAATGGTCCTTGTAGAAGTTTTTCAATAATGAGGAGGTGTATATTGTACAGATAGCCAACAGCTTTGTCTTTTCCTACGTCAGCAGTGGCTAAACCTACAGGCACGTGCAGACACAGAGCTGAAGACATTCTTTTTTCGCCCCGTGTGCGTGGTTATATCTACAGCAGACGTGCTCTATGTAGGTGATAATAAAATATTGGAAAAGTGTTTGTATAGCCTTTGGTTAACAAATACAGAGAGGGATACGGGCTGTATTATAGCTCTGGGGATTGGCATAGTTCGCCATAGTCGAGCTGGGGCAGAACCTATGCAATATTGATCCCCCGCTGCAATCTACAAGAAGGTGGCTCTGTCACAGCGCTGACCGCAGCGAATCTACACTGCCAGTATAAAAGTCATTGCGATTGCTCCACCTTTACCCGAGTTACCTTGCGGCCAGATGAGCCCTGAGTGTCAACGCAGCTGTGAAACGGAAAGAGTGAATGAAATCAACTGAGTGATCAGATACGGGGAATGTTGATGACGTCACGGCCGTCAAGGACGCTCCTGCACAGAAATGGAGTTGAGTGTTATTTTGTTCCAAGTCAATAGCCAGACCCATTATACTTAAACACATAAAACTCAGGTGCACATCGCGACCCAATGACGGGCGCCCGATGCGGAGAATTAGCGGTTAATGAACTTTCGAACTTTAGGAATATGTGCTTTGCTTTACCTGTGCCTTTTAATCAATATTGAAAACGAAGTCCAAGGAGATTTTAACACCCGCCGCATTTCTTCTCTAAACTTAGCCTGGGTCGCTGTATAAATGCAGGTGTTCGTTCAGGAACTCAGGTACATCAGCATGTAGCCGGCTTCATTGGCGACGTAGGCAGAGTCGGTGTAATCCCCGTCGTAATGCGCGGTTCCTGCGAGTCGGGTGGTCGGAAAGGTCACGGCGGCCGTCAGCCACAACAGAATGAAAATGCCGGACACACTAAAGAGTAAAATGATGGATTTCCGGCGGCTTTCCATCTCCGGATCCTTCTGTGTTTGACTGCTGTGACCGCGCAGTCCGCGGCGAGCTTTACTGGCTAATAAAATGCGCCTTACTGTCACACAGTTAAACAGGGCTATCAGAACAAAAGGTAATATAACAGTTAAAATACTCTGCAGAATGGAGAATGAGGCTCCCACAGGAGACGTCTTGAACCACGAGCTCAGCTTACAGCCCCATGGAATACCGTTAACTACACTGACGGGTTTAAACTCAAATAGAAACGGGACGATCTGTAAATGCAACAAGAGCGCCGCGGTTATAATGCCGGAAAAAGCTGTCCTCACTGTGCAATATTTCGCTTTCAGCTTCTGACAACAGATCGCTACAAACCGATCGATTGTGAACAGGACAGTGAACCAGACCGAGGTTTGCAGGCTGGTTACATTGAAGTACATACCAACCTTACAGGCCGATGTGTAGGACAGGAAGGATGTTGGAAACTGGTAGGTGACGATATGATACCCGATTACACAGAACATAATCACCAGGAGATCTGCCATTGCCATGGCAACCATGTAGTGGGATATACATTTGGAAAGGCCGCAATTCCCTCGGCAGAGGACCACTATTGTCAGTAGGTTCGCTAGGGAAAGAGATACACAGTGTGAGTTACAAATAGGGCTAGGAGAAGTGTTACACTTTTATAGTTCTTACGCTTCGATATATCTGCCATTTTTGATCAAATTTATTATCACCTTCAAGGTGTGATAGGGAGAAATTAATTCAAATATCCCGCTGGACACCCCATTCTTGTGATAGCTATATTTACTATAATTCCCAACTGTTAAGGGTGAGACATATTATCAAAGGAGAGAGAGAGAGAGTGAGAGATCAGCAACGGTGGCAGTTGGTACAATCTGCAACGTTCCCACAATTCATACTGTTGTACTGCTCCTTCACCAAAAGTTAGATCACAAAATACATTTCAATCCGCGGTATCAAATTTACGCTGACAGTGGTCAACTTCGGGGAGGATTGGTCTCTCTGAATTTGAGCACCATCGTCGACTTTGAACTTTGGAAGCGGCGGGGGGAGTGGGAGCAGTAAACCTGATCCTGCATCAGCGTAGAGAGCGGCGACGAACCGTTCAGCAGCAATAGTCTGCCGCTTCTCCGCGCTGGGTTGGTTTCTGAGATAAAGAATACCGAGTGAAATGTCTGTTAACAGAAGAGCGTCATAACATTTCAGACAGAGGATGTGTACACTTACCCGGAACACCGAAAGCTGCCAGAATAGGGTAAAATACAATCGCCACATGCCGGATTGTCAGTAGAGCCATTTTTCGGATATTGTACAAAATGTGCCGCACTTCTTGCACTAAGCGCCACTCCGCTGCGTTCTGTTCTCGCTGCCCTTTTATGCATTAATCTATACCCCGGTTAAAAAAAAACAACAACAACAACAGCAACAATGGTTGCACATAACTCGAGTTAGTTACAGTCAGTTAACAAACATTGCGCCGTTTCTACTTCTGTGTTCTCACGGCGCCACAGGGAATACGGAAAGCTCAGTCCATAACACCGTCTGGTAAAGTAGACAATCAGAATTTTTTTAAAGCTTGAACAGTCTGAGTTATTTGCTGAAGTAATTGTGGACCGTACGGATTCCATCATTTTATTCCAACTTTATCCATACTTCTTCAGTCACAATGAACTCAGCAGCCCTTTGCGCAGGCATGATTGACAACGATAGTAAACGTGATGCTGGTTCCGAGTCTCGTGATGGAAATGAGGAGCCAATGATGATCCATAATATGCACCACCATTTACTGAGACCTTATTCGGAGCCAGAAAAGCCGATGCCCATTCGGTATTGGTAATATTTGTCACTGAGGTTATTATAGAGATCTTTAGCCTTCAATGATAACAAGCGGGGGTACTTTAACACTGTCGTACAGCGGGAACTTCCATGGCTCCGAATAAGGTCTCAATAAATGGTGGTGCATATTATGGATCATCATTGGCTCCTCATTTCCATCACCAGACTCGGAACCAGCATCACGTTTACTATCTCCAGTAAATGTCGTGAAATGTGTGTATAGTGCAATACGTCCAAAAGCGGCGCTAAAATAAACAATATAAATAAACAAGGGAGGTGGCGCAAAAAGAATTCAAACAGTGACGTAGATTTTTTTAATTTAGAAAAGTTTAGAAATAATTTAGAAAGTTGATGCTTGAAGAGAATAAGCTTAACTAAGTTATACGAGGCTTAGCGTGTGTTTTGCTGATACTGACGTCAACCCCCTGAACTCTTACATAGCCACGGACAAAGACATGAGCAGAATATATTGGGAAGTGTTTAATTTGGGGGGGGGGGAGTACCCACTATGATGCTATGAGGCAGGAACCTGGGGATGAAAACTAGGAACTGATGTGTTCAGGGAAAAGCCCAACAGAAATGTGAAAGTTGTTTAGTGCTTGGCGTTCTGGGTTGGTTTGCCCCAGTGAGGTAGGTAAAGGCTGGTAACTCGAAGGGGTCATGTCTGTGACAAGATGTGGAATATCCATTCCCGAGGATGAAAAAAGCAGGCTTAAGACCAACGAAACAGCGATCATCAGAGATGGTTCTGGGGAGTTACAAAGTCGCCAAGAAGGAGCCAAACAATGGACATCAGGTCATGTCTCTGGTACCGTATGATAGTGCAGGTTTCATCTGTTCCTGCTGGTGCATTTTAGAGAGTGAGAGTGTGGATTTCATACTGTATCTCTGTGTCTCTTCTACAGTGCGAGAGTGTGGATTTCATTCTGCATCTCGCTGACTTTTCTGCAGAGTGAGAGTGTCGGTTTAATTCTGTGCGTATTTGTCTCTAGTACAGTGTGAGAGTATTGGGTTCATTCAGTACCTGTCTTTCTCTTGTATAGTGTAACAGTGTGGATTTCATATTGTACCTCGCAGTCTCTTCTGCAGTGTGAGTGTTTGGAGTTCATTGTGTATCTTTCGGTCTCTGATATCACCTGAGAGTGAAGGGATCATATTTTTTTCTTTTTGCTTTTGTCCCATAAATCTGACATTAAATCATCCTGTATAATTAGCAGCATTTTTTATTCAAACTACATTTTGCACAACTATACCAAGCTACCTCCAGATGACACCTCCATATTCATTATACACACAGACCGCCGAACGACAGTAGTTATTTTGGAATAGTACTGCAAAAGTCTTTCAGGCGGAAATAGGACAACGGGCTGGCAATGTCAATGTTCACACCTAATTATTAACATACGCTATTGCATGAACTTCAGTAGGTCTAGATTTGGAACGTTTCTACGTTATTCAATTATGTAACAGTGGTCGTAGTAGTTGAATTACGGAATGCGGAGTGACGTATAACTGCTGTAGAGAAAGGTAGAAGATAAGGTGCAACATCAAAAGTAGACAGATTGTGAAGCCAATGTTATATTATACATCATATAATTATAAATACATTCTATAATAGTATAATAAATATTGTAATAAAGCCCCATAACACGCGTTTTCAGGGTGATGTTGTATTCACTCCTGTATCTTTGTTACCTTTTCCCCCGAAATTGAGGTAGGAGAGTAGTTTTGAGTATTTTCAAACTGCTGTTCGTAGATATGTGACAAATAAAGGTCTAAAAGTTTCCAGAAGTTATACCGCGATATGGAGTTTGGATTCTTAAGAATTCATGCCTGACGTTGAAAGCAGAAGTGCGCTTGCACATCACATCCTCCTGATGTCAATGTTACTGTGTCTGTATGTCCCTTTGGCGGAATGGCCAGACTGCGCATAACAGTACATGTTTATGCAGACGAGTGTTTCTATAGATCCAGCAGAGCTACCTGCTCTGGCATTCACTACCGTCAGTCAACAGAATCAGATCTCAATTCGGCTGCTAAATTTCCCACCAAACTGGGCGTTTACCTTCAAAGATCTGTCCATGTGCTTCCGGGATCCCTCTGGTCCACCGTTGTAATTCACATTCCAGCATTTGGTATGGATCTCCTGGCCTTACGTAGACATTTTGTCTGCATTGTGTCTGCACTTGTGCATTGCCATGCATCCTACAGATTTAATCCGATCATACCAATTGCTTAAACTGCGGCAGTTCCTTTGCAGTAAATGGGATACCTTTTCAAATGCCAACAACTCATCTCTGTTTCTCATATTACTGGAAAATTATTTATTCTCCCTGTCATTTACCAATTCACTTTAGCCACCGACATCAGTAGATGAACTGTTTGCCAATGCTATAGTCGAATATGCATGGTATTCAAGTATTCATATTAGAACATAGAACACAGAACCTAGAATAGTACAGCACATTACAGGCCCTTCGAGCCACAATGTTGTGCAGACCCTCAAACCCTGCCTCACACATAACCCCACCCCAACTTAAATTCCTCCACCTATCTGCCTAGTAGTCTCTTAAACTTCACTAGTGTATCTGCCCCCACCACTGACTCAGGCAGTGCATTTCACGCACGAACCACTCTCTGAATAAAAGACCTTCCTCTAATATCCCCTTTTAACGTCCACCCCTTATCATAAAGCCATGTCCTGTTGCACTGAGCAGTGGTGCTCTGGGGAAGAGGCGCTGGCTGCCCACTCTGTCTATTTCTTGTGCACCTCTATCATGTCTCCTCGCATCCTCCTTCTCTCCAAAGAGTAAAGCCCAAACTCGCTTAATCTCTGATCATAATCCATACTCTCTAAACCAGGCAGCACCCGGGTAAATCTCCTCTGTAAACTTCATGACTTTTTAAATTTCAAACATGAAACATACCCTCCTCCCCTCCAGGAACAAATACACGAATATTAATGCATATTCTATCAGAATATTAATTCGGAATTATCAGCATTTGGGGAGAATGTAATTCAGCCTCAGTCCATTGCCCTGTACAGACGGTGTTTGCAAGTTGGCTGAATTTTGTCATAGTGCATTGCGAGTGGGCAGAAGCTACGAGCTCCCGTGACTTTACCCTTAGCAGCGAGTTGTTGTAATTTGTACATACGGTTTTGGAGATCTAAACTTGTCTTTCCAATGTAACATAATCCCACAGGACTCTCCACAACAGACTTATTATTCCTACAGGACTGAGCAGAAATGAGGTATGATTTTCGTTTCATGGCGAGCTCCTTTCGACACACGGGATGGAATGGCAGAACAACCCACTGTGAGTGAAATCGCATTCCCAGTACACCAGTCCCATCCAGCCACAGTGGAGAAATTCACCTTGTCCCGGAGTCGGTCAGAGTTGTTCCTGGAATCTGGCACCGGCTCTTTCTGCTCCACATCCAAGAGCAAACGATCCATTCTGAACGTGAACAGGGAGTCAGACTCAGAAGGTCATAACTGCTACCGATATGGCACTGACACTGATTTCCCTGTCACCCATCGCCTCTTTCTTCCTTCTGTCACATATGCACAAAAAGGACGGTACCCTCTGCAAATGAACGTGCCATTCAGCTCGCGTTGGGTCAATGGAAGGAGGGCAGTGTAGTCACATTTTACTCCTAGTATCCAAACTTTGGCTCCGAATATTGGTCCGAGACCTCCGGTGTCAGGTTCTCAGGCAACAGCCCAATACGAATTTATTCAAAAACTAAGTTCAAAAACTGACTAAAAATTATTGGCAGTTTTCCTATTGCTAATCCCTTCAGCAACAAGTATACCGATTTGGATAGAACAGGGTGGGGTTGATGACCCATTAGTGCACAACAGCAGCCGTTGCAAAAGTAGCCGTAGCTGGCTCTAAGGCGCTGTATATAAGGGTAAAGTCAGGCAGTATTGCAGTGATAGGCGACTCGATAGTTAGGGGGACAGTCAGGAGACTCTATGACAGCAAATACACAAAGTTGGTGTGCTGCTTCCGGGACGCAAGGTTCCAGGATGCATCGGAGTGGTTCAAGGATATCATCAAGCTGAAAGCTGAACAGTCAGAGCTTGTGAAGTGTATTGGCATGAATGACACAGGCAAAATGAGGAAGAGCTTCACGCAGTGAGTATGTAGAGTTGGGAATGTGACTGAACAGAAGGACCTCCAACGTACTTATCTCCGGATTACTTCTGCTGAATCGAGCTGGCGCAAGTCGGAATGGTATGAATGTGTGTCTGAGGGACGATAGTGCAGGCTGCAGGGTTTTAACTCCTTGGGCCATTGGAACGCTTTTTCGGGGAATGGGTGATCCGTACAAGAGGGACGGATTCCATCGGAACTGGAGGGGAACTAATGGTAAACACAAAGTACACTGCAGATGCTGTGGTTAAGTGAACACGTATAAACACGTTGGATGAACTCAGCGGGTTATTATCCCTGCAAGCGTAAGTGCTACACCAGTCCCGACACCTTCTCTCTTACCACAATTCAGGGCCCCAAACTGACCTTCCATGTGAGGCAACATTTTACTTGTGAGTGTGCTGGTGTCAACTATTACATCCGGTGCTCCCGGTGTGGCCTCCTCTACATCGGCAATACCCAACGCAGATTGGGGGACGTCTTCGTCGAGCACCTCCTCTCCGTCCGCCACAGCAGACAGGACCTGCCGTTCGCCACCTACTTCAACTCTGCTTCTCATTCCCATTCGAATATGTCCATACATGGCATCCTCTACTGCCACGATAAGGCCAAACTCAGGTTGGAGGAGCAACACCTCATATACAGTCTGGGCAGTCTCCAGCCCCTTGTTATGAACATCGAATTCTCCAACCGTTAATTCCCTCCCTCTCCCGTGCCCCATCCCACTTAAACTCTGCCTCCTCTTCTAGCTGCCTATCACCTCTCCTGACTCTGCCTTCTTCTAGTACCCATAGTGCTTTCCCCTTAGATCCCTTCTTCACCTATCCTGCCTATACCCTCCCTGCTTTCCCTCCCCCACCCCTTGATCTTTCCTCTGATTAGTTTTTGTTTTTACCTGGCACCTACTAGCCTTCTCCTTCCCACCATCCCCCACCTTCTTTATAGGGCCCCTGCCCCCTCTCTTTTCAGTCCTGACGAATTGTCTCGGCCCGAAACGGTAACTGCTCGCTTCAGCGGATGCTGCCCGACCTGCCGAGTTCAACCATCGTGTTTGTCAGGGGAACTAATACCCTGGCCGGAAGGTTAAGTACTGTTTGTCGAGGGTTTAAACTAATTTTCCTATGGGCTCGGAACAAGAGCACCGGATCAGAAAATGAAGAAAGGCGGAGGCAAAATTCAATTAAGTTATTTGATGGGTTGAAATCAGACTTCTAATGCGACGAGTACATTACAGATCCCAGACGGAGAGCGGGACTAGAATGGATGATGACTATAAAAGGATTTCATAAGTTTAGAAAACGCAGAGGTGGAGGTAAAAGAACGTGGAGTTCTACTTCTAATCAGGGACAATATTACAGTGCCTTAAACTTACCTACGGACTTGGTCTCTACCCCTGTCTCTCACATTCTCGACTCTCTGGATAAAGAAAAAAATCTTCCTTATGTCCTTTGTAAAAGTTCGCCCCTCAATTCTGAGGCTCTCCCCTTTGGTTTTGGACACATTACCACTGGAAACTTAACCGTGGCTGTACGGGTCTTTTGCTATCTAGTTGTTGTAAAGGAATGTCTCCTCAGAGCATGCTGCCAACAGTTACAAAGATCTCTGCCCTTACAATCCAGTGCTAGCTCTTGACGTGGCCTCTGCCCTTGGAAAATGGTGCTAGTTGTAATAAAGATCTCTACTCTTACAGTATGATGCCGCTGTCGTAAAGATCTATACCCTTACAGTTCGTTGTCATTTGTCGTAAACATGTGTATCTTGCAGAGCGGAGCCAGCTGTTGTAAAGATCAGTGGCCTTACAGAATGGTACCGACTATTGCAGAGATGTCTGTCTTCGGTCTGGTGCCAACTCTTTCAGAGGTGGTTATCCTTCCCATACCGTGCATGGTGTTGCAAATGCTTATGCCACTATAACACAATGCTGATGGTGCTTTTTTTTTTTAATCACAGCTACAGTGCCAAACTGGGATTGTCCAGATATAGGTATTCAATGTTGAAAACAAATCTACTCTTGTATTGGAGTCTTGTACTGGTCTGTGTCCTTACTGACCGGTGCATCCTCTGGCAGCTGGGTCTGCTTGGAATACAGTGTAAGTGACTTTACAGACGTGTGCCCTTATTTATTAAACTGATCTTGTGGGCCCAGATGGATTACAATTCCCCTGGAGATCAGACTAAGAGTTTGATGTTATTTGTAGCCACGGGATCACTGTGGGTGGGGTAGATCATCCAGCCCATCAAACCTATACTAGCTCCTGCTACAACAACATTCATTCCGTCCCGTCCCCCATTTTCTTCAGACAGCTCGATAAGTTTATTTTCCTAAATAACGTCCGCAGTTCCTCTTCGAGCATGCTGATTGCTTGATCACCCCAACCTGGCAGGCTCTGTGTCCCGGTCGAGAACCACAGTCGCAGACCCAATTGATCCGTTGCCCACTGGGCTTCAATTCATTGACCAATAAACTGGGAACAGTATAGTACAGGAACAGCCCCCTCTACGCAATGTCTCTTTACTGACCATGATAACAATTTATACTGCATGTTTACCTGGATGGGGCCTTAACCCGTCATGTCACTACAGTCAAACGCACTGCAACTCCCGAACTACTCGAACTCATGTTTCCGACTTCACAGGAGTTAAACCGCACTCAGTTTAACTCTACCTAATACTAATGTTATTGGACAACTTCATTCCATTCAGGCTGGATGTATAATATTTCCTTCATCGTTAAAACAAAGCTTGACCTGTTTCCCACCGCCCGGTACGACCGGGTATTTCGTAATCTGGTTGGTTTCGCAGGTACCTCCCTCTCCGTGGGCAATGCATAAAAAATGTGAACCGTGTACATTGCGCCCCACCCCACGAAGCCCAATGCTATTCTAACCTCTGTACTGTCATCCGAGGCAGTGGAAGGCATGAAGCCTATCATAAAAGCACTTTCGGATCAGGAAGTGCTGCTACCAACCTGTAGTCCTTGTAATTTTCCTGTTTTACCGTTTCCAAAACTAGGTTGTGATAAGGAGTGACTTGTTTTTACAATACTTAATGGCTATTAACAAATATATCTATACCTCCCATCGTAGCCGATACCAACGTCATCCACTCCAGTATTCCTGTCACATCGGAATGTTATTCTGTTGTGGATCCTGTTCAGGTCTTATTACATAAGGATAGTCAGTAGTTGTTTATTTTTACTTACAGTGACAGTGGAAAGTGAATTGGACCAGGTTGTATCATGGGTAAACTGACAGCCTCTCTCTTTATACCGCCGCAGTAAATACTAGATTTATGCACCTTCCGGTTTCCAGGGGAAGTAGAACGTACCAAAAATTTGATTATCTTCTTGTTGCCTCTCCCACCCTGGTTAATCATGAAAAAGGTATTGTTGCTTTGTTGAGAAACCTGGCCTAAAAGTGGTCACGGGGTAACCCTCAATAAACTGCAGGACACTCCACAGAATTTAGAGCACATACTTTCGTAAGGAACTCGGCAACAGGCAAAAGAACAAATTGCAGCTTTTACTAATGAAGCAGCTCCCCGCACCCGAACTGAAATGCTTCCCGTTTTGGGAATTTTCAATTATTGTAGACATTGGATTCCTGAATATCGACTGATGGAGGCTCCGCTTCGACAAGCAGCATTACTGAGCATGTCCGCCGAAATGCAACAGACTCAGGAAATGAACGCAGCCTTTAATACTCTTAACACCGCTTTGTCAACTTCCTCTGCTCTGGGCATATCTGACAATCTAGCTCATTTCCAATTATTTGTTAATGTACAACAAAGGTTTGCTTGTGGCATTTTAACACGACGACATGGGGGCCTCAGCCCACCCATTCCTTATTATTCTGCACAATTACACCATTTGTAAGAGGCATGCCAGGTTGTCTAAGAACTGTCGCTGACACTGCAATCACGGTAGAAAAGTCCAATCCTATTGTGCTGGATCCCCTTGTTGAAGGGTCGAGGCCCGAAACGTCTCTTTTACATAGATGCTGCATGGCCTGTTGAGTTCCTCCAGGATCTTGTGTGTAGTACCTTGCTTTCCAGCATCTGCAGGTTAGGCTTGTTTGTGATTGTACTCAGACAGCAGTCAGCATCAGGAGGATATGGGATGCATTCACACAACCGAATTAAGCCCAGGTCATTGCCATCTCTGGAATGCGATGGTCTTGTCATATAATCTTGCCGGACAGTTTTGTTGTAGTCGTCAAACCACTCAAACTGCATGAGTTATACCGGTGTTGTATAACGCTGATCGGTTGCAGGGCGGTGTATCAGTGAGACGGAGCTGGAAATGCAAAAGAATGAGTAATGTTCCGTCAGCAAGCGGTACCGCATCATTTAAAGTAATTCTGTAAAAAACACTGACTTTCAATCCTCAGACACGAGGTGTTTGATTCATTTTCCTTGTGATGAACGGTAAGCTCAGATGATCAAATATTAATTAACATTCCAAACGACTCGACCTTCCCAGCTGTCTCAGATTAGATCTCGTGATCTTTTTCTGTCTCAAAACCGGACGCAGAACATATGAACACGCTGACAGTCTGCATTATTGGCGTGACAGGGAACTTGCCACCAGTTTTGTAAATGTGTTAAATCTGGGGGAAATTCTCAAAACGAGAGGGGAGCTGCTTAAAGGCTTTCTCGGCCGCAGTTGAGAGTTGAGAGTTAGGGGGCAAAACAGTGAAGGATTGACATTAAATAACCGCATCACTGGTTCGGAGCAGCACAGGAACAAAATGAAATCCGCATCTGCAGTTCCCTCTGCTCACATTTCTAAAATAAATAAGCCCTGAACTTTGTTCCATTATCCAATCGCACAATTCACATGCAATTCCTATGGACAGACCCACAGAAGGACGACTGGTTCTCACAGATGCGGTATAACCCGGTGCCCTCCTGTGCAGGCATTTCAATTCACCGTTATGCTATGCTTCGGGGCAGCGGAGATGATTTCAATCAGATAGCATCTCGGCTCCAATATGGAAAGCTGCCTGCTACGAAAGCGATGGGATTAATATTGCCAGAGACTTCGGCCCATGACAGAAAACCGGGGACTTGACTGGTGACTATGGAAACAAGTAGAGAGAAAAACACTTCAGAATAAGAATATTCGTATTAACTCTCAGTTTCTGCCGTTTGCAGGTGTGACAGCGGCTTACCGGGAATTCCAACGGCTGAAATAACAGGGTAGTAAATGTCTTCTATCCGCCAGATTACTGGATATCCCATCTGAGTGACGCAGCGAACGCTATTGCTCTGAATTCCAACGCTCGGCAAGACACTCTGGACTGACGTACTGCAACAGGCTCTGATTTATACAGGGGATCGATCTCCAGTGACAAGTCCCACATTGGACCACTGTTACTGAACAATCAAATTGCATCATCGGCAGTGTCTCAGGGGCAAATAATGTGGAAATGTAACAGGAACACGTCACTATCAATTGGCTTTGCCTCAGTCTGATCCCTCTGTGTAATTCGATCAAAATGTGTAATGAGACCATTAAGTGAGTAATGAGCGGCTTCGTTTGCAACGTTCCACAGTTGTATTGGCAGCGGTCACGACCGTTCCCATTTTCCAACCAGAAACCTTCACTGTGGTTCTCTTGCCACAAACAATCCGGAATCGATTTTTCCAACATATTCTGCAATTTTCACTGTCACACCTGCGGTTTTATCTACTAATAGATCCTGTTTCTGTAACAGTGTGAGAGTGTGGGCTTCATTCTGTAGCTGTCCGTCTCTATTACAGTGTGAGGGTGTGGGTTTCATTCTGTATCTGTCAGTCTCTGTTACAGTGTGAGAGTGTGGGTTTCATTCAGTATCTGTCAGTCTCTGCTACAGTGTGAGAATATGAGTTTAATTCTGTATCTGTTAGGTTCTGCTACAGTGTGAGAGTGTGGGTTTCACTCTGTATATGTCATTCTCTGTTACTTTTTGAGAGTATGGGTTTCATTCTGCATCTGATTGAAATAAAACTCACATAGGCAGCACATTTCATGTTCGAGCAGCATTTATACGAATACTTTTCTCTCAACAATTCGAAATTGCTACATTCACCGTTTATCTCTGCTCTCTTTTATTTGTGAACCAGGGAGTGAGTTTATTCGAGTGAGTCCAACTGATAAGTAATGTAATGATCATTTTGATTTTCTGATGACAGCATCATACTGGCCTGTATCGTGACATCCATGTTCACTGATAAAATAGTAACAGTCATGTTCTGTGTGGTTCTGAGAGAGTTTGTGAGCAGGAGTGTGAGGGAAGTCACGTTTCACATTTGATGGATTAACTACTGAGAAACTGGCGTCATAGTTCCGGCAACAAACCCACCCCACCCCGTCGAACATTGTGCCACCAGAGATAAAACATACCCGCTGTGTACACAAACTCTCTGTCCAGTTCACCATCAGCCCTAGACGACATTGATACTTGCTTCATTTAGATCACCTACTCCAGTATGATATTGAATTTTGATACGTTGAAGTCCAGAGCTGCGACGGTTCCCTCCATCTCTTAATCTATCTACCCCACATCTTTCGTATCTGTATGTGTGTCCGTGGGCGTGTTAGTGTGTGTGTGTGTGTGTGTGTGTGTGTGTGTGTGTGTGTGTGTGTGTGTGTGTGAGTGTGTGTGTGTGTGTGTGTGTGTGTGTGTATGTGTGTGCGCGCGTGTGCATGCGTGCGTGTGTGTGTGTGTGTGCGCGCGCGCGTGTGCATGCGTGCGTGTGTGTGTGAGTGTGTGTGTGTGTGTGTGTGTGTGTGTGTGTGTTTGTAGAAGCTTCTCTCACTCTCTCTCCGGTAACTATATTACGTTATTTGCCGACGGCCCTGTTCATGCCTTTATCTTCCATGACTGGCCATGATTGAACAGAGTCTGCTTACTGAATAAGCTGAAGTTTCATTGAAACTGTCGCAGGACCATGTTGCAGAAACAAGAGACATTCATAGCGGAACGAGAGGAATAAACCAATGAGTTGTGAGAACAGAGAATAAATACAGAAAAGGTTTCAGGATGCAGTAGGTTTCGAGCTGAAATTGAAGAGATGATTGATATGAAATTCACATAAATTGCGGGTTAGTGATAGAGAACGACGGCAAGACAAAGACAATCAAGAAACTGGAGACATTCAATCGAGTGTCTTGATCAGTCTCTACCGGCTTGCCGCGGGAATAGTGTGAAGAGAAGTGGTTCATTTTGTACTCACTGGCCTCAGTGCACTGTGAGAGTGTGGGTTTCATTTTGTGCATATCAGTGGTACAGACTGAGAGTGTGGGGTTCTGAAGGTGTCACGCTCAGGTTCGGTGTGAGTGTACGCATTTCTTTATGTACATGCTGGTCTCTGCAACAGCGTGAGAGTGTGGGTTTCATACTGTACCTGTCAGTCTTTGCTACAGTGTGAAAAAGTGTTGTCACGGTCTTGTGAGTCTCTAATTCAATGTGCGCGGGTGTATTTTTTTTCTAATTCTTATCCGCTGTTCCTGTGATCTGGTAAATAGTCTTAAAGTAGATTCTGCATTCCCTAAGCTATTTTTAGAACAAGAGTCTGGAGTCTGGAGTTGGTTTATGTTAAAATTGTGACATACATCGTGAGCTATGAATGATGACATTTGTATGGAGCAGCACCTTCAACGTCACTAAGTTAATTGGAAGCAAGTGCATTCGGCCCGACATCATTCTGCATGCTATTCGTGTCACATTGCAGTCCGTTGACTCCTCATTTCAGTTAATTTCCTTTTTCCCGTATTCCAACGGACGCCTTGATGTTTTTTCTAATTTATTTTTTTAATGATGTTCATCAAACAAACATTTCCGTTAGATGTATTTCAGACATTTTACATATATATCATATAATCATATATATCACAAATCTCCACGAAATATTTATCTGAGGTATACACATAGAAAAAGTGGAAAGAAAAAACAAGCAAAATGTAAGAACTATGTAAAAGTAGGGAGTGAATTTGTTTTTTTACAACATATTCATCAATTTGTAAGAATCAAATCAGGCCTATGAGACATTATGTAGTTAAACCATTTTTCCCAGTATGAATCTAATTGTTCCAGTTTATGATTATCAGAAGCTGTTATCTTCTCCATTTTGTAAATGTCCATTGTAATTTCCATCCACGTATTTAAAGATATGGTGTGGAAAAATAAACATGTATCTGGGGTAAATATGGCATAACGTGGGGAATGTGGTGGATGGGTCGGGCAGCGTGTGAGGGGCGAGGAGCAGAGTCACCGGTTCAGGAGGACACCCTCCACCCGTCACCTGATCCCGTTTCCCGTTTATGTTTTTCTGCAGATCTGCAGCATCTGCGGGTCACTGCTCTACGTGTACGTGTCGCATCACCTTTCACCCGTTCAGACAAGTCAGTGAGATCCGGATCTGTCAGGTCCTCTCGTTGTGGGTGGACAATGTTTTTTTCTCTTCAATAGCTTCTATATGTTTTATTCACTGTTTTGAGGTGCTGAAGTGCAGCCGATGTTTCTGGTGTCTGGCCCGTTTATGTGAGAGTTTAGCCTTTTCTATTTCTCTGAGCTTCTTATAAATGTGTAAAGTTTAGTTCAGCTTCACTTCAGAATTTCCAAAGCAACAACCCAATCAGTCAAATAGTTCCACACAATTAAAAGTTTATTGCATTTACGCAATTAAAATAGTTTATTACAGGTACAACAAATTTCATGTCATATGCCGGTGCTATTAAACCTGATTCAGATATTGATATGGGAGACCCACCACCGGTCACCTGATCGCAGTTACCGCAGATCGTAATGTGAGATTGAAGCCTTTTCCATATACTTGCTTTCCACAGAAACGATAACAGTTCAGTTTCCTTCTGCGGTTCCAGAGCAGAAGCTCAGACTGTCTAATATTTCCACACAATTAAAATGGGGAATTGGTTTATTATCATCATGTACTGTGCGACAGTGAGAATCTTGCCTGATGTACTATCCACACAGATAGATACAACTGTACATTGAGCTGATGTACAACAAAATAATCACTGCAACAAAGCATTGTGGCTGCAGAGAAAGTGCAGTGCAAATAGACATATGGTGCAGGGTCACGTCGAGTTACATTGTGAGGTCGAGTCTATTTTATGATTCATTTGTCTTATAACTGCAGACAGGAAGCCATCCTTCAGCCTGTGTTACGCACTTTATGGCTGTTGCATTTCTTCCCCGATGGGGGAGCGGGCTTGCAGCAAGACTGTCCAGGTTATGAGGTTATTTGAGTACATAGCCTGATTTTCCGAGGGAGGACAAGTGTGGGAAGAGTCCATGGAGTGGAGGCTTGTTTCTCTGATGTTCTCTGCTCACCAAAGTTCTCTGCAGTTCCTTGCAGTCATGGGCAGAGAAGTAGCCACATGAAAGTCGTGATGTATCGACATGGAGCTCAGAGACTGTGGTGAACTATGTGCCTGTCTGGACACGCCCCCTGCTGACTGCTCCTGTGGCTCCTCTCACAGGCCCCTGTATAAAGGCGATCTGAGGCCTGACGCTCGGCCTCAGTCTCCAGGACATAGTATGATGGACACTCACTCCTGGTTCCTTCTTCCAGTCAATAAAAGCCGATATCTCGCCTTACGTCTCAGTGTGAGTCATTGATGGTGCATCAGAGACCTCAGCCTTCACCCTGCCTTGTGTAGCTGGATCCTGGACTTCCTGTCAGATCGCCAGCAGGTTGTAAGAGTGGGCTCCATCTCCTCTGTTTCTCTGACCCTCAGCACACATACCCCTCAGGGTTGTCTCTTTGGCCCCCTCCTTTACTCTCTGTGCACCCATGACTTGTGTTGACACCCACGGCTCCAATCCGCTAAGCAAATTTGCTGACAGCACTACATTGATTGGCCTAATCTCAAATACTGATAACAATCAATCAAATGCCTTCTGACAAGTCTCGGTCCAAACAAACTTTTCACACTTCTTCAGGAGATTGGTCAGAGGAAGAGCGATAGCAGCAAAGTTCTTACAGAACTTACGATAACATCCATCCATTCCCAGAAACCTTCTAAGAGCCTTCTTAGCAGTCAGAATAGGAGCTTGAGAAATTGCCTGGACCTTTGCCCGAACAGGAGCCAACTTGCTTTGACCGACAACATAGCCAAGACAGGTCACACTGGCATGGCCAAATTCACTGTAAGGTTGTCCTAGGAAAGCCTGTCAAACAGCTTTTCTACTGCAGAGATATGCTCTTCCCAAGTGCCACTCCCTGTAACTAAAGTCATCAATATAGGTATCTGAGTGTTCTAACCCTCGAATTACAAAACAAATCATTCTCTGGGATGTTCATGGAGTATTTTTCCTTCCACAAGGCAAAACATTGTATTCATACAACCCAGATGGTGTCGCAAACGCAGAGATTTCTCTACCTCTGTCCGTCAATGGAACACACCAATACCCTTTCAACAGATCAATCTTTGTAAGAAATTAGCCTTTCCAGCCTTATCGATGCAATCATCCACTCTAGAGATAGGATAAGCATCTGTTTTTGCTACTGCATTTACCTTTCTATAATCAGTGCAAAATCTAACACTACCATCAGGTTTGGGCACAATAACGCAGGGTGACTCCAATCTCATTTTGAAGGCGTAATAATACCATTCTCCAGCATATACTCAATACCCTGGTCAGCCAATTTACACCTTTCCATGTTCATGTGAAGTGGGTGTTGTTTAATCAGTTTGGCTTGACCAACATCTACATCATGTGCTGCGACCGTTGTTTGCTTGGGAACATCGGGAAATGAATCTTTAAACTTCAGAATTAATTCCTTCAGCTATTGTTGTTGTTTTGGCTGCAGATGAGACAACTATGAGCAATGTTTTCTGGAACAACCGAATTCATTAGCCTAACTGGGACCATGTTTGGCTTCTGAAAAGTCTCGGACGAGTCAAGTGTTTCATTCTCAGGGTTGCCAGTTTCATTTGTTTTGATAACAACACTCACAGATGGTACCTGCTTGTCAGAAAAGGCTTTATCATATTTATGTGTACCACCTGTGTTAGTTCAAGTCAGTTGGGTGTTTTAATAACATAATTCACATCATTAATTTGGGAGACTATTTCATACGGTGTATTGAATTTCACCTGAAGTGGATTCGTCAACATAAGGCAAGCACCTTATCTCCCACTTGGTATTTTCTTTAGCGAGTCCTGTTATCAAACCAACACTTCATTTTGTTTTGAGAAATCTTTAAGTTTTGTCTCGCTAGACTACAGGCTTGTTGTAGTTTATTTTTGAACTTCAAAACATAGTCTAACGAGTTAACATGTACATCCCCATCAATCCACCGTTCCTTTTAACAAGGTCAAAGGTCCCTCTGCGATCAAATACAAGTTCAAATGGAGTAAAGCCCAGTGATTCCTGTACTGACTCTCTTTCTGTGGACAAAAGCAAATGTATTCCTTCATCCCAGTCTTTTCCATTTTCAACACAATATGTCTTAATCATTGTTTTGAGGGTAGAATGAAATCTATCTAAAGCCCCTTTTGATTCTGTATGGTACGCAGATGATGCAATTTGTTTTGCTCCCAGTTCAGAAACTACCTGCTGGAATAATACAGATGTAAAATTACATCCTTGATCAGACTGGATTTCTTTAGGCAAACCGAATAAACTGAAAATCTTGGTAACAGCCTTCGCCACAGTTTTAGCTTTAATATTTCTGAGAGGTATTGCCTCTGGGAATCTGGATGAGGTACTCATAATAGTTAGCAGATACTGATGGTCAGCTTTAGACTTTGGCAATGGGCCGACACAATCCACTACAACTTTGGAAAATGGTTAACCGAATACAGCTACAGGCCACTGGGGTGAGCTCAGTAGGTTTACCCACAACTTGACAAGTGCCTTTTGGAAACTCTTAGTCAGGGTAAACATAACTTTATGAGTTAAAGCAAACTGGTCTGTTAATCCAGCAGATTCCTGCATTGTGGCAGCATCATTTCCATCTAAATACATCTTTATGCCATCAGGGACGCTCCTTCTGAACTCTTCAATGAAAACCAACTCTTACAAGCTGTTAAAATCATCATTTACATGTTCAGATGTGCACCAGCGGTCAATGCACACAAATTTCTCATAGGCAAATTCCACATGTCTGGTTCACAGATTTCTTTAAATTTCTAAACTTTTGCCGGTCTGCTTCTGGGACCAACTCGTAAGCTTTGAGCAGAGCCTGTTTCACGAGGTCAGAATGTGTGGTGCGTGGCCATGTGGTTAAGGTGTTGAACTCGCGATCTGAAAGTCATGAGTTTCAGCCTCAGCCGAGGCAGCGTGTGTGTTCTTGAGCAAAGCACTGAACCACACACAGCTCCTGCACATTTATAGCCCAGTGGCAATGATTGAGGCAGCATAAATAAATAAATAATAAGCTGCTTCAGCAACTGTCAAAGCAGAATAGGCTTGCTAAGTCTTTCCCTTAATTAGACTTTGTAAGAGAATTTTCTTTCTGCTTTTCTGCCTCTCCAGCCTGAAACTGTCTCTGCCTTTCCGGAGCCTCCATCTTTAATTGTTCTAACTTGTACTGGATCTCAAGCTCACTAGGTTTACTTTCAGGAAACTCCTCCTCCACTTTAAACACATGCTCAGATACATAATGTTCAGCTATTATCCTCTGCATCTGTGCAATCCTCATTGTCAATTTCACCTTAGCAAGTATTAACGTTTTAGCAATACTCAAGAACTCAATCCTTCTGGTGTCCTCTAATGCCTGAGAGGTTCACACTTCCAGATATCTATCAACATCCATTGCTGCTAATTTTCCACACACAAATAAATCAAAAGGGATTTCCCCAATCAAATTGATATGAAATCAATCCTTAAATTTGTTCATATCCCAGATGCAGGCCCCATTTTGTTACAAACCCTAACGCTTTAGAAACGAACCAGCAGCATCAGACTACTCCCAGTAGCCACACATTTTAATTCCACGTCCCATTCCCATTCTGATATGTCTATCCATGGCCTCCTCTCCTGTCAAAATTAATCCAAACTCAGGTTGGAGGAACAACACCTTATATACTGGCTGGGTAGCCTCCAACCTGATGGGATGAACATTGACTTCTCTAACTTCCGTTAATGCCCCTCTACCCCTTCTCACTCTATCACTGACATATTCAATTGTTTGCGTGTTTTCCATGTCTCTCTGGTGCTTCCCCCCACCTTTCTTTCTCTCGAGGCCTCCTGTCCAATGATCCTTTCCCATCTCCGGCTTTGCATCACTTTCGCCGATCACCTTTCCAGCTCATAGCTTCATCCCACCACCTCTGGTCTTCTCCTATCATTTTGCATGTCACCCTCCCCCCACTACTTTCATATCTCTTAGTATCTTTCCTTTCAGTTAGTCCTGATGAAGGGTCTTGGCCTGAAACATCAGCAGTTCTTCTCCTTATAGATACTGCCTGGCCTGCTGTGTTCCACGAGCATTTTTTGTGTGTGGTTTGAATTTCCAGCATCTGCAGATTTCCTCGTGAGTGTTATGTGTATAAATGTGTATAAATAAAATTCCCTAACTATTGAGCTCGGGGGAAACAAGTCTTGGAGTCTTGAGATTGTAAAGTATGAAAGTTCAGTTCAACTACAGAACAGGTGATGAGAGAGAGATATTTGTAATCCAGGGTAAATGTTGAGAGAAGGCAATTATGTCGTATTCCACAGGTTTCATGGTGGTAAAACGAGACCAACGGTCGCTGTAGATTTTATCTGTCATCCTTCCAAATCCACATACTAATTATCATCCAAAGTGACTTGTCATAAGTGGTATTGTCTTCAAATGAATTACCACACCACAGCCAGGCAAGGGTTAACACATAAGTGGTCTCCGCAGGGTACCCCAAATCAGATCCACTGCTATGGATCAAATGAAGTGATAACCACACATTCGATGTATGGTGAATCAATAATTTGTCCACCCTTGTGGGCAAAGGAAAGTTCCAAACAGTGACCCTTGGCCACTAGTTCCCTGGTTTCGATTCTTGCCATTTTTCCTCCTTTGTCTCTGTCTCACTCTGAGTGTCAGTGTCCTCGGTTAAAACTAAACAAGCTGTGAGCGATGTAAACAAGCTGCAAGCCAGACTGATTCGCCTTCTTAATCACTCTCTCTCTTAAAATGAATGTCCACAGCAAACAAAACCTAGGGATTCATAACAACTGACTGGTGTCCCAGCAGATGGGATGACTGAGTGAATCCTTTCCCACATTCTCAGCAGGTGAATGGCTTCTCCCCAGTGTGAACTCGCTGATATCTCTGTCGGCTGGATAAATGAGTGAATCTCTTCCCACAGACTGAGCAGGTGAATGGCCTCTCCCCAGTGTGAACTCGCTGATGACTCTGCAGGGTAGAAGAGTCAGCGAATCTCCTTCCACATTCTGAGCAGGTGAATTGCCTCTCCCCTGTGTGAACTTGCTGATGTTTCTGTAGGCTGGATAACTGAGTGAATCCCTTTCCACATTCTGAGCAGGTGAATGGCTTCTCACTAGTATGCACATGCTGATGTCTCTGTAGGTTAGCTAACTGAGTGAATCCCATCCCACATTCTGAGCAGGTGAATGGCTTCTCCACAGTGTGAACTCGCTGATGTCTCTGTAGGGTGGATGACACAGTGAATCCTTTCTCACAGACTGCGCAGGTGAATGGCCTCTCCCCAGTGTGAACTCGCAGGTGATTCCGTAGGTTAGCTGACTTAATGAATCCCTTCCCACAGACTGAGCAGGTGAATGGCCTCTCCCCAGTGTGAACTCGCTGATGATCCAGTAGGGTGGATGACTCAGTGAATCTCTTCCCACAGACTGAGCAGGTGAACGGCCTCTCCCCAGTGTGAACTCGCTGATGTCTCTGTAGGCTGGAAAAATTAGTGAATCTCTTCCCACAGACTGAGCAGGTGAACGGCCTCTCCCCAGTGTGAACTCGCTGATGTACCAGCAGGGTGGATGACTCAGTGAATCTCTTCCCACATTCTGAGCAGGTGAATGGCTTCTCCCCAGTGTGAACTCGCTGATGTCTCTGTAGGTTGGATGACTGAATGAATCCCTTCCCACAGACTGAGCAGGTGAACGGCTTCTCCCCAGTGTGAACTCGCAGGTGATTCTGTAGGTTAACTAACTGAATGAATCCCTTCCCACAGACTGAGCAGGTGAATGGCTTCTCCTCAGTGTGAACTCGCTGGTGACTCAGTAGGTTAGATAACTCAGTGAATCCCTTCCCACAGACTGAGCAGGTGAACGGCTTCTCCCCAGTGTGAACTCGCAGGTGTTTCTGTAGGTTAGCTGACTGAGTGAATCCCTTCCCACAGACTGAGCAGGTGAACGGCTTCTCCCCAGTGTGAATTCGCAGGTGATTCTGTAGGTTAGCTAACTGAGTGAATCCCTTCCCACAGACTGAGCAAGTGAAAGGCTTCTCCCCAGTGTGAACTCGCTGATGTCTCTGTAGGTAGGATGACTGAATGAATCCCTTACCGCAGACTGAGCAGGTGAACGGCTTCTCCCCAGTGTGACCTCGCTGGTGTACCAGTAGGGTAGATGACTGTGTAAATCCTTTCCCACAGACTGAGCAGGTGAATGGCTTCTCCCCAGTGTGACCACACTGGTGTGCCATTAGATCAGATGACTAAGTGAATCCTTTCCCAGATACTCAGCAGTCGACCAGCCTCTGCCCAGTGTGAACTGACTGGTGTGTCCACAGGTGGGATGACTGACTGAACCCCTTCTCACACACAGAACAGGTGAATGGCCTTGCCCAGTGTGAACTTGCTGATGTACCTTCAATTGTGATAACCAAGTGAATCCATTCCCACTGTCTGTGCAGGTGAAAGGCCCTTCTCCTGTGTAAATTACAGGTGTGCAAGTTGGTCAAATGACCGAGTGAATCCCTCCCCACAGTCTGAGCAGGAAGGGTGGTCAATTGGATCCCTTGTTCCACTTCTTAAATACCCAGACAGAGACAACAAAACTGGTGTGTCGTGTTTGAGATTCCTGGAGACGAATTCCTTCTCATTTTTAACCTGTAAAAAGATTTACAAAATCCATCAATGGGTGTAGGACAACATCTCAGATGAGATTACTTGAGTTGCCAAAGTTTGATCTGTTATCACACTGTTACAGTGAGGTACAACCCAAGCTGGAGAGAGAAATCATCTCCTGACCGGGCAGAGTGCTGGTATCTGGAATGACCATCAATTCTCTGATGTTCTTCCTGTCTCTATAAGAAAGGGGCATTTCTGCCACCTCCAATCTGTGACCTGGCTCAGTTTGACTCTCTCCATTGGTATTATTCCCTGTTCCCACTGAGCTGCATGGGTGCCTGGCCCCACAGTAACTGAAACACTCTCACACAAATAGCTTTTCTTGACATGCAGCAGGGATTTTCTTTTATGTATTATTAACGTAATGTGCCACAGTTTTAACGCCATATAAAAAATTCCTGCTGAAATGACTGGTTGGTTCACACAGCTGTCAAAAGGGGTTAGAGTGAAATTTTGTATTATTTCAGGTTCTTGTCACAATCATAGAAAATTTCAACACAGAAACAAGCCCTTTGGGCCATCTAGTTTGTGCTGAACTATTTAAACAGACAACTCCTACACCCTTACCATCCAGGTACCTACACGAACCTCTTAAGTGTTGAAATCGATCTCTCATGCACCACTTGTGCTGGCTGCTCATTCCACACCCGGATGACCGTCTGTGTGAAGAAGTTTCCCCTCATGTTCTCCTTAACATTTCGCCTTTCACCCTTAACCCATGGCCTCTGGTTGTCGTCCCACCCAATCTTCGTGGAAAAAGCCAGTTTGCATTAACACTACCTGTGCCTCTCTATCACAAACAAATCTCCCCTCAATCTTCTGCATTCCAAGGAATAAAGTCCTGATTTGTTCAATCTTTCCTTATAACCCAAATCCTCCAGACCTGGCAACATCCTTGTGAATTTTCTCTGAAATCTCTGAACTTCTTTTACATCTTTCCTGTAGGCAGGTGACCAAAACTGCACACAATACTTCAAATTAGGCCTCACCAAGGTCTTCAACATCCATCTATTGTTATCAGTACTTTGGTTCATGAAGGGCAATGGGCTGAAATCATTCTTTCCATCTCTATCTACCTGTGATATCACCTTCAGTGAATTAAGGACTTGTATTCCTTTGACCCTTTCTTCTACAACACTCCTCCGTGCCCGACCAGTCACTGTGAAAGACCTCCCTTGGTAGGTCATACCAAAGTGCAACAACTCACACTGGTCTGCACTAAATTCCATTTACCATTTCTAAAACCATTTTCCCACCTGGTCCAGATCACACTGCAAGCCATGATAGTCTTCTTGCAGTCCACCAAACCCCCAGTCTTGTTGTCATCCACAAATTTGCTGATTCAGTTAACCACACTATCATCCAGATTACTGATATAGATGACAAAGAACAACGGATCCAGCACTGATCCCTGTGGCAAACACTAGTCACAGGCCTCCAGTCAGAGAGGCAACCATCTGCTACCACACTCTGGCTTATCCCAAAGACAGTGTCTCATCCAATTTACTGTATCATCTGGAATGCTGAGTGACTGAACCTTCTTGACCAACCTCCCATATGAGACTTTGTCAAGTGCCTTGCTAACGTCCATGCAGACAACATCTACTGCCTTGCCTTCATCCACTTTCCCGATAACTTCCTCGAGAGACTCTATAAGATTGGCTGGAGCCATGCTGTCTATCCTTTATCAGTCCACAGCTATTCAAATACGTACAGTATATACCTGGTTCCTGCACACACATTCCAAAAACGTTCCCAGTTCTGATGTCAAGCCCACCAACGTATAAATTCCTAGTTTATTTTTACAGCCTTTCTTGAACAGCAGAACAACATTGTCAGGCCTCCAATCCTCCAGTAGCTCACCTGTCACTAAGGATGATTTAAGTATCTGTGCGAATGCCCCAATAATTTCTGCACTTGCCTTCTGCAGGGTCCTAGTGAACAACTTGTCAGGCCCTGGGGATTGATCCACACTAATTTGCCTCAAGACAGCAAACCCCTCCATCTCTGTAATCTGTACAGGGTCCATGAAGTTGACGCGGCTTTGCCTCACTTCTATAGACTATGTGCTCATCTCTTGAGTAAATACGGATGCAAAAAACCTCCCCAAGTCTAAGTTATCCCTTCATATGGATTACCATTCTGATCTTCCAGAGAATTAATTTTTTTCCCTTGCAATCTGTTTGCTCGTAACATATCTGCAGAATCCCTGAGGATTCTTCTTCACCTTGTCTGCTGGGGCAACCTCATGCCTTCTTTTATTTCTTTTATAAGTGTTCACTTGAATTTCCTGTATTTCATAAGTACCCCATTTGTTCCTATCTGCCTGTATGCACCTCCTTTTTATTGATCTGGGCGATGAAAGCCAAAGGGGTGATAGATCTGCATGTTGGGGTTCGGGGTAAGAGGGGTTAAACTAAAGTTGCAGGGGAATGGGAGCCTGAATAACATAACAGATAGTGGAGAGTTTGTGGAGACAAGTGTTGTTCAGGCCTCAGACAAAGTCAGGAATGAAAAAGTTGAGCGAGGTGCAGTGAATATGCGGAGCCCTGTATATTTCAATACAAAGAGCAGCGTAGGAAAGTTGGATGTGTTCAGGGCATGATCAACACCTGGAATCAACACTAGGATCTGGCAACCTTGGATTGGGACAGGCTGCTTTATGGCAAAGGTGTGCTTGGTAAATGGGAGGCCTTCAAAACAAAATTTTGAAAGTAGTAAGCGGGTATGTCAGAATAAAAGGTAAAGACAGAAACTGTAGGGAAACTTGGATTGCAAGAGATATTGAGACCCTGGTAAAGCACAAAATGGAATTGCATAACAGGGATAGGCAATCAGTTTCTTATGGAGTATAAGAAATGCAAGAGAACACATAAGAAATCAATCAGGATGGCTAAAAGATGGCATGAGGTTGCTGTCACAGAAAAGGTGAAGGATAATCCTCAGGGATTCTAGTGATAGATGAAGTGCAAAAAGATTGCAAGGCACAAAGGTGGTCCTCTGGAAGACCGGAATGGCAATCCACGTGTGGAACCAAAGCAGACGGGGGAGATCTTAAATATTTCTCAAACTCTATTTACTCAGGAGATGGACAAAGGATCTATGGGAGTGTGGAAACGTGGCATTATCCATTTCAACCTTGGAAAAAAAAACTCTTCTGGCCACTCACACGCTCAATACCCCTCATCATTTTATACACCAAAAAATGTCTCTAAATATAAACAAGGAAATTATACATTGCACAATCTACTTTCCATGATTCAGTACATTTACACAGACAGGTGTGTAAAAAGGGCCGAACGAATACCAGCGAATACCTGCTGCTACCATCCAGGAAACGGTACCACAGCAAAATGAGCAACAGGCTCCGGGACATCATCTTCCAACAGGCCATCAGACTGATTAATTCATGCTGATACAATTGCATTTCGATGTTATATTGACTGTCCTATGTGCAAACTATCTATATAAATTACACATTGCACTTTTATATGGAGATGTAAGGTAAATATTTCTACTCTTCATGTTTATGAAGTATGTATCTAATAAAGTCAATTCAATTCACACTCTCCACTATCTGTCTGTCATTCTGGCTTCCATTCCCCCTACAACTTACTTTAACCACATCACCCTCTCCCCTGCTCACTACCACTAGCAAGCCTCACCACCAGAATATTTGTCCCCTCTTGTTCTGTTCCTCTAACTAATGAATCCCCTATCAGCCCTTTGACTTTCCTCTGCCAGGTAATTCCCCCCAACAGTTTCTAAAGTGGTCCACCTGTTGTTGTGGGGGATGGCCACTAGAGTACTCTGCAATGCCTATTTAACCTCATTCCCCTTCCTGATTCTCATCCAGTTTCCAGTGTCCTGCACCTTGGGAGTAACTCACCTCTCTTCATGTCATATCTGTCAACCACTGCAACTGCTGGATGATCTGGAATTCAGCCATTTCGAGTTGCAGCTCATTGAAGTGCAGGGTTACAAGCTGCACATCTTGTAGGTGAGGGCATCAAGGACATTGGAGGTCTCCCCACCTTCCCTCTAATACCCCTCTAATTTGTAATAATCTCCCCTCTAATTTGTAATAATTGGTTCCACTGCAGAGTCGCTAAGTCATGCATGGGCAAACTACGTCCCGGGGGCCTCCGGCCCGCAGAACTTGATGAAATTATATTAATAAACCTTGTTAACGTTTTTCCCCGCAATTCTGGTGTTTTCCCAATAGATGACGCACTCCATATACATTTGGGGCGACCCATTTCCTGGCACATCCGAACCGGCTCACAATTAGCCAGCGTTCCGGCTAAGGGAGATAGCCTGCAGGGATTTGCGAGCACAGAGCTTTGGGGCCTCTGTGCAGGAGGGCAGGTGGAGGGAGGCTTAGAAGTGAGGCTGGGGATTTCGAATAAAGTTTTTTTCTTCGACTGCAGTTACCGACTCTGTGTCGTAATTTTAGCGCTGCATGTAGCACACCGCTACACATTGACCTTTGTTGAGGTGAAGCCTATTACTCCACATTTGCGCTTTACTCTTTGTTCGGCTCGACCTATTTGTGTGAACAGGCGTTCAGCGTCATGAACATCAACAAAGCCAGCCACAGCTCCAAGTTAACTGACCAACACCTCAGATCCATCCTGAGAATCGCAACAACAAAAGTAAATCTAGACTTTGATGCGCTGGCTAAAAAGGGAGACCAACAACACTGTTCCCACTGAAATTAAACATAAGTTTCTTCATTGTGTTATGTAAAAAATGCATTTGAAAATATTTTTTTCAATAAGCCTTACATGTTACATGTCATTTCTGTTAAGTGATGGACCTTAGTAGTGCGCAGGTGCACGTACGTTCTCAAAATAAAAAATGTGCTCCAGATCAAATAACGCGCTCCGCATACTGGCTGGTCGTTGTTGAGTTTTGGCACAGGGGACAATTGAATAAGACGGAGCAGGACAAGTTGATGATAATATCTTGAAGGATAATAGAATTTTCTGTGCTTTAAAATATTAACTGTTACTATTTAAAAAAGCTGTATTTTATTCATTTAATTTTCAGTGTTTTAAAAGTAATTTCAATAAATAGCTAAATACTATGGGACTTCTCTTATGAGGTGTATTACCAAAACACTCCGTCCACCTGCTCCTGGTCCGGCCCCCCTGTCAAATTTTAGAACCTTTGTGGCCCACAAGTCAAAAAGTTTGCCCACCCCTGAGGTAGAGGAAGCAACACGCACAAAATACTGGAGGAGCTCAGCAGGCCACGCAGCATCAATGGAAAAGAGTACTAATGCCGATTTTCTCAACTGCTGATGTAAAAGAATGTGTTCCCTTTCTCCGAGTTCCTAATCCTTACATTCAGATAGCTGGAGCTCAGCTCTGTCTGAGAGATCCATCGGTTCCCATTCACTCAGCAGCCGGTAGCTCCCCGGGGCTCGTGTTCGGATCGTGGGGCTGAGAGAGAGGGAAGAGGGCAGGACTGTCCCGGGATTGCGGATCACGGTGTCCGGATTTCACAAGAATCGTCCCGAAGTCGCTGTTTAAGATTAACATATGGAGAATCGCTCTTACCTGCAACCGACATTTTCAAAGCCTTGTGTACTGCGCGCATGCGTGAAACTCAGGGACGTCCTCAGCCTGACGCCTGCGCATTTGATCGGCGCTTCAGAACCGGCGAAATTCTTAACGCATGGCCCTATGGGTAATCAAGGTGCCATTAAACCTTTCTGCAAGCACCGGTTCAATGTCCATACCTCATTTTTTTTTTATCGTGGGTATAGAAAAAATCTGCCGCTGTTTTAACGCAGAGAGCGGCTCCCATAAACAATATACTCAATATCAACGTGTATCTAATGCCAATGTAAAATGCTGATATAAAACATAGGAGATTCTGCAGTTGCTGGAAATACAGAGACGCACACACACAATACGCTGGAGGAACTCTGCAATTCAGAGAGCAACTAAGCAGCGGAGTACACAGGCTAGGCATGCGGAAGGGGCTCTGTCTAAACGTTTTCTATATATTGCTCTCCAAAATTTCTGCCTGATCTGTTGATTTCCACCTGTGTTTTGCTGAAATTAACCACCTTTTTTTTCGATCAACCAGTTTCCAAATGCTTCTAATCTTTCACTTTTAACCACATCGTGCTGGTCTTATTCGTCCTCCTCCTCTGGAACCCATCTCTCTCTGGAGCCCCGACTCAGTCTGGCAAATCTTCGGTTTCTGACTCTGCATCATCGAAGATTAACTCGCTATTCTGCTGTCAGACTTTAGAGGTGCATTGTGTTACGAGACCGCAGGTTCGTTTACTGTGAGTGTCGCTTTAAGTGGCTGAGTGAGGCGGGGCTGTGACGTCAGACACAAGCTGCAGCAGCCTGAGGGAGCGGGAGCGGGAGAGGGAGAGGGGGACAAGCTGTTGGAACTTCAGCCTGTGACTGCTATGGGATGCAACTCTTCCTTGCCCAAAAGGTTGGGTTGATCTGATCATCGGCACGCAGTGCACAACGGATGTGTGCCTGTCACTTCGTATCATCCATATGTGTGGATTTTCTGGAGCATCCTGTGGTATCTGTTTTGTTGGCCCTTACGTGGAATCGGGGTGTTCTGTGGTAACCACTTGAAGACGATATTCCTGTCACTGTCACCTGGTGATATTTCGAAGAGGATTTCGGAACTAATCGACGGATAAGATCTTCGGCGACTGTTATTTCGTTTACACAGCGCGGAATATGTGTTGAATTCTTCGTAATTGCTTTCTCTCTACATTTTCGTGTTGATTTACAAATCTCTCCTCTCACTCACTTATTCCGTGGATTACTGAACTTTTCCACTTTACCATCTGAAGACTTTAAGCATGGTTTCTCAAGCTTGATAGTTTGGGAGCTATATATACGCATTACACTGTTAAATTCTGTTTATTTCCTTTAATCTTTTATATTCGGAGTAGATACTGTTACGTTCCCCGTGACGGGTCAAAGAACCAGCAGAAATAGAAAACACCGTGGAGTCTGGTATTGCTGTAAACTAATGCTGTTTATCAGTAACTACGCGATACAGCAATATAAATGCAGATATATCAAACAGGTTAGCAATGATTATATGTGTCTTCACGCCTCGGGGTGAATGGATACCGTCTTACGGTGATGAGTGAAGTTCAGTTCAGTTCGTGGGATTGAGTCGAGTAGTGATGGAGAGAGACAGAGGGACGGTTTGAGTCTTCAGGTAAGCTGACGCCGTCGATAGTCCCGTCGTCCTCCGAAATCCTTTGGAAGTCACCGACTGTGACCACTACAAACGGGACCGTTCTTCTGTGGTGGAGTTATTAACCCAGGCGAGGGTTGGACACACGAATATCTCCCCACCGGTCACAGCCTTTTCACACTGCTAGTGCCACTGATCGATCATCCAAAACCCAAGTTTTTCTGTGAACACAGCAAAGCTCATTCAGTGTCCAAAACCATGTGTCTGGAGGTCTACCAGCGGACCTCCTACTTATCTCATTGTGCTGAGCCCCAGCTGTCCATCAAACAGTTCCTCCCTTCTCTCTCTGTAAGAACACAGACGCTGACAGTGTCCTTGTAAAAGTGTAAACATGCTTGCAGAGAAACCATAAAACCATCTCTGAGCAGTCTTTCTCTCTCTGTCTCCCCCCCTCCCTCTCTCCAACAAGGTGATCGGTGTTGAACAACAACTCCCACTCTCTTTTCAAAAAACACAGTTCATAGGGGTAATTCAGGACCCCGTTACAATACTAATAAAGATATTGGTTATAACATGGAAGCCAGACTCCATTAGTGATCTGTTGATGCTGGTACGTAACAATTGCAACATCCCAGCTGTCTGAGGCATAGTCCTTTAAAATTGGGGGAAAATGACCCAAACCGTTGAAAAGAGCGGGGGAAGAATGAGTTTAACCAATTTCGTCCGGAGCCCTGAAGAACGACACAACCACATTGAGCTCATCGTCTTGTTCAGCCCGGAGAAAATCATGCAGGAGATTCATGCAGGTGTATGAGATGATGAGAGGCATTGGTCGTGTGGATAGTCAGTGGCTTTTTCCCAGGGCTGAAACGGCTAACACGAGGGGGAATAGGTTTAAGCTGCTTGGAAGTAGGTACAGAGGAGATATCAGAGCTAAGTTTTTAAGCAAAGAGTGGTGGGTGTGTGGAATGCACTGGCAGCAACAGTGATAGAGCCGGATAAAATAGGGTCTCTTAAGAGACACTTAGTTAGGTACATGGAGCTTAGGAAAATAGAGGTCAATGCGGCAGGGTAATTCTAAGCAGTTTCTAGAGTAAGTTACATGGTCGGCGCAACATTGTGGGCCAAAGCGTCTGTAATGTGTTGTAGATTTCTACGGTTCTATGAAATTAAAGGGAAATCTGTTATGAGTGAAC